>NC_082710.1:75626775-75944989 GCF_030144855.1 Hypanus sabinus | reverse complement strand
GTCATAGGTCTGCAGTCCGAGAGGCAGCTATTTACTACCACTTACTGGTTTCTCCCACAAAGCCAGTGCCTAATCCAATTTACAACTTCATCTTCAATGCCAAGAGACTGAATCTTCCTGACCAACCTTCCAAGTGGGACCTTGTCTTTATCAACTTTCTTGGTAACTTCCTCAAAAAACTCTATAGGATTAGTTAGACATGAACCACCACACACAAAGCTTTGTTGACCATCCCTAATCAGTTCAAATAGAGACTGGCGGGAAGAATTTAAAAGGAGAGAGCTTTTTTTAAGAGGTTTGATCGAGGCACAACTGCACAGGCGTGTGGATGTTAGCGAGTTAGACCGGTGGAAGAATTTAAAAAGAGGACAGCTTTATAGAATGGGTGACAGGCTTTTTCCACTGAGGCTAGGGGAGAAAAAAACCAGAGGACATGGGTTAAGAATGAAGGTGGGGGGGAAGTTTAAAGGGAACATTGGGGGGGGGGGCTTCTTCACATTGTGTGGTGGGAGTGTGGAATGAGCTGCCAGATGAAGTGGTAAATGCGGGCTCACTTTTAACATTTAAGAAAGACTTGGACAGGTGCATGAATGAGAGGTGTATGGAGGGTTATGGGCAAGGTGAAGGTCAGTGGGACGAGGCAGAAAAATGGTTTGGCACAGCCAAGAAGGGCCAAAAGGCCTGTTTCTGTGCTGTGATGTTCTATGGTTCTAGAGCTATTCAAAGTAGGAGAGCTTTGGCTCAATGGGGCATCAGCAATAACGGGCCAAGGCGAGGTAAGTTACTTGTGAAGAATAGGAAGTATGTCTGTGAGGCCGGGGTTCTGTACTGGGTGTCAGATGTGGGATGTCCGGGAGACCCCCAGCCTCGACATCTCCACAGAAGGCCACATCTGCGCCAGGTGCATCGAGCTGCAGCTCCTTAGGGACTGGAGATGCAGCTCAATGAACTTCGTCTGGTCAGGGAAAGTGAAGAGGTGATAGAGAGGAACTATAGGCAAGTAGTCACACTAGGGCATCAAGAGACATTTAAGTGGGTGACATTCAGGAGAGACAAGGGCAAGTCAGATACTAGAGAGTACCCTTGTGGCTGTCCCCCTTAACAATAAGATGATGAGAGGCATTGGTCGTGTGGATAGTCAGAGACTTTTTCCCAGGGCTGAAATGGCTGTCATGAGAGGACATGGTTTTAAGGTGCTTGGAAGTAGTTAGAGAGGAGATGTCAGGGGTAAGTTTTTTATGCAGAGAGTGGTGAGTGCATGGAATGGGCTCCCAGTGATAGTGGTGGAGGAAGATACAATAGGGTCTTTTAAGAGACTTCTGGATAAGTACATGGAGCTTATAAAAATAGAGGGCTATGGGCAACCAGAGGTAATTTCTAAAATAGCAACATGTTCGGCACAGCATTGTGGGCCAAAGGGCCTGTATTGTGCTGTGTGTTTTCTTTGTTTCTGTGTTTCTAAATACTATCCAGATAATCATGTATCCGGTCCGTTAGAATACCTTCCAATAACTTTCCCATTACTAATGTCAAACTCACTGTCTATAATTGCCCTGTTTTAGTTTGCTTACTTTGTGTGGGGAGTGGTGATTTGGGGGTTGATGATCACGCTGCCTTTCTTTTCTTTCTTTGTTTCATGGCTACCCAGAGAAGAGTTTCAGAGTTACATATAATCTGCAATATATTACATAAGCAACAAAGAATTCTTCATCAAACAGTATATTTACAATATTATTCAAACATTAAGTACACAACACTGATTGTTATGGCCTGTAGGATAATGGTGTGTGGAATATTGTCCTGGTGCCACTTTTCTACAAGGTCAAACACGCAGCAGTCGTCATCATGCACTAGTCATCGTGCAGTGCAGCTTATCTTCCATTGAGTGAACACTGCAGGGCAGCACCCAACCTAGCAGCAACTCCAGCAGCTCCTCCAGTGGTGGGCTGCAACAGGCATGAGCGTCTGGTCTGTGTGACAACCGAGATCACGCAACTTGTCGTCTCACCAAGGAGCCAATGAACCTGTTTTGCAGTATTCTATATTACTATTGTCCCCCAGTTATGCCCCTTATATTAGCCATTTCCACCCTGGGTAATTGTCTCTTGTTGTTCACTCTATCTTTGCCTCTTGTACACCTCTATCAAGTCACCTTTCATCCTCCTTCACTCCGAAGAGAAAAGCCCAAATGCATTCAATTTATCTTCATACTTTGATTTTAGCTTCCTAACTACATACACATCCTTTTTCTTCTTGTCTAAGTTTACCATTTCTCTCCACAACCTCTACATGTCAATTATAGACCTACCCAAGGATAGCTGTACCCAATTAGCTTGCTCTCTAGTTCTTGCCTAATTCTCTCATACTCTGCTCTAATTTAATACTGTTGCGAATTCATACTTATCTTTATTTATAGTTCTGTCAAAGCTTAAGGAGTTGTGGTCACTTTTCACAATCTGATCTCCTATTGAGACTTCTGTCACTTGACCAGGCTCATTTGCCAACGCCAGTATGGCCCTTACTTTCATTAGGTTATCTGCATACTGATTTAAGAAACCTTTCCGAATGTATTTAACAAATCTGTCCTTTCTAAAAGTCTTGCATTTAGAAAGTTCCAATTCATGTTAGGGAAGCTGATGTTACCCATGACAAATCTATTCCTCCAGGACCCAGTGGCTATTGGGGGATTTTATTGTAAGTCTAGCAGAATGATTGCACCTTCTCTTTTCTTTGAGTTCAGTGTAGAAGCTCTCCATTATGTTCTCTGAGTGCAGCTGTGACATTTTCCCTGATTAATACTGCAGCTACTCTCCTCCCCACTCACACCTTAACCATCCTTCTTTATCTATTATGAAGTATCAAGGTTCTGGAGCATTAAGCAGCCATTCATATTTCCCTGTCAAAAAATCTCTGTGATGGCTTTAACAGCACAGAGCATTGGAACTAACTTCATTGACCTCATTCCTAATACTCCTATAATTAAAAATGTTAATCCATCATGTCTTGCTGTTGCTGGTTCATCCTTACAGGCTTGACTGATCATGACATTCACCTTCCTTTTATTTTCTGATCTGGTAATCAGGTTTGAATTCTCCTGCCAAGCTATTTTAAGTCACCTGAAGAGCAGTAGCAAAGCATCCATCCAGGATTTTGGATGCTCTGCAGTTAATATGGAACCTATCCATCTCGTACAGGTCATCCCTGTTTCAGTAGATAAAAGAACCTGGAATCCTGCTTTCAGCACCAGTTCCTCAGCTGCACATTTATCAGTTCTCTATTCCTGCCTTGACCAGCATGTGACACTGGGAGTCATCTAGAAATTTCTACCTTTGAAGTCCTTCTTGTTGGTGTCAATAAGTCCCATGACCATGGGCTGCACAATCTCCCTCTTGAGAATGTTCTGTCATCACTCCAAGACTCCTTCAACCAACGTACCATCCTGGCATCTCTATGGTGCCACAGAATCCCTTGTCTGTCCCCCTATCAGATCGTCTGTTTGATAATGCTATGCCTGACTTTACCCTCAACTGGGTGGATGGAATCCCTATAATGATATCATGACCTCTACATTTGAGGATTACTCTATTTCTTAAGCAAATTTGAGAGGCTTTCTTGTATATGAGGTAACATTTAGTTAAATTAATACTTGTATCTTTGGTCAGTTTTCATTTTTGAGAGTTTTCTGGTGTTGATTTGAAGCAAAATATGAGTAACTTCAAGCTGGTGCTGCAGCTGTTCAGGCATATAAACAGGCATAATTAAATGTTTGATTAAAGAGCTATATGATGCAAGAATCTGAGCAATTATTGGGCAATATTTTCTGAGCAGCCACTGAGATTAACCATGACTTTTTTTTATATAACAGGTCTTATTTAGAAAACTAGAAGTAAGAAAATTTTACAAGTGATGTTACATAAAAATGTTTTAATAGACTGGTATATAAAACTTTGCTCTGATATTTAACAATGGCTTTAAACTATTTCAGAATCATGGAGAGTGTACTGGGGGTGGGGATGTGTGTGTGTGTATAGTTTTAGCTCAAATAACTTTTATCACAGTAATTTCTATTGTGTTTTAGTACATTTGAGTAGAGTCAATTATGCTTTTCAGATACCAGTTTCTTGAATTTTATTGATCACTGTTGCTTACATGTTGTAAATTAACTCACACTGAGGTTAGCAGCCTGGTTCAAACAATTATGCAAACCCCTTGGAGAGTGAGGCTGTCAAATTACAGACTGAAATTGACATAACTGGATACACTTCTAAATGCCTTTGATCTATTCACAGTCCAATCCTGGAATTGTAACATGCATGGACAATCATAACCATGGGTTGGAAACAGGACAATTTGTAACATTTCGGGAAATCAACGGGATGACAGAGTTAAATGAATCAGTTCAGCAAGTAACAGGTGTGATCTTTCGTTTCAGTGATATCAATTTAAATATTTAAGTAGGAAATCAAGATTAAACAACTTTTGATGCCAGCTGTTTCATTCCTCCCTCTTGTCCTCCTTTTATCTATTTTAATATAACTGCAATTTTGTTTATCAGGTTTTCTATTCTCTTCTTAGAACAACATTCAGCAGCTCTTTCAGGATTGTGCTTACCGTCTCTGTTCCTTGATGCCTTGATAGCTTTTGGTTGGAAAACTTTGGCATCTGAATCAATTGTTAGCATTTAGTAACAAAAGCAAAATGTGCCAGTGATGCTCTGCAGAGCATGCAATATCTCCAGATAGAGGTAAAGCTGATAACCTTTCATCAGCATTTGGAAAGATTTGTTTAAGCAGAAAGAGAGAAAGGAGAAGCAGGAAGAGTAAGAAATAAAGGAAAGCTTGTAATGGAATGACAAGGTAGAACAAATTGTAAAAGTTATGAAGTAGTTGTTAACTACAAAATTACAAGTCAGATCAGATCTTTAAAGAGTTATGATATGAGGGTAGCTAGGGAGAGAATAGCTTCCCTTAGAAATCTGCAGGGTGTGCTGTTTCATCAAGATCCACAGTAAATGTATGGGATCAGTAAATTAATGTTTACTGAGGAGAAGTTCATGGTTGCTTGAGATAAGGGAGAGAAGTGGAAATGTTTAGAAGAACATGAACATGATCAGGGAGGAGGTATTTGCAGCTTACGTTTCCAGGGCCTGACCAAGTACACTCTCAGGCCAGTGTGGAGGCTATAAATGAATTTGTTGAGCTGCTTGTGGAGCTGTTTGCTTTACAGTTAGCCATTGGTACAACTCCCAGAGTGAAAAGTGGCTAATGTTCTGTTTTTTAAGAAGGGAATCAAGGACAAACCAAGGAGCTTCAGTCCAGTAAGCCTGACATCAGTGGGGAAGTTATCTGTGGGAATGGAGAACAATGCTCTATGGCATTTGGTTAGACTTAGCGTGATTTTGTGCAGAGGAACTGTGTTTGATTAATCTTTGAGTATTTTGAAACAGTAAACAAAAGGGTAAATGAGGATAAGGCAGTGAATATTACGTACTTAGACCCCTGACAAGGTCCTGTGTGTGGCCTGTCTGAAAAGTTCAACTCCCATGGACTCCAGTTAAAGCTAATGAATTGGCTCGGATAGAGGGGGGAGAAGGTATTGGTGAAAGGGATTTTCTTGGAATGTAGATGACTGGTTTACCACAGGGGCTGGTGTTGGAACTCTTGTTACTGGGATGTGAATGCACAGGCTTAATCAACGTTGTAAATTATGTGAAATGAGGATTTGTGGTTAATTGTGAAGAAACACAGATTACAAGCAGATCAGTTGAGGAAGTGGGCCAAGAAGTGAAAATAGAATTTTGTGACAAGAGAAGTGTTATGGAATGCATTTTGGAAAGTCAGACCAGAATAGGTCTTTTACTAATATTAGAACAAAGCTCATAACATGTTACAGATGCTATGGCCCACGATATTGTCCCTACTTTTTAATCTACCGTAAGATCGATCTCAATCCTCCTACATAACCCTCCATTTTTCTGTCATCCATTGTCCCTATATGAGTTTCTTAAATGACCCTAAAGTAGCTGCCTTTACCAAATCGCTGGCAGGGCATTCCACACACACACCACTTTCTATGTAAAGAACTTATCTCTGACATCGCCCTTGTACTTTACTCCATTCACCTAAAAATTATGCCCTATTTGTATTGGCAAATTCTTCATGGGAAAAAGTTGCTGGCTATCCACCCAATTTATCACCCTTATCATCTTGTACATCTCCATCAAGTCACCCCTCATCCTCCTTTGCTACAAAGAAAAAAGCCCTAGCTCGCTCAACCTATCTTCAGAAGACATGTCCTCTAGTCCAAGCAGCATTTTCTGCATCTACTTTTAAAACTTCCCCATCATTCCTATAATGAGCTGACCAGAACTGAACACACTTTTCGTAACATAATTTAACCAAGGTTTGTAGAGCTACAATATTGCCTCACAGCTTTGGAGCTCGATCCCCCAACTAATGAAGGCCGACACACGCACACCATGTACCTTCTTAATAACCCTATAAACCTGCATGACAACTTTGAGGAATTGATGGACGTGGATCCCAAGATCTTCCACACAGCTAAGAATCCTGCCATTAGCCCTATATTCTGCCTTCAAATTTGACCTTCTGAAATGAATCGCTTCAAACTTCTTCTGGATTGAATTCCCGTCTGCTACTTCTCAGCCTAGGTCTGCATCCTGTTAGTGGTCAGTGTCTCATTGCAACCTACAACAAACATTCACACTATCCACAATTCCACCAACCTTCATTTCTTCTGCTAACTTACTAGTCCACTCTTCCACTTTCTAATTCTAGTCATTTATAAAAATCACGAAGAGCTGAGGTCCCAGAGCAGATCCCTGCAAAACAGCACTTGTTACTGATCTCCAGGTAGAATATTCTTAGGCCATAAGACCAAACAACATAGCAGAATTAGACAATTTGGCTAATCGAACCTATCAAGCTCTACCCAACCACCTGGCCACCACAGCTGTTTGTGGTAATAAATTCCACAAATTCACCACCCTCTGGCTAAAGTCTCTGCACCTCTGTTTTAAATGGATCCCCCTCTATCCTGAGGCTGTGCCTTTTGTCCCAGACTTCCCCACCATGGGAAACATCCTTTCCACATCTACTCTGTCTAGGCCTGTCAGCATAAAAAAGGTTTCAATATGATCACCCCTCATCCTTCTAAATTCCAGCGAGTACAGACCTAGAGCTATCAAGCGTTCCTTGTATGATAACCCCAGGATCATCATTGTGAACCTTCTCTGAATCCTCTGCAATGCCAGCACATCTTTTAGATGAGGAGCCCAAAATTGTTCACAATACTCAAGGTGAGGCCTCACCACTGCCACAGCGTCATATCCTTGCTCTTGAAATGAAGCATTGCATTTGTCTTCTTCAGCACTGACTCTACCTGAAAATTATCCTTTAGAATACAAGGACTCCCAAGTCCCTTTGCATCTCAGATTTTTGGATTTTCTCTTCACTTAGAAAATAGTCTGCACATTTATTTCTACTACCAAAGTGCATGACCATGCATTTTCCAACATTGTATTTCATTTGCTACTGTCTTGCCCATTTTCCTAATCTGGCTAAGTCCTTCTGTAGCTCTTTGTTTCCTTAACACTACCTGCCCCTCCACCAATCTTCATATCATCTGCAAACCTGGCAACAAAGCCGTCTATTCCATCATCTAAATCATTTATATACTGCATAAAAAGAAGCGGTCCCAACACCGACCCCTGCGTAACACCAGTAGTCACTGGCCACCAACCAGAAAAGGATCCTTTTATTCCCACTCGCTGCCTCCTACCAATCAGCCAATGCTCTAATCATGCCAGTAACTTCCCTGTAATGCCATGAGCTCTTAACTTTATCAAAGGTCTTCTGAAAGTCCAAATATACAACATGCATTGCATCACCTTTATCTATCCTACTTGGTTTGTCAAACAAGATTTTCCCTTAAAGAAACCATGCTAAATTTGTCCTATCTTGTCCTGTGTTACCCAGTACTGCATAACCTCATCCTTAATTCCTTGGTGTCCACATTTCCGATGATCTCACCTGGTCCCTGAACTCCTCCATCCTGGTCAAAAAGGTGCAACAGTGCCTTTATTTCCTGCAGAACATCAAGAAAGCTCACCTCTGTCCCAGGATACTGACGGACTTTTACTGCTGTACCATTGAGAACATTTACCATAAACGCTGCCTGGGCAGAGCGAAAAGCATTATCAAGATGCATCTCACCCTAACCATGGAGTTTTTACTCTCCTCCCATCTGGTAGGTGCTGCAGAAGCCTCCACTCCCACACCAACAGGCTCAGGAAGAGCTTCTTCCCTGAGGCTGTGACCCTGCTGAACCTCACATCACAGCGCTACGTATTATTGCGCCCATATTGTACTATCTCAGTACTTTTATATTTGTATGCTGTAGCAGTTACTTTTTATTCACATTTATTTTGTAAATAACACTTTTCTTTTGCACTTCTGGTTAGCTGCTAATTGCATTTCATTTTCTTTGTATCTGTACTTGGCACAATGACAATAAAGTTGAATCTAATCTAACCTTAATAACTGACTCTTGCATTTTCCCAACTACTGAGGTCAGACTAATTGGTCTGTAGTTTCCTTTCTGCTGCCTTCCTCCTTTCTTAAAGAATGGAGTGACATTTGCAATTTTCCAGTCCTCTGGCACCATGTCAGAGTCCAAAAATTTTTGAAAGATCATTACTAATGCCTCCACAATCTCTACTGCTACCTCTTTTCAGAACCGTAGGGTGCAGTTCATCTGGTCCAGAGAATTAAGACCCAAGGGTACCCTTGGGTCTTTCAGCTTTAAGAGCAACTTCTCCCTTGTAATAGTAACTGCACTAACTTCCTTTCCTCACACACTACAAGATCAGGCACACTGCTAGTATCTTCCATTTGGAGACTGATGCAAAATACTTGCTTAGTTCATGTGTCATCTCCTTGTCCCTCATTATTATTTCTCCGACCTCATTTTCTAGTGGTCCTAGATTCATTCTCATTTGTTTTATTTTTTAAATAATTGAAAAAGCTTTTGCTATCCACTTTGATATGGTTTGCCAGCTTGCTTTCAGATTTCATCTTTTCCCTCCTAAGGATTCTATTAGTTGCTCTCCGTACTGTTTTAAAAACTTACCAATCCTGTCATCCCACTAATTTTTGCTTTGTTGTATGCTCTCTCTTTTGCTTTTACTTTTTTACTTTGACTTCCCCTGTCAGCCACGGTTATACTATTTTGCCATTTGGGTATTCCTTTGTTTTTGAAATACATCTATCCTGCACCTTCCATATTTTTCCTCAAACTCATGCTGTTGCTTTTCTGCAGTTATCCTTACTAGCAACTCCTTTCAATTTACTTTGGCCAACTTCTCTCTCATACCGCTGTAATTTCCTTTACTCCACTAAATATGCCACATCAAACTTTACTTTTTCCCTATCAGATTTTAAGTTGAACTCAATTATATTATGATCAGTGTCTCCTAAGGGCTCCCTAATTGCCTCCAGTTCATTACATTACACCCAATCTAGTATAACTGATCTGGTAAGTTCAATGACAAAATGCTCTAAAACGCCATCGCATAGGAATTCAATAAACTCACTCTCTTAAGATCCATTTCCAACCTGATTTTCCTAACTGATTACATGTTGAAATCTCCCATGACTATCATAACATTGCCATTTTGACATGCTGTTTCTATTTCCTGTTGTAAACTGTGGTCCACATTCCAGCCTTTATATAACTGCCATCAGGGTTCTTTTACCCTTTCAGTTTCTTAACTCAACCCAGAAGTACTAACCATCTTCTGATCCCATGTCACATCTTCCATGTCACATGATTTACTGCCATTTGCTACCAGCAGAGCCACACCAACCCCTGTGCCTATCTTCCTATCTCTCCGATGCAATGTGTAACTTTGGACATTCAGTTCCCAACTACAACTATCCTTCAGCCATGATTCAGTGATGGCCACAACATCATACCTGACCATCTGTAATAGTACAAGAAGATCATCCACCTTATTTCTTATATTCTGTGCATTTTGAGTGCTGCATTTGCTACCCTTTTTGATTCTGCATCCCTAATGCATTGATACTCACCCTGCTGGCTGCAATTATGTCCTATCATCTCCCTGCTCTTCCTGTCTGTATGTTATCTTTGCTGTGTTACTATTGTCCTGTCCTGAGTCTCTTCACTCCAGTTCCCACCCAACTGTCAAATTAGTTCAACCCCTCCCCAGCAGCTCTAACACACCTGCCCTCAAGAATATTGATTTCCCTCGGGTTCAGGTGCAACCCGTCTCTTTTGAACAGATCATACCTCCCCAAGAAGAGATCCCAATGATCCAAGAATGGGAAGCCCTGAACCTGCACCAGTTTCTCAGCCATGCATTAATTTACCATATCATCCTGTTTTTACCCTCACTGGCATGTGACACAGGCAGCAATCCAGAAATTACTACCCTGGAGGTCCTGCTTCTCTGCTTTCTACCACCCTTTTCCTTCTATGCATATGCAAATTCTTTATCCAAAGGCAACTTATCTTGGGTCCCATGCTGCCTGGTGACATGAATGGTAGGACACCAGGGAGCAGAGAGACTTCAGAGTTTAAGTACATAGTTAATTGAAAGCATGTCACAGATATCATAATGTTGCATGTCATATGACAGGGCGATTATGGTCTCATGACCATGTTCTTGGAAAATTTTTCTACCAAGGTTGTTTGAGCAGTGTCTTTACAAGACTGATGACTCCAGTGATTATCAATACTCGTCAGAGATTGTCTTCCTGGTGTCAGTAGTCACATAACCAGGGCTTGTGGTACGTACCAGCTGCTCCAAGGTACTACACCTTGCCCAAGCATGATATGCAGTCTAGCAGAGGGAAGGAGAGCCTGACATATCTTTTAGTAAAGATGTATCTCCACCCTGCAACCCAATGTATAGGGTGATGAAAAAACTGTTTAGTACACTGGTTGTCATAAGTCAGTACATTCAGTTTGGACATTATGTTGCAGTTGTACATTGGTGAGGCTAGAGTGGACTACTGTATATGGTTTCAGTTGCTGTTTCAGGAGATGTGGTGCAACTGAAAAGAGTGTAGTCAAGATTTATGAGGTTGTTGTGAGGATCAGAAAAGATAGTCCAGTCCTTCCTGCCTTGTACATAGGAGAATGGGTGCAATCTCATAGAAATACTTAAATCTGTAAAATTCATAGATAGGATGGATGATAAGTCTTTTCAAGTAGTGTAGGTAAGTCCAGATCTCAAGAGCCTAGATTAAGATTGAAACAGCCAAGCTTTAAAAAAGGACCTGAGGGACTACTTTTCCCATTCAGAGGGAAGTGAATATTATAGGATGAATTACAAGGGAAGTGGTTGAGGCAGTTACAATACTTGTATCTGCTGGTTTACTCTGCAGCGTTATGGTTCTCGATTGTGGGCTTTGGAAAGGTTTTGTAGTATTTCTTGGTGTTGTCATTTGACTTTGTTTTTTTCCAGTTCTGTCCCGGTATTCATTTAGTATTGGAGATACAACAACTTTTGGGCCATATTTACATGGAGGAATTGCTGTGCAGCTGAAAATGCCCAAAATCTTTACATTTGTGAGTATTTTTACATCTGATATACAGTTTAACTTTGACCATAAATTATAGGAGCAAAATTAAGCCATTTGGCCTATCAAGTCTGCTCCACCATTTCATCATGGCTGATCCTAACAGCCCCAGTCTCCTGCCTTTTCCCTATATCCCTTTACTCCCTGATCAACCAAGAATCTATCAACCTCTGTTTTAAATACTCATAAAGTCTTGGCCTCCACAGCTGCCTTTGGCAAAAAAATTCCACAGATTCATTTCTCTCTGGCTAAAGTAATTCCTTCTGATCTCTGTTCTAAAAGGACATCTCTCTAATCTGAGACTATGTCCTCTGGTCTTAGAATCTCCAGTAACACTGGAGTACTGCGCAGACGCAACAGAAGCGTTCCCGTGCAGGTCTGGCAGAGAGCTTTTAAAAAACCCAGCCTCTATAAAAGAGAAGTACCATCTAGCAGAACAATCATTGTGGGAGTGGTCGTCATTTGAGGCAGTAATAAAGCATTTGCTCAACAAGGCTTCGGTGAGAATGGGGAGGCATGGTAAGTAGGTATGTTCATTACTTATTTCTTTTTTAAATCTTGAGAGAATAGGGGGCACGTCTGCAGAGCAGTGTTCTCTTCTGGGTGTCAGATGTTGGATTTCCAGGAGACTTCCAGCCTCCCTGATGGCCACGTTTGCACCAAGTGCATTGAGATGCAGCTCCTTGGAGACCACATTAAGAGAGCTGGAACTGCAACTTGATGATCTTCGGCTTGTTAGGGAAAGTGAGGCAGTGATAGATAGAAGCTACAGGGATGTAGCCACCCCAAGGCTACAGGAGACAAATAAATGGGAAACACAAAGTACACTGCAGATGTTGTGGTCAAATCAACACATACGGCAAACTGGATGAACTCAGCAGGTTGGACAGCATCCGTTGAAAGGAGCAGTCAACGTTTCAGGCGGAGACCCTTTGTCAGGACTGAAGGAGGAGGGGGTAGGGGCCCCATAAGAAAGGTAGGGGGAGGGTGGAAAACAAATAAGAGGAAAGATGAAGGGGTGGGGGAGGGGATAGGCAGGAGAGGTGAAGGAGAAATGTAAGGGGAAAGCACCATGGATAGTAGAAGAAGGCAGAATCATGAGAGAGGTGATAGGCAGCTAGAAAAGGAAACAGAGTGAAAGTGGGATGGGGGAAGGGAGAGGGAGGGAATTACCGGAAGTTGGAGAATTCGATGTTCATACCAAGTATGTATAAATACTTCCGGTAATTCCCTCCCTCTCCCTTCCCCCATCCCACTTTCACTCTGACTCCTTTTCTAGCTGCCTATCACCTCTCTCATGATTCTGCCTTCTTCTACTACCCATAGTGCTTTCCCCTTACATTCCTTCTTCACCTCCCCTGCCTATCCCCTCCCTGCTTCCCCTCCCCCACCCCTTGATCTTTCCTCTGATTGGTTTTCCACCCTTCCCCCACCTTCTTTATGGGGCCCCTGCCCCCTCCTCCTTCAGTTCTGCCGAAGGGTCTCGGCCCGAAACATTGACTGCTCCTTTCAACGGATGCTGCCCAACTTGCTCAGATAGGTGGGAGACTGTCAGGAGAGGGAAGGGAGAATGTCAGATAGTGGAGAACACCCCTGTGGCAATCCACTCAACAGTAAGTACTCCATCTTGGATACAGGGTGTTGACCTACTTGGGAGAAGCCACAGAGGCTGTGCTTCTGGCACTGAGTCTGGCCCTGTAGCTCACAAGGGTAGGGAACTGAAAAGCATGGCAGCTGTAATAGGGGACTCAAGTCAGAAGGACAGATAGGCGATTCTGTGGATGTGGGAAAGGAAGCACTTTGCCTCTGAGGTACCAGGGTCTGAGATGTATTGTTGCAAAACAACATATTTCACAATAAGTGTCAGTGACAATAAACTTGATTCTGATTCTTTATCTAAGTTTCATTGTTCCCTTTCTTGTTGCAGGAAAATATGGAGACTCAACTTTTAAATCCTCGATGCTTTGTGGTAGATTTCAGCAAAGCTGAGGTAAGATTTATTTGTTTATCTGAGATTTTAGTTACATGTGCTCCAGATAACATTAGAATTCTAAACAAGATTAAATCTGCAGATGCTGGAAATCAAAGTAATATGCACAAAATATTGGAGGAACTCGGCACTCAGGCAGCATCTATAGAACAGAATATAACCAAAGTTTCGAACCGAGAGCCTTCAGCACTGGGGAAAAAAGAGATGGGAAGTCGAGGCTGGGACAGATAATCTCATATTCAGCAGCCTTCAGAAAGAAAATGGAATTGTCAGTGCTTATTAATAAAATTAAACAGATAGATAAAGCGTATTCAGTTAAACCTACTGAAGATCTATATAAAGAAAGGGTCGAACTTCAATCACAGTATGATTTGCTTCTGACCTTTCCCATTGAACAGCAAATTTTTAAATCTAAAAGTTTATTTTATATACATGGGGGAAAATCTGCTAAGCTTTTGGCAGGTAAGTTAAAAGCTGGGATGGTCGGAAGACAGATTTCAAAAATTCGTAGACCAGATAGAACAGAAACTTTAGATCCTTATGAAATTAATAAGATATTTATGGACTTCTATTCTAACCTTTATAAATCTGAATTCTCTGATAGCACTATTATTATGAATAGATTTTTGCAAAGGTTAAACATACCTCAAATTTCGATTCAAGATGTTGATATGTTAGATGCACCTATTAAACAAGAGGCTATAGTCAAGGCTATATCCTCTATGCAATTAGATAAAGCTCTGGGACCTGATGGTTATACGGTAGAATTTTACAAGACTTTTCATGAAATGCTTATACCACATTTTCATCAAACGTTTACCAATTCTACATCTTCTGGGAACCTTCCTAAAACTTTTTATGAGCCACTAATTTCATTGATTCCAAAAAAAGGAAAAGACCCACTGGAATGTGTATCCTATAGACCTATTTCTTTACTGAATGTAGATTTTAAAATTCTCTCTTAAGATTCTAGCAAATAGGCTTGAGAATATCTTGCCTAATGTTATCTTAAACGATCAAAAAGGATTTATAAAAAAATAGGTACTCGCATTTTAATATTCGAAGATTGGTAAATATCATTTATTCCCCCTCAGCCAAGGAATCTGAATGTATTGTATCTTTGGATGCAGAGAAAGCCTTTGATAGGGTGGAGTGGCTTTATCTATTTCAGATTTTGAAGAGGTTTAATTTTGGTCCAGGATCAAAAGTCTCCTTATTTTAGATTATATAGAGGTACCCGTCAGGGTTGTCCCCTTAATCCTTTATTATTTAATTTGGTTTTAGAACTATTGCTCTTAGGGATTCTAATTCTGTGCAGGGTATTAAGAGAGGTGATAAATTACATAAGGTTTCATTTTACGCAGATGATTTATTAGTTTACATTTCAAATCATAGGAAATCTATTCCTTTTATGTTATCTGTATTTATGGAATTTGGTATTTTTTCTGGATATGAACTTAATTTACATAAAAGTGAATTATTTCTTATAAATTATTCTGATTATTATGATCAAATACCTTTTAATATTGCCAAAAACCATTTTACTTACCTTGGTTATCAAAATTACTAAAAATTTTAAAGATCTGTATAGGTATAATTTCTCCCCTTTAGTTAAATATACTCAACAGGCGCTTTCTAAATGGTCACCTATGTCAATGTCATTGATAGGTCGAATAAATGCTATAAAAATGGTTATTCTACTGAAATTTTTATATATATTCCAAGCAGTTCCCTCTTTTGTTCCAAAAACATTTTTTGATAAAATAGATTCTCTGATATTGTCTTATGTTTGGAATAATAAAAGCTCTAGAGTGAATAAACTTTTATTGCAAAAATCAAAAAAAGATGGAGGACTGGCTTTACCAAACTTTAGATTTTATTATTGGGCAATTCATATTTGTTATATTACTTTTTGGATTTATGATATAGACGACCAGGATCGCCCTTCATGGTTACATGGTTACAGTTGGAGGAAAATTCAGTAATGGGGTTTTCGTTAGCTTCTTTATTAGGAGATTCCCTTCCCTTTTTGCTCTCCAGACAAACTCTCAACCCTATTGTTTAAACATGCTTTAAAAATCTGGTTTCAGTTTTGTAGATTTTTTGAATTAAATGATTTTCTACTTTCTAGTAATATTTATTCTAATTTCTTTTTTAAACCATCAACTTTGGATAAGGCTTTTTTAACATGGAAAATTAAGAGAATAAAAACTTTTTTAGATTTCTTTTTACAAGACTGTTTAATGCCCTTTTCACAGTTAATGGATAAATATGATATCTCTAATACACATTTTTTCAGATATTTATGGGTTAGGAATTTTTTACGTGATTTTTTTTACTGAATTACCCCTCGGCCTGCTCTTTAAATTTGGCTTATGCTATTTTTCAGTTTAAACCTTTTCAAAAACGATTAATAGCTATCATTTATAAACAGTTAATGAATGCTTGCATGTCGCCTAATGATGGGGTTCAACGCATCTGGGAAGTAGAACTTCAGTATTCACTTTCAGACAATCAATGGAGTAAAATCTATTATTTAGTCAATAATTCTTCTATCTGTGCACGCCATATCTTAATTCAGTTTAAGATAGTACACAGGGCCCATATGTCCAAAGATAAATTGGCGCATTTTTTCCCTAATATAAGCCCTATTTGTGACAGATGTAACGCAGAAGTGGCTACTCTAACTCATATGTTTAGGTCATGTGTAAGTTTAAACAATTTTTGGAGGGATGTGTTTGGAATATTATCTAAAGTTATAGATGTGGATATTCAACCTTATTCACTTACAGCAATTTTTGGGATTAGTCCAGAGGAAGCAAGTTAAGTGTCTGCTTCTGCTCAACATGTGATAGCTTTTCCAACTTTACTGGCTAGGAGAGCTATTTTGTTACACTGGAAAGAATCTAAACCGCCTACTGTTTTTTATTGGCTCTCCTCCATTATGTCATGTCTAAGCTTGGAGAAAATTAGAAACCAGACATTTGATACATCCTTTAATTTTGAACAAGTCTGGCGACCCTTTATTCAAAATTTTCATATTATTTAATTTATTTATTTTTCTTTATTCTCTTTGGGGAAAATCCTTATCCGTGAAGGTTCGGAGATGACCGGAAGGATTTTTTTTTCCTCTTTTTTAAAATTTTTTATCCTCAATTGGACTGCCCAATCTTTCTTTTTTCTTTCTCTTTTTTTTGTTTCAGTTTAGTTAGTGGTTTTTTTTCCTTTATCAAATAAAATTTCCAATTTTTTTAATGATTGTTATGAGGAGTTGTGGTTTCTTTTTGACCATTGTATATATAACAGCATAATAGTTTACCTATTTGATTTTGACATTATATACTTTCTGTTTTTATTATTGCTGTTTATATGTCTTTTATATTATCTGTTTGCTAAACTCCTCCTCTGATTTGTATATTCTTTATTTGAAAATCAATAAAAAGATTGAAAAATAAAATGAAATGAAATGGAAGTCAAGGCTGATTTATACTTGTACATCGCATCTACGCCGTAGGTACCGTGTACCCTACGCCGTAGAGGGACGTGCACCTCCCCAAAAAAGTAACTCGCGTGTCACGGTGACGCAGACTGCAACAACTGTGATTGGTCTGCTTGGTAGCATTGCATTTCCTCCTGCGCATTTCTGGTTGCTTCTTCTCTGCCATGTCTGTACACCGATGTGAAATAGATGAACCAAATCGTCAAATCTACCTGCCGACATGCGAAAATGTTTGAAATGCATTTCTTCGTCCATGTCTCTCACGAAGAAACTCAACACAGTGGCATAGAAACCCCACTGCCAACTAACATTTTGGCACACAACAACACATGCTCGCTATGGTGTAGAGCCTACGCAGAAGTGAAATTCAGGCCTACAGCGTAGCCCATACTCACAAGTATAAATCAGTCTTCAGAGTAAATTGTTGGTGGTAGGAAGGTAAAAGTGGAAGGTGGTAGGTGAAAGTGGGAGAGGGGGTGGGGTGAAGTAAAGAACTGGGAAGTCGACTGGTGAAAGAGATAAAGCGCTGGAGAAAGGGGAATTTGATAGAAGAGGACAGATGGCCATGGGAGAAAGGGAAGGGGGAGGAGAACAGAGCAAGGTGATGAGCAGGTAAACAGATAAGGCAAGAAAGGGAAATGAGAATGGTCAAGTGGGGGGCTTTCACCGAAAGTTTGAGAAATCGAACTTGCCATAAGGTTGTAGGGTACCTACATGGAATACAAGGTCTCAGAAACAAACCAGGTAAATTTCAAGACAGGATGGAAGTTGGAGGTAAAGTAGATAAAGTTGACGAGTAAAGTTGATTAAACTCAGCCTGGATGCAGGAAGCAGCACCAATGTAGTTGTTGATGTAGCATAGGAAAGTTGAGGAGTGATAACATTGTAGGCTTGGATCATAGACTGTTTTACGTAGCCAACAAAATCACAGGCATAACTGGGACCCATGCAAGTGCCCATGTCTACACCTTTTGTTTGAAGGCAGTGGGAGGAGCCAAAGGAGAGATTATTGAAAGTGAAGACGCGTTCTGCCAGACAGTGGAGAGTGATGGTGAAGGGGAGCTGGTTGGGTCTGGCATCCAAATGAAGCAGAGAGTTGTGAGGCCTTTCTGATGGTTGATGGATTTATATAGGGACTGTACATGCAGAGTGAAAATGAGACAACCAGGACCAGGGAACTTGAAGTAATTGAAAAGATCAAGAGCACGTGAAGTGTAATGGGTGTAAGTAGGAGGGCACTGAACAAGGTGGAGAGTCCTTACCAAAAAAATTGGCATAGAGACAGGTGGTAGATGAAGAGCTCAGTGTCATGGCGGGCACGGAACTCACTGAAGCATGGGTGCAGAGGGACATTAGAATTCTGATAGACTGTCTAAAACGTGTTGAAATTCTGACAGAGCCAATGATTGATTATGAGGGAAGAGCTTATTGAATATGATGCATGCACCAGCTAACTGTAGTCGCAGGTTAGCTGTGATTAAAAGAGAGTTATTTCCAAATTGAACATTTCCAAATGAACAATCAAGGCCTTAATGAAAGATCTGATTTTCAAATATGTTCAAATGTTACTCCTTCTAAAAGTCCACTAAAATAGAATGATACAACTTAGTTACAGGTCCTTTGCCCACGATATTCTCCCAAACTGATTAAAATATTCTGCTTTGCCAGCACAAGGTCCGTAACCCTGCATTCTTTGTATTTTCATATGTTAATATAAGAACCCTTTAAGTACCTCTATCATATCTGTTGTGCTTTGTAACACCAGAAACATAAAAGTAATTGGAGGAAAAACACTGGGCTGTGGATAACTTGTGTACATTTTGTTTGTACTTTAGTGGGGTATGTACTTATGACATGGTAGTAAAATGACATATACCATTCTTATGTTTTTACATATAATATTTAAGCAACAAATGATCCTTAATCAAACTATTTACAAAACTACTCAAATATTGCTAAAAAATTAAATACACAAGACTCCTCCCCCTCTCCCCCTTCTTGCCCCTCTGTCTCCCCCTCTCTTCCCCCACTATACAACTACATTATAGACATCCACGACATAGTAAATTTTAAATGGTCCCATTCATGCCTAAAGATTTAAATTGCAGTGGAGGATTTCTTACTCTTTGGTATAACATCTTTCCTGGCAAGGGGGTTCATTCTACTTTGGCAAGAGAGACTTGTGGCTGTAAAACAATCTCAGGTTCTGGGTCCTCCATAGTGATTTCAGGAGTCGACTGTGGGATTGCAGGAAGTGGTTCTGACAGCTCTGGATATTTCTCTTCTTTAAAAATTCACTGTGCACTCCTCTACTGATTGATGTGCTGTCTCCAGATGATGTCAGGCACAGTCTCCGCTGTGAAGGACCCACTTTTCAAGTACCCACTTCTGATCACATCCGTAGTCCCTCAGCAGCATTGCTTGTCCAGGAATAAAACATCAAACTTCTTGTTTGAGGACCCCTGAATTTGTCTCAGCATGCTCCTTTTGAGATTGGTTTTGAGGAGATACAAGTGTGAACAGGGAACAATCCAGAAACAGTATAGCTGCTGAGTTGCTGGTTGTGCGGTGCACTGCATTGTGATGTGCAAGGAGGAAGTTGATGAGCTTCTGATTCAATGTTAGTCTAATGTGTAACAGTGAGAATAGGGCATGCTTTGGGTGCTGGAAGTCCTTCAGAATGGACGCTGTCATTTTGAGACACTGCTTCTTGAAGATGTTCTGGGTGCTTTGTCGGCTAGTACCCAAGGTGGTGCCAACTAAATTTACAACCTTTTCAGCTTCTTTCAGTCCTGTGTATTCTACCCCCCCCCCCCCCCAACCCCCATACCAGACAGTGATGCAGCCTGACAGAATGCTGTCCACGGTACATCTGCAGAAGTCTGTGAGTGTATTTGTTGACATACCAAATATCTTCAAACTTTGAATGAAGTACGTAGTTGCTGTCTTGCCTTCTTTATAACTGCATCGATATGTTGGGATCAGGTTAGGGTAATGAGGGTAAACTCTCTCCCATACAAGTACTGGTTGAAACATTTTACACCCCGAACCAAACTCAAGGCCTCTCTGCCAATCTGTGCGTAATTTTTCTTTGCAACAGTAAGGGAATGGGGTGTGGGAAAGGCTCTGGGGTATTCACTTCAATCACTCATAACATGTGACATGACTGCACCTATACCATATGGCGAGGTGTCATAGGCTAGCTTCACTGGACCATGTGAATCATAAAGTGTGAGTGGAGTCTGGCATCACTAACTTCTTAACCTTTTGGAAAGCCACTTCATGATGCCTTGTCTATTGCTATTTTTTCCTGGCAGGAATCTGTTAAATTAATTGACAAATCCTCAAAAGGCTGCAACTGTAACACGTGTTTTGGCCTTGGGGCATCAAACATTGCTTGAATTTTCTCACCACACTTTTGTAATGCTCATGCATCAACAGGGTGACCACAGTAAGTGATTCTTGCTTTAAAGGGTTCACATTAGTTGTGTCCCTGATAAAGTAGTGAGCTAGATCATTTGGTGGCTGAAGGAATTTGTTCCAAAGGGCAATGCCATGATCTTCTAATCTTAACACTGTTGAATTTGTTTTTGAAGATGTTTCTTGTTATCCTTACTGGTAACAATGATGTCATCCAGGTAACAGTAAGTGCCTGGGTAGTTTTGCAGCACTTAGTACATAGCTTTCTACCAGAGTGTACATGCAGAAGCTTTTCCAAAAATAATCCTATTATAGCGATAACTCCCTCTGTTGAGTGTTTATGGTGAGAAAGACTGTGGATTCCTGTTTCCATCTGCAGGTAGGCCTCAGCTGAGTCCACTTTACTGAAGCGTTTTCTACCAGAAAGGTTTACAAATTATCCTCTATCCTAGGCAGGGGTGTTGATGGTGACTTTAAAATCACCACAGATCCTGACAGACCTGTTCTTGGCTACTGGGACCATTGGCATTGCCTATGGGCTGCAGTCAACATTGGAATAAATTCCTTCAGCCACCAAGCGATCTAGCTCACTAGCTACTTTATCAGGGGTGGTCTCAGGAACTGGACAAGTTTTGTAAAATTTGGGTGTGGCATTTTCATTTAACACTATTTACCCTTCTTATATTTGAGTTTTCCAGTACCATCCTTAAACACTGCTGTGGCATCATCCTTTACCTTTCTTAATTTGCTTCCTGTTGACTCTGTTGGAAGGGATGTGGCATGCAAATCAATCTCCAGTCAAGATGTTGTTGTCTCAGGCAATTACATCCCCTTAATGTTGGCCCTCAAGTTTTATCACATACAAGCCCAATGTAGCTTGTTGGTTGTTGTATTTCACTGTTAAGAATGTCATTTCCTCAGGATTTAACTTTTCTCCAGTCTTTCTTAGCTGGATATATACAGGCTTCAGTTCAATATCTTTAAAATGCCATTCCAATTTATTTTGTGGAATGACTAAAACAGCTGAGCCAATGTCCAATTCCATTTTAATTAATTTGCTGTTCACTTCTGGTGTAAGCCTTATTGCTTTTTTATTGTTAGTTTTCACATTGTTAATCTCAAGGGTACCCAGTCCTGTGTCATTCTCATCGTTATCAGAAACTTCATCAACAGTGTTGCAGATTTGGTGCTTTTTTTTAAACTGCAACTCTCTTCATTTTTGTCTGCCTGACATGCTCCCTGTCTGTGTCCTACTTTGTTGCCTTTTCTGCAATTTTGCCTTTAAACCTGTATTGTTCCAGTGCACATGAACCCCTGCCACAATGGTAACACAATTTGTTCTGCCATCCAGGTTTCTGTTTTGTTCACACTCACATTCATTCCAGACTGCAACTCAATTGCATCTCTATATGCTGCTTCCATTAATGCTGTGATTTGAACTGCTCTTTTAAATGTAAGTTCTGCTTCAGTTAGGAATTAATTTTTTAACGTTCTCTTGTAAGATTCCGCAATCTTGGCCAGCTTTCAGTGCATCATTAAATCAATTACTGATTGGCAAAGCTCACTCAATCTCTTCAATTCTGCCACATAAGCTCAAATGTACTCACCTTGTTTTTGATTCTGCTTATGCAACCTAAAGCAACCTGTAAGCAACGTTTGTTTTGGTTCTGAATGTTCTTGTATTACTTTCACGATATAAGCAAAGCTCATTTTAAGTGATTTGGTTGAAGCAGTCAAACTTCTAAACAAGTAAACACAAAATACACTGCAGATGCTGTGGTCAAATCAACACATACAACAAAGTGTATGCTTTTCCACCTCTTACACTCAGCAAAGCTGGTACTCATTTATCATAGGTTATTTTATTTGCTTCAAAATGTTGCTCAATTAATTCAGTATACATGAGCCAGTTATCTTTTGTGCAGTCGAACATGTCTATCTTTCCGCTGTAACCAACCATTTCTGCTTTTGTAAAATTTATTATTATCACACAGTACTCACTGATTTTGAACCTGTGAATTTCATTTGTTTTCTGCCTCTTTAAAACTCGACCATTTCTCTCCTCCTCTTCTGAAGAAAGCTTGCTGTGCTTTTTTTAAAACTCTAACTTCTTGCTGCACATCAACAGATAGGTAGGCATATTGGGTTTGTTTTAAAATTTACTTGTTGCTACTGTTACGTTTTGTAACTCCAAGGACATGAAGCTAATTGAAAGATTACATGGAGCTGGGATAACTTGCGTGCATTTAGCTTTTTACTTTCAGTAAGGCGTGCACTTCTGACGCGGCGGTGTACTAATGTATGCCATTCATGTACTTTAATATATAACCTCTAAAAGAATACTTAATCAAACAATACATTTACAACTAAAACACTCTGGTTCTGATGACTGCGTAAGTTTACAGAAGATAATCTCTGGCCTTGCCAAACGTGTGAGATTGAGGTGTAAGCCCACCCAGAAACCCCCTGTTTATGTGGATGCTGCGTGATTTATTCCCCTGTTAAAAATCAATACCATGAAATAACAGACAGTACACTGCATACAATTAAACGATTTAGCTTTATAATTCTTAATTTGATTAAAGGGTTAATAAAAAGCAAAAATGACGGGCCTATTTTAATGTAACAGTCCAATGTGCACAAGTTGAAGCTCACTGTTACTCGTTCGATCTCCTCAGCCTTTGTCGGATCATGGCCCTGCACCAGGTCAAGACCTACGACCTCTTCTGTCCAAAAAACCCTGCTCATACACTGGTGTCAGGCACGCAACATGAGAAACAGTCTCTTCATTGGACAGCTCACGTTCCAAAGCCCCCATTATCTTTAAACATAACCCAAACACTACTTCTACAAAAAGACCATTACATTAGCAGTGAAACCTTTCCTAGGGTGTTACACAATATTACTGAAATATTAGATACACAACAGTATCTGTTTCCACACCACACTTGGAACCCACAAATCAGTGTATTTAAATAAAGTTTGTGTGCATATCTCCTTTGATCTTTGATTCCTTACCATAAATGTATGCTCTCTAATGGTAGACATTTAGACCCTGGAGTTAAAATATATCAATTGTCTATCTATACCTCTTATAATTTTATAGACTTACCTCAACCTCTGCCACTCCTCTCCTGAAATTATTTGCCATCTGATCCTGCATCTTTGTAAACTTCTGTACCTTCTACAAGCCTCCACATCCGATTTATAATGGTGTGAGAATACTCCAGGTGCAGCCTCACCAGAATTTGATAAAGCTACATTTAAACCATCTTTATCTATGACACATTTTTCCCTCTGGAGTTAGTCATATTATGTTATGGATGCTGAATACCACAAATTACATTTTTCATTTTGAGTGACAGCTAACTCTTAACAATGGAGAATTTCATGTCTGTGTCATGGCCAGTTTTCCTCAAGGTGTATTTGTTGCAATCAGGATAAGACCTTTTTTCTTGCTGAGACAAATAGTGGCATTCCTTGTACTTTAAGCTCTACTGCAATAAACTCACAAATCCTTCTTTTTGTATTTATAGAATGTAACAGCACCAATTGACAAAGTGAAGAAGGTGTTTTGCTCACATAGCTTTCTTCTGTTGGACATTCATAAAGAGCTGGGGCTTCGTTTTACAGTTGTGCAAGATGTTGATGAGTATGTATCTGAGATATTGTATGCAGTGCTGGTTATGTAGCTGTAGGAAGGCTGTTGTTAATTGAGAATGAGTCCAGAAAAGATTCTCAAGAATGTTGCCTGGTCTGGAGGACCTAAGTTATAAGGGAGACTGGATAGGCTGGTCTATTTTCCATACAGCATAGAAGACTGAAGGGTGATTTTATAATAGTAGATAAATTCATGAAGGGAATAGATAAGGTGAATGACTAGAGTTTTTTTTCCAATTTAGGTGAGGTAACCAAAGGGCATGAATTTGAGGTGAGAGGAGACAAATTTAAAAGGGACTTAAGGAGCCAGTTTTTCCACACGGAGGATAGTAGCTTTCTGGGAAAATGTTGGTGGCAGGTACAGTTCCAAATTTTAAAAGGCATTTGGTCATGTGCATGAATGGAAAGGGTTTAGAGAAATATGGGGCAAACGCAGGCAAGTAGGACTAGCTCAAGTATGGACAAATTAGGCTGAAGGGTTGATTTCAAAGTTGTACAATTTTTTGGCACTATCACTCCATGGCACTAACAACAAAGGAACTGGTGGGGCTGAGGGATGCTCGGAGCCAAGTACCTGGTCCTAAGCAGTTTGTCTGGAATATATAGCTTGTTACTTCTTCTAAAAGAATGAGTTCAAAGTCTTTGAATTAATTAATTTGATCCATTTTTGTTATTTATTTATTTTATTATTTGGTAATAGAATATGGAACAGGCCTTTCTGGCCCAATTAGCCAAACAGCCCAGCAACCCACCCCACCAAATATCTCACTCATGCACACCTCCTCATTGCTATCTGAGATTACAGCAACAACAATGGTATAATGTATGCATTTACTTGATCATGCTGTACTTGGCTACACAGTCGTGCATGTAGGATAGTGGTCCCCAACTACCGGGCCGCGAGGAAACAATATGAGTCAGCTGCACCTTTCCTCATTCCCTGTCACACCCACGGTTGAACTTGAACGCACGCAAGGTCATTATGCACGGGAGGTCGCCTAAACATTGATACCCTTGCACCGAGGATCACTGGTAGGCGTCAGGTAACCAGCTGCCTTGCACAGCCGGCGAGAAGCGCCGATGCTATTGGCCTGGAGTGCGGACAGATGGGCGCCGCCTCTAAACCTGTTTAGCACACCGAATGTTTGTGGGGAACCCGGTGCTAAAATATTCGCAGATGACCTGATTCGGGCTCAGGGTTTCGTAAGTAGCAGAGCAGCTTCCTCGCTGTGATCTCCTGAAAGTGATCCTTTGAGCCAAACTTTTGTCAGCCTATAGATCCTACCTACCTACAAGGGGGGAGTGGGCATGCGCCCTGTCGCTCTCCTCGCTCGGTCGGTCGCTTTCTCCGGATTGCGACCACCGCAGCCCTGGTACGGGGACCTCTGGCCCTTACCTTGTCCTCTCACTGGTGTGTTGTAATGATTTTATATGTTCATACGAGGAAAATATGCACTGTGTATTTAATATCCAAAAGTTACTTAAAATGTTATGATATTGACTTATAAGTGAGTTATAATTGACTTATCACTATGTTCATGCGAGGAAACTGTGTGCTGTGTGTTTAATATTAAATTCATTAGGTAAAGCCTTTTAGAAACAAAATTGAGTGTATTAGCCACTTATTAGTGACTTATAGTTGACTTATCACCTATATTCTGGTTGATATTAACACCCACACCGCGCCCCCCCCACCCCAGCTGGTCTGCAAAAATATTGTCAATATTAAACTGGTCCGCGGTGCAAAAAAGGATGGTGACCCCTGATGTAGAGAAGTTGAGCAGTGGGCTAAGCACACATCCTTGACATGCAGTTTTTTTGAGATTATTAAAGGGGACAGCACTGTCTATCTGGAATAGAATTTCAAGCTACCTAACTAGAATTCTAATGATATAGTGAGCATTAGAGATCAGCATAGTTAAACCAGATAGCACCAGATCCTTCGGTTCAATCCTGACCTGAGGTTCTGTCATTGTGTAATTTGCAGGCTTGTCCTGTGACTGCCTGGATTTTACCCACTCCTATGATTCTCTCCCATTTTGCAAAAAAGTACAGATTGGTGGGTTAAATGGCCATTATGGATTGCCCTTTTTGTCTAAGTGAATGGTGGCATCTGGGAGAGGTTGATGAATTGTGTGGGAAATTAGAACTATAGGAGAATGTCAGATCAGTATAAATTCACCATGGACATAGTGGCCCAAGGGACCGGTTTCCATTCTGTATCTTTCTATTTTGTTGAGCAGAACAAAATGCTTTACCGAACTACACAGAGTGGTGGTTGTGTGGAAAACACTGCTAAGAGTGGTGGGAGAGGCAGATACAGTAGGGACTCTTGGATAAGCACATGAATGATAGAAAAAGTTGTAGGAGGGAATGGTTAGATTGATCTTAGAATAGGTTAAAAGGTCGACACAACATTGTGGGCTGATGGGCCTGTACTGTGCTGTAAAGTTCTATGAAATGTGGTCACTATTATAATTTAGGAATAAAAACACAAAACTTCTGCATAGCAAGCTTCAACAAAAAGGCATTGAGATAATTGTCCGATTAATCTGGTTTAATAATGTTGGTTGAAAAATAAATATTCGCCAGGACTCCAGGGTAATCTCTCCAAGACTTCCTTAAATATATTATGTAATCCTTTAAGACTATAAGATATAGGAGCAGAATTAAACAATTTGGCCCATTGGTCTGCTTCACCATTTTATCTTGGCTTACTCATTTACCTTCTCAGCCCCAGTCTCCTACCTTCTCCTTATATCCTTTCATTTCCTGACTAATCAAGAATCTATCAACCACTGCTTTAAATATATGTAAAGAAATGGCCTCCACAGCCGCCTGTGGCAATGAATTCCACAGATTCACCTCTCTTTGGCTAAAGAAATTCCTCCTCATCTCCATTCTTAAAGGACGCCCCCTTTATTCTGAAGCTGTTTCTGGTCCTAGACTCTCCCAGCATCGGATACCTCCTCTCCACATCTACTCTATTGAGGCCTTTCAACATCAATATATTTCACTGAATTCCAGTGAATACAGGCCTAGAGCCATCAAACGATCTTCATATGACAAGCCTCAGCCTAAGAGTCATGGTCATAGAAAAGTACAGCACAGAAACAGGCCCTTTGGCCCATTGTGTCCATGCTAAACCATTTATGCTACCTACTCCCATCAACTTGCACTGGGACTGTAGCCCTACGTACCCCTAGCATCCATGTACCAATCCAAACTTCTCTTAAACATTGATACCAAGCTTGCACATACCACTTGTGCTGGCAACTCCTTCCACACTCTCATGACAGCCTTTGTGCAGTTCCCTCTTAAACTTTTAGTAAATACAAGTACACTGCAGATGCTGTGGTCAAATCAACACGTACAGACAAGCTGAATGAACTCAGCAGGTCGTGCAACAGCCGTTGAAAGGAGCTGTCAACATTTTGGGCCGAGACCCTTCGTCAGGACCCTTAAACTTTTCACCTTTCACCCTTAATCAGTGGAAAAAGCCTGCTTGAATTTACCCCATCTGTGCCACTCATAGTTTTAAACCTCCATCAAATCTTCTTAATCTTTTAAGTTCCAAAGAATAAAGTCCTAACTTCTTCAATCTTTCCATATACAGTAACTCAGGCCTTCCAGACCTGGCAACGTTCTGGTAAATTTTCTCTGTACTCTTCAACATTATTTACATCTTTCCTGTAGGTAGGTGACCAAAACTGCACACAGTACTCCAGGTTAGACCTCACCATTGTTATATACAACTTCAGCAGAACATCGCACCTCCTGTACTGAATACTTTGAAGGCCAATGTACCAAAATCTTTCTTTATAATCCTTTCAATGAATTGAGGACCTGTATTCCCAGATCCCTTTGTTCTACCACACTGCCCTACCGTTTTTATGTAAGTCTTGCCATGTGCAGCACTCATACTTGTTTGCATTAAGTCCCGTCTGGCATTTTTCAGCCATTTTTCCAGCTGGTCCAGATCTCGGTGCAAGCCATGATCATCTTCCTCACAGTCCAGTACACCTTAATCTTGGTGTCATCTACAACTTTGCTGATCCAGTTAACCATATTATCATCTAGATCGTTGATATAGTTGATGAACATCAACAGACCCAGCACTGATCTCTGCGGTACTCCACTAGTTACAGGCCCTCATTCAGAGAGGCAACCATCTACTACCACTCTCTAGCTTCTCCCACAAAACCAATACCTAATCCAATTTATTATCTCATCATCTTGACCAATCTCCTATGTGGGATCTTGTCAAATACCTTGCTAACGTCCATGCAGACAACATACACTGCATTGCCTTCATCAACTTTCCTGGTAACTTCCTCAAAAAATTCTATATGATTGGTTAGACACAACCTAACATGCACAAAGCCATGCTGACTATCCCTAATCAGTCCATGTCTATATATATATATCCAGTTCCTTAGAATACCTTCAAATAACTTACCCACTACTAATGTCAGGCTCATATGCCTATAATTTCCTGGTCTTTTTTAAACAGCAGAACAACATTAGCTATCCTCCAATCTCCTGTCACTAAGGATAACTTAAATATCTCAGCTAAGGCCCTGGCAATTTCTGCACTTGCTTCCTGCACTTGTTTCCTGCAGGGTCTGAAAGAACACCTTGTTAAGTTCTGGCTATTTATCCCCCCCCCCCTAATTTTCCTCAAGACAGCAAACACCGCTTGTGATCTGTATTGCGTCCATGAGTTGATGCTGTTTTGCCTTACTTCTATAGTCTCTGTACCTGTCTCCTGAGTAAATACAGATGCAAAAAATCCATTTGACATCTCCCCCACCTTTTTTGGATCAACGCATGGATTATTATTCTGATCACCTAGAGGACCAATTTTATCTCTTGCAATCCCTTTGCTCCGAACATGTCTGTAGAATTCCTTATGATTCTCCTTCACCTTGTCTTTTAAGGCAACCTCATGCCTTTTAGCTATTCAATTTCTCTCTTAAATGCTCTCTTGCATTTCACATATTCCATAAGCACTTCATTTGTTCCTACCTGCCTATACCTGCTACGCATCTCATTTTTATTCATTAACCAGGGCCTCAATATCTCTTGAAAGCCGAAGTTCCTAAACCCTTCTATTCTGAAAGGCACATACAAGTTTTATACTCTCAAAATTTCACTTTTGAAAGCCTCCCACTTACCAACTACAGCTTTGCCAGAGTACAGCCTGTTCCAATCCACAGTTGCAAGATCCTTTTGAATGCCATCAAATCAGTTTTTTTGTCCAAATTAGAATTTGAAACATTGTAATCAAGCAGCACACACAAAATGCTGGAGGAACTCAGCTGGTCAGGCAGCCAGGTAGCATTGTAATCAAACTGTTCTACACACACTTCGCTCACCTTCCCTGTCTGATTTCCGATTAGGAGATCAAGTATTGTGCACTCTCTTGATGGGACTTCTATGTACTGATTAAGGACATAAACTTTCCTGAACGCTTCTGACAAACTCTGTCCCATCTAGAGCTTTTACAGTATGGGAGTCCCAGTCAATATATGCAAGTTAAAATCACCTACCATAACAACATTATGTTTCATTAAACAGTCTGCGATCTCTCATCAAACGTGTCCCTCTAAGCTCCTCCAACTTTTGGGCGGTCTGTAATGTAGCCTTAATAGCATGGTCATACCTTTCTTTTAACTCAGTTCCACCCATAACGTCTCACCGGGTGAGTTCTCCAGTCTGTCTTGCCTGAGCACTGCCATGACATTTCCCTTGACAGCATAAGAAGGGAAATGTCTTCTTTAGTTTGCACTACTTATTCAATACTACTCTGAATTATTGATGTAGAGTCAAGTAATAGAGCACAGAAGTAGGCCATTTGGCCCAATGTCAATGTGTCTACAAAGGCTGGCCTTATTTGCCCACATTTGAGCTCCAGCCCTTTAAATCTTTCATATGTATAAAGTTATCGAAAAGTTTTCTAAGTGACATTATTGTCCTTTCTCCAGCAGCTCATGCTCTAAATGTTTCACCACATGTGAAAAAATTACACCTCAGGTCTCTTAAATGTTTACCCTCTTACCTAAAACCTGTGCCCTGCAGTGCATCATTCTCCAACCCTGGGGAAATCTGTGTGTTCAACTTATCTATGCCACACATGATTTTTATAAACCTCTATTTAAGGTTAAAAAAAAGCAGCATGTCTCATGGAATTCCATGTTTTCCCAAGACTTGGGCAGCTGTGGTGCTGTCACAGTGCTAATAAAGGGAGCTGTTCACAATTGCTGTCTCCTCCCATTTAGCTTCTGCATCAGAGCAGTCCTACAATAAGCACCCTTATCTCCATCCTAGCAAGAAATTAGTTAGGTTTAATTTAACAATACAGTATTTGCCACTTCAGTGTTAGAGTATTTGGTCTTATTTCCCCAACCCCTCCCCAACAGTTGTACCATTGAGGGGTTATATTCAAACTGTAGAAAATTAGATGATGATCTGAGTTTGAATTGTGTATGACATGGACCAATTTCACCCCAAATTTTCTCACATATGATACAGAATAGATTTTCAGCTTTTCATTGCACCTGTGCATAAATGTACTTGTGCATGTGACAATAAACTCAACTATTACTTTGACTTTAATCATACCTCCTTTTTTTTTAACAGGCACCCCTGCAGATTCATGCAGCAATGCTGGCTTTGGATAGATTTCAGGAGCAACACAAACATCTGCCAAACATAGGGTAACTATTTGTGCATCACTTTGCAAGGATAAAGGTAGAAATATTAATAATGTGACCAGAAATGAGTGCATTGCATTCATGAAAGGGCTTTTCAGTAATAACAGGCTTGAGTGTATCAGTAAAGCTGAATTTTTGTGTAAAATCACCACTTCACTTGGAAGTGACACGAGGTTGCTAGAGGCTTGCTAATTTATAATACAATGTTGAATATACTGTTGATAGTTAAATACTTGGAATTTATTTTCAAACATTTGTAGGAAAGACTATAGGCTGTATTACAGGGGCTTCAATCACAGGGACAAGAATCTGCACTGCAAGGAAGCACAGTGACACAACAGAGAGTACTACTGTTATGTAGTTACACTGAGCCTAGCTTGATCTACATCTTGAATGCACTCTGTGCACAGTTTGCATGTTCTGTCTGTGGCTGTGTGAATTTCTTCCACCTACAAAAAGTGCTGGCAAATTAATAAGCAGCTCTACATTGCTTTACTGTTGGTAGCAAAAGATTCAGGAGGTGGGGAAGAGAGAATATGAGGAATTGAATTAGGAAATGGAACTGATGAGAATACTGTGGGAGCTGTATGGGACTTGCTGGACTTGATAATGAATATGTGTCTTAACTGAATAGAAAAGAAGAAAGTAATATTGGGGGTAAGGTTAACAAAGCCGAAGGAGTTGGGATAGCTGAATAGATTGATAGATACAGAAATATTTTTGCGAATACAGTCGGGCCTCCTTATCCGCGAGTTCCGCATGCGCAAATTCAAACAACCACGAATTGAGAAAACCCGGAAGTGCTCTTCCAGCACTTGTTGTTTGAGCATTGTTTGTCTCGCGTCTCATTCATTCAGTACTTCGTTCTTGTTAAAAAATGGCTCCTAAAGAGCAATTAAGTGGACAAAGTAATTCCTCAAAGGCTAAGTGCTATCTCTCGCCGAGAAAGTAGGAATATTAGATCCTTTGAAAAGTGACATGTTGCATTCCGAAGTGGGCCGTAATGGAACATTCGCACAATAAAGCAGAAAGAAGCTGAAATTTGTGGAAGTGTTATTGCTGCCCCTACAATGGCAAAAATGGTCTCTCTGGTTCGTGATAAAGTGCTTGCAAAGACTGAGAAAGCATTAAGTGTGTGGCTGGAGGACATGTCACAGAAGCATATGGCTGTGGATGGCCAAATTATACGTGAAAAAGCTCTTAGTCTCTATGAGCGCTACTGTGACGGGGTTGATGAGAGCAAGAAAAAAGAGTTTAAGGCTAGTAAGGGTAGTTTGTTCGCTGCTTGTGTTGTGAGCGAGAGGAATATGTAGTTCTTTTCTTGTCAATATTCTGTAAACATTACAGTATAACTAGTTACATAGCATTTACAAACCCCATTTCCAGAAAAGTTGGGATATTTTCCAAAATGCAATAAAAACAAAAATCTGTGATATGTTAATTCACATGAACCTTTATTTAACTGACAAAAGTACAAAGAAAAGATTTTCAATAGTGTTACTGACCAACTTAATTGTATTTTGTAAATATACACAAATTTAGAATTTGATGGCTGCAACACACTCAACAAAAGTTGGGACAGAGGCATGTTTACCATTGTGTTACATCACCTTTCCTTTTAATAACACTTTTTAATTGTTTTGGAACTGAGGATACTAATTTTAGTAGATTTGCAATTGGAAATTTTGTCCATTCTCGCTTGATTTTAGACTTAAGCTGCACAACAGTCCGTGGTCTCCATTGTCTGATTCTCCTCTTCATGACGTGCCATACATTTTCAATAGGAGATAGATCTGGACTGGCAGCAGGCCAGTCAAGCACACGCACTCTGTGTCTACAAAGCCACACTGTTGTAGCCTGTGCAGAATGTGGTCTGGCATTGTCCTGCTGAAATAAGCATGGATGTCCTGGGAGGAGACGTCACCTTGATGGCAACATATGTCTCTCTAAAATCCTAATATACACCACAGAGTCAATGGTACCTTCACATACATGCAACTCACTCATGCTGTGGGCACTGATGCTCACCCATGCCATCACAGATGCTGGCTTTTGCACCTTTCGCTGATAACAATCAGGATGGTCGTTTTCATCTTTGGCATGGAGAACGCGACGCCCATTTTTTCTGAAAACTAGCTGAAGTGTGGACTCATCTGACCACCTCAGATGGTTCCACTGTCTTTCGGTCCATCTGAGATAAGCTCAGGCCCAGAGAACTCGCTGGTGTTTCTGCATAGAGTTGATGTATGGCTTCTTCCTTGCGTAGAACAGTTTCAAGTTGCATTTCTGGATGCAGCGACGGACTGTGTTAAGTGACAATGGTTTTCCAAAGTACTCCTGAGCCCAGGTGACTATAATTGTCACAGTAGCATGACAGTTTCTTAGGCAGTGCTACCCGAGGGTTCGAAGATCACGCGCATTCAATAGTGGTTTCCAACCTTGCCCTTTACGCACTGAGATGTCTCTGAATTTTCTGAATCTTTTCACAATATTATGTACTGTAGATGTTGAAAGACCTAAATTCTCTGCAATCTTGCATTGGGAAATGTTCCTTTTGAACTGACTAACAATTTTCTCATGAATTTTGGCACAAAGGTGTAAGCCACGACCCATCCTTGCTTGCAAAGACTGAGCCTTTGATGGACGCTACTTTTATACCCAGTTATGATACCTCACCTGCTACCAATTAGCCTGCTTAATGTGGAGTCTTCCAAACTAGTGTTACCTGATTATTCTGTGCATTTTTCAATCTTACTTTAACTCTGTCCCAATTTTTGTTGAGTGTGTTGCAGCCATCAAATTCTAAATTTGTGTATATCTACAAAATACAATTAAGTTGGTCAGTAAAACTATTGAAAATCTTTTCTTTGTACTTTTGTCAGTTAAATAAAGGTTCACGTGAATTAACATATCACAGATTTTTGTTTTTTTTGCATTTTGGAAAATATCCCAACTTTTCTGGAAATGGGGTTTGTACATTGTGTTAGGTATTATAAGTAATCTAGAGATGATTTAAAGTATATGGGAGAATGTGCGTAGGTTATATGCAAATGTTACGCCATTTTATATAAGGGACTTGAGCATCCGCAGGAGGTCCCGGAACCAATCCCTGGCGGATAAGGAGGGCTGACTGTATAGAAATTTCAGTGATTAAAACAGTAGTAAATTGATTATTATATAAGAATGAATGATTGAAGATTAGGGGAATATAGATGGTGAAGAACAGATTGTGTTCTGCAATGGCCTTGCATGTAATCAATGTAATGCAAGTAGAGGCAAGCTAAAATGTTTGCTTAGGTGTGTTTATTTTGAAGAAGAGGTACAAGGAGAATTAAATCAGAGAGCAAGAGGCAGAGTGAATTGAGGATTAAAATCTGAAAAGGTTAGGAGTGATAAAGTGCAAAATCTACCAAAGGAAGCTTTAAGGAGTTTGTGGAAAAGGAAAATGCATTCTTCGTTTGAGTTTTGCATTGTAGCTTACTCTTGTCCTAATGCTGATTGTAGCAGACTTATCAATAATAGTTGTTTTTTATTTGTATCAAGATGTCTTCAGGATGCGGAGGAACTCGTGAAATTGGCTTTAACTGTAAGTGAATCACTGAAGAATAAGGTGAGTGATTATTTTTAGCAAAAGCACCTTTTTGCATAATCAGTGCCAAAATATATGATTGTTGTTGTCTAAACTATTTGCTTTAACGCCAACATTATCTGTACCTTCCATTGAGTACCCAGTCAAATGCACTTGTTATTTTCTGAATTCTCAGTTAATTATGAAATAGTGCTATTCTTACAATAGAAAATTTATGTGATTTTATATTGGTTCACAACAGGAAGGAATACAAGTCACAAAAATTAATGCAAATTAAATCTTTTAGACAACACTTTATACCGAGTCAATGCAAATCAATTGTCACATCTCTGTTTCATTGCAATTAGTATGCAGTTTTGTCATACTTGGACCATTGAACAGTAAAGCACCAGAAAAGGTCCTTCAGTCTAATTATCTGACTGTACTGAATATGTAATTTAGTATAGCAGTTATATGCTTCATTTGAGGTTGCCCATCAGCCTCTAACAGACTAGGGAAAACAGTCCAAGTTAACCCACCTTCTTCTTGTATTAATACTCTCTAATCCAGGCAATGATCTGGTAAAAACAGAAAGGACTGCAGATGCTGGAGTCAACTTGGCAGTTCAGATAAGAGGGGTGATTGCCAGTAATCCTGCCTCAGGTTCATGTCAATTCTCTGACTGTCACCAGGCCAGAGCTCCCAACTCTGCCATCGGATCCCATTGTTCTTTGGTCTTCCAATGCTATCAATGATGCCACACTGGCCTGCACCCACTCCTGAAAACACCTACTTTCTTCAAGCACCCACCACGTTACCCCACCCACAACCTCCCTATGCTGATCCAGCACCTGTCTCCCTCTGACCCCCCCCCCCCCCTTTTCTGATTCTAAGTGGTCTGTACTCAGCAGAAGTCTCACCCTGCAATGACTTCTTAATGACATGTCTGAAATGATGTTGGGGTCTTTTTCCATTGCTTCTACCTTGGTGCCTGTGAAGGCTCACTGGTTTCCTTGGCTGCATGTCTAGAGAATACACACTCTGGCCCCACCAAGCCTGTGAGATTTAGATTGCTGTCCCATTCCAAACCCCAGTTTGTGTGCTTGCTGTTTTATTTGCAACCCTGTTCCAACTCAGTTCCAAGAAACAACAGACAGCACACTGTGTACGATTAAAGGAATTATCTATGAATCTTAACTAAAGGGTTAGTAAGGAAAAGAAAGCAAAAACAACAAGGGCCCATTGTAATTAAACATTCAAATGTACACCAGTTCAAATGTTCAAAGGTACAATTTAATGTCAGAGAAATGTATACAATATACATCCTGAAATGCTTTTTCTTCACAACCATCCATGAAAACAAAGGAGTGCCCCAAGAATGAACGACAGTTAAATGTTAGAACCCCAAAGTCCCCCTCAGCTTCCTTCCCTCCCGCGCATAAGCGGCAGCAAGCAACAATCCCCCTCCCCCCACTGGCAAAAATAAAGAGCACCCGCTACCAGCACTCAATCGTGTGCAAAGCAATAACAAAGACACAGACTTGCAGTTACCCCAAAGACTACATTGTTCACCCAGTAATTCGACATGCTGCAGGCTCGCTCTCTCTTAATAAAGTGACTCCATTTTGGAGCTCAATTTACCAATCCTCAGTCAATCTCAGCACCTGGCTCCATTGAATCACAATCTCCCCACCAGGTCGTATTCTGTGACCGGTTCTCTCCAGTATCTTCTCTCTTCATTTCTCGCCTACAAAAGCCCCAAGGCCAACCTTGGTGTCCCTCACCGAAAAATAACCCCAGTTCCACCATCCTAATTGGATGGCTCACATTCCTCATCATCGCTTATCCTCGACAATAGAGCAAACAGGTTGAAAGCAGAACAACTGCTAAATGAAATACCTACAGCATAACAGTAAAATTGTGAACCAGGGCGTACACCTATTTTATATGATCATAAGACATAGCAGCAGAATTAGGCCATTTGGCCCATTGAGTCTGCTCTGCCATTCAATCGTGGCTGATTCTTTCTTCCCCTCCTCAGCCCCACTCTCCAGCCTACTCCCCATAACCTTTGATGTTATGTCCAATCAAGAACTGATCAAGCTCTGCCTTAAGTACACACAACGACCTGGCTTCTGTAGCTGCCTGTAGTAACAATTCCACAAATTTACCACTCACTGGCGAAAGAAATTTCTCTGCATCTCTGTTTAAATGGACAGCCCTCTATCCTGAGGCTAGGCCCTCTTCGAGATTCCACCACAATGGGAAACATACTTTCTACATCTCCTCTGTCTAGGCCTTTCAACATTCAAAAGTTTTCAATGAGATCCCCCCCCCCCCCCAATCCATCTAAATTCCAGCGAGCACAGACCCAGAGGTATCAAACATTCCCAGGATCATCCTTGTGAAGCTCAGGTTTGTCGGGCACTATTTTCCCTTAAGGAAGCTATGCTGAATTTGTCTTTTCTTGTCCTGTTTCACCAAGTACTCCATAACCTTATCCTTAACAATTGACTCCTGCATCTTCCCAACCATTGAGTTCAGGCTAACTGGTCTATAATTTCCTTTCTGCTGCCTTCCTCCTTTCTTAAAGAATGGAGTGACATTTGCAGTTTTCCAGTCCTCTGGCACCATGCCAGATTCCACTGATTGCTGATAGATCATTACTAATGCCTCCACAGTCTTTACCACCACCTCTTTCAGAACCCTAGGGTGCAGTTCATCTGGTCGGGTGACTTACGTGCTCCCCGACAGAAGGGATTACACTCATTATTCTGCTCCCCATTCTGTATATACAAGAATAGACTATTTTATAACATTTGGAAAAGATAAAGACAAAATAAACACCTGTGGAATTGGGACAATAGATGTGAGTGACCATGCACCTATATATTTATCTGTTGATTTTGACTTACAACAAAAGGATACAATTTGGAAACTAAATTCAAGCCTACTCAATGATCCATACTTTAAGGAACAAATTTAAAAAGAAATTGGTCTCTACTTAGAATTCAATGATAATGGAGAGGTTTCACTCATTTTATGGGATACTCTGAAGGCTGTCTTAAGAGGGAAAATTATAGCAATATCTTCATATAAGAAAAAATAAGGAATAAAACATTAGAGGAATTACAAAATATGCGGAAGGAACTAGAGAAAAAACACAAATTGAATTTGGCACAGCTTACATTAGAGGAAATTAATAAAAATAGGAATGAAATTAATAGTTTGGCTATGCAAGAAATCAAGAAAAATTTAATGTTTCTGAAACAGAGACATTACGAAAGTGGATCTAAGTCTATGAAAATACTGGCGTGGAAACTGGAAAAAAAAGCTGAAAATACAATTCATAGAATTAGGGATCCAAGAACAAAAATGATAAAAAAAAAATAAGCTAAGCGAAATTCAAGAAGCTTTTGAAGTGTTTTACAAAGTTCCAGGGGGGAAGCATAACCCAAATTGACACCTTCCTGAATTCTCTAGATTTACCCACTTTAAGAGAAGCACAAAATAGAACAATGACTGCTGATATAACTGAAGTTGAATTAAAAGCTGCAATTAGTAGGCTTAAATTAAGCAAGTCACCAGGATCAGATGGGTATATGGCAGAGTGGTACAAAGAATTTAAAAATGAGTTAATTCCTGTTTTACTCCCTACGCTGAACTGGGCTCTAAAAAAGGCACAAATGCCACCCAGTTGGAAGGAAGTGATAATCTCAGATATACCGCAAGAAGGCAAGAATAAAATGGAATGTGGGTCATTTAAACCAATATTCATTCTTAATGTAGATTATAGATTATTTACCTCCATCATGTCCAAACGATTAGAGGAGTTTCTACCTATACTGATACGTAACGATCAGACAGGTTTTATATGACAATGCCAAACACAAGACAATATACGAAGGACACTTCACATTATGGATCATATACAAAAAAATAAAAGCGAAGCAATAGTGATAAGCATGGATGCTGAAAAGGCATTTGATTTGGTTAATTGGAATTTTCTTTTCAGAGTTTTACATAGATTTGGTTTCCAAGACACAATTATTAAAACTATATAGACACTATATGACAACCTTACTGCTAGGATTAAAATCAATGGATATTTATCAAATAGTCTTACCCTAGAAAGGGGCATGAGACAGGGTTGTGCATGGTCACCGCTATTCTTCGCATTATATCTGGAACCATTAGCTCAATACATCAGACAAAATGAAGATATCGGGAATTACTATTAAAGGGACAGAGTATAAATTGGCTTGTTACGCGGATGATATTTTGATCAATCTAGGGCAACCAACATACTCTTTACCTAAATTGGTGCAATCCTTTGAACAATATGGTCAATTATCAGGATACAAGATCAACATAGATAAAACCCAATTACTTTCATATTACTATAGCCCACCAAGAGAAATTGAAAGTAGATATTCCCTGGGCATGGCAAAAAGAGTGTTTCAAATATTTGGGCATCATTATGCCAAAAGATTTGGCAAAATGATCAGAATGTAATTATTAGCCTTTATATAAAAAAATTAAGGAAGATATGGCAAAATGGAACCTGATTCCTCTCAGTTCAAGGATTAAGTCTATTAAAGTGAATATACTGCCCAGACTTGTATCTCTTTCAGACCCTACCAATAGAGATTAATCAAAATCAATTCAATGAATGGAACAAGATAAATTAAGGTATATTTGACAAAGTAAAAGGCCTAGAGTTTGTCTCAAAATTTTGCAATTAGCAAAGGGAAAGGGGGGATGGGGCCTACCTTCTCTTAGAGATTATTATTTTGCAGCACAGTTGAGAGCTGTGATATGTTGGTGCAACCCATCATATGATGCTCAATGGAAAAACATTGAGGAGCGGGTACTTCCCATCCCCAAACAAGCAATTTTGGATGATAACAACCTGCAAAGGTACATAAATACTATTGACAACCCATGGGTGAAATTGACTCTTAAAATATGGAAAACTACTATAAAAGAATATAATCTAGAGGGAGATATTGCAATTCTTAAATGGTGTGCATATGACTCTGACTTTACACCGAATAAACTGGATGCTAGATTTAAGGACTAAACAGCTAAAGGAATAACAGTTCTTTGCAACATAATAAAAGAAGGAACACTGTTCAGTTTTGAAATGCTTAAAGGGGAACACTTATTAGGAAAACAAGATTTTTATCGGTATTTACAGGTGCAAGAATATGTTAACAGGATGCTTAAAAATGTAAGCAAGACAAGTACATGCTTGATAGAGCTATTTAGAAAAGCATCTAATTCAGATAATGGTAGTAGAATCATTTCAAGCATGTATAAGGGTTTGTTAAATCTTAAAACACATTCGACTTCATACATTAAAACAAAATGGGAGAAGGAAGGAGGGATAGTTATATCTGAGGAAGAATGGACAATAGTATGGAGGTATCAATAGAAGTGTACCAGTTCACAGAAATAGAGGGAGTTCAGATGGAAAAACTTGATAAGATATTTTATTACACCCCCACAGAAATCCCATTATGATAGTAACCTCCCTGTTTGCTGGAGAAATTGTGGAAATCAAAATGCAACTCATTAACACATTTTTTGGGACTGCCCTATTATAAAAAAACTATTGAAGGGGGATTTACAATGCCCTACAAGACATCTTTAAATGTGAAATACCCTTAGAGAGTAAGACCATATATTTTGGGTATATACCTCAAGAATGGTTGAAAAGAGATAAATATTTAATGAATACACTGTTGGTGGCTGGTAAAACGACTCTTACTAGGAAATGGTTATCACAGGAGAGCCCAACTTTAAATGCATGGATGGAAATTACAATGGAGATTTACAAAATGGAGAAGATAACAGCAGCTGTTAATCATAAGCTGGAACAATTTGATTCAAACTGGGAAAAATGCTTTAACTACATAATGCCTCATCGGCCTGATTTTATTCTCACAAATCAATGAATATGTTGTAAAAACAAAATCACTCCCTACTTGTACATAGTTCTTTCCTTTTGCTTGTTTTTTCTTTCCACTCTTGTCTATAAGTGTATACCTCAGATAAATACTATGTGGAGATTTGTGATATATATGATTATATGATATATATGTACAATGTTTGAAATACATCTTATGGAAATGTTTGTTTGATGATGAACTTCAATAAAAAAAATAAATAATATAAAAAAAAGTCAGGACAGGCTGCTTGGAGCCTGAACTTGTACATCTTGTAGGGAATTATGAGATATTTAATTGCATTTTATTTTATTAGCAGTCACCTTATAATTTGAATATTCAATAGTTACTGTTTTTGATAATGTGGAAATAATCCAGAGTGCATTTGACAAAAATAATCTTTAATTTATCTGTTGGTAGCAGAATCATGAAGCCTGTTTTTTCGTTCTACAAGTGGTGTAGCGCTGGAGATACTGAAATCGTTTAATTCCTTTGATAAAGTGATCTTGAAACTCATCTTTTAAATGCTTAGCTAGATTTCATTGATTTTTGAAATAAAAAAGTTCAAAGTTAATGTTATTATCAAAGTGCATATTTGTCACCATATCCAATTCTGAATTTTTTTTGTGGCCATGTTCAACAAATCTCTAGAATAGTAACTATAACAGAACAATGAAAGACCGCCCAACTAGGATGTTCAAGCAGAGTGCAGAAAATAGCAAACTCTGTCAAAGGAAATATAAATAAATACTATAAATATTGAGACCATGAAATGAAGAGTTCTTTAAAGTGAATCCGTTGGCTGTGGGAACATTTCAATTATGTGCACGTGGAGATGAGTGAAGTTATCCCCTATCATGGAAGAGCCTGATAGTTGATGGGTAATAACTGTTCCTGAACCTGGTGGTGTAGGTCCTGAGGCTCTAGTGGCAGCAGTGAGGTGAGAGCATGTCCTGGGTGGTGAGGATCTTTGATAGTAGATACTGCTTTCCAATGACAGTGTTTCATTTAGATGTGCTTAGTGGCTGGGAGGGCTTTATCTGTGACGGACTGGCCTGAACCACTATTTTTTGTAGGATTTTCTGTTCAAGAGCATTGATGTTTCCATACCTGGCTGTGGTGCTCTCCACTACATTTCCATAGAACTTTGTCAAAGTTTTAGGTGTCATGCCAAATTTCTGCAAACTCCTAAGGAAGTAGAGGTGTTGCTGTGCTTTCTTTATAATTGTACTTACAGCTAATCTGAAAGACCTAGGAATTTAAAGGAAAAGACATAAATTTTCAACAGTTTGGGCAGCAACACTATATAGGGAAACAGTATTTACAATTCATGTAAATATGCTGCAATTTTTTAAGTATATTTTTGTATATTGCAGACTGCAGTTAATCATGATATTGTTAAGTGGCTTTCACGGACAGCAAGAGGATGTTTGCCCCCTATTGTTGCTGCTTTTGGTGGAATCATTACCCAGGAAGCTTTGAAGGCACTCACGGGAAAATTTTCTCCACTTCAGCAGTGGGTTAGTTTTTTTATACGTTTAAGCCTGTTGACTGTTTTAAAAAAAAGAATTTTATTGATTCAGAGAATCTTGTGTTTGTTTTGCTTTATAGCTGTATTTTGATGCAACAGAGTTATTTCAGACTCTAGAAGGTACAAACGGTGATCAGTTCCAACCACGGTAAGTGTAGAGTATCAGTTTAAGTATGAATTTGATGGATAGGAGAACACGATTTAAATGTTGGATATTCAACACCTACTTGGAAGTGTTGAATTATTCCAACCCATTTCATAGGGCTGACTGATAGCTGGAAGTGATAGTTGCATATGATACTATTTTACTAAACATTGATACAGCAGTGCAGCACAGGAACAGGCTCTTCTGCTCATGATGTTTATGGTGACTAAGGCAACGTAACTAATCCCAACTGTCCACATAAGATCATATGTCTCTTTGCTCTGATCAAATGCTTCTACCACTACCCAAGAAAAAGCTTGCCTCCTTTAAACTTTCTCCTTTTTACCTTAAAGCTATGCCCTCTAGTTTTTGACATTTCTACCTTGGGGAATAAAAATAATGACTAACTGCCTGCCCTATCTAAGCCTTTGTAAATTTATATATTTCTATCCAGTTGCCCTTCAGCTTTTGACCTTCCAAGCTTGTCCATCCTTTCCTTGTAGCTGATACATTTTAATACTGACAACATCCTGGTCAATTTTTTTCTGCACCCTTCCCAAAGCATCCTTCCTAAAAAGAGGTGAGCAGAATTTAAGACAGTATTCCAAATTTGGCCTGGCCAACATTTTATAAGCTACAACATGGCTTCCCTGCTTTTATACTCAACACCTGACCAATGAAGGCAAGTGTGTTATTACTGGTTACAGTTTTTATTGTATTTATTGTGTAGGATGTCAGCATTACTAGTAAGATCAATGTTTGTTACTTTTCCATATCGTCTTTGAGAAATATTAGTTCGTTGTATTATATTGAAGGCATTCCATGTTGCTGTTCCTGTTGTTGAAATAACAATAATTCCTACCAATAATTCCAGTGTTGCTTCATTGTTGTTTTAAAGAACTCAAGCAGTGCTAGTTGTTCAAATCATTATGGCTTTTTCTTCACAGTAATGGTGGGAATGGTTGGATGTTTAAGCTGATGGATTAGTTTTACTTGAATACATTAGAATTAGAAACAACAGATGGCCACTAAGCTCTACGATTCTTCTCCACATTCAATGAGTCTATGGCTCCTTACTACCTATTATATAAAAATATTCCAAAGTATTTCACTTGTTAAATGGGTGACATTTTATATTGTAAGCTGTAGCTTTAGATGTCCAAGATGTAACTTTCTTTCCAAATCCACCTAATCAAGACTTCTCGGACTCATGTATGTTTCCAAAAAATAATCAGCTGTCACTCTATGGAACTCCACTGAAGTCTAACTTGTCCAAACTTTCCTCATAAGACAACCCAAGTTTCAGTGTAGTAATACTTATGATTTGTTCATTTATAAGCTATGCTCTCCATTCATATTAGCACATTTGTCCATAATTCTTGGTTGTCTGTTGGTATTTATAATTAACTTGTCCTTTATAGAGGGGATCGATATGATGCTCTGCGTGCATGTGTTGGACAATCAATCTGCCAAAAGCTCAGCAACCTCAATGTTTTTATGGTAAGTATGTTTAAAAAGCACCTAAGGGAAGCATTTCACACTATCATTGGGACTAACAATGTATTAGATTATAAAGGCTAATGTCAGCTGATACGATGGGAGCAAAATCCTTGCGGTAGTTGTTGGATCCTGAGAACTTTGTGCTCCAAAGGTTCTTCAGAAGTCAAGAATAAAGCATAAAACCTATTGCTTTTGATCATTTGGTAAGTGTCACAAGAGAGGAAAACCAAGAAGAGCTGAGGGAGCGAAAAAAAAAACAAAAGAAAAAGCATATACAAACAAAAATTCCAGCAATAACAATTAACCTATAAAATAGCCAGATTCAATTGGTGTGACACCTGCTACTGAAAACTAAGAATCTTCTAAAATAATTCAGAAGCAGTTTTACTGCATTTGCTGGAAAATTTGTTGAGCAATTACTTGTATATGTGTGATTGTATAAAAAATACAAGCCAGCATTGGAAAGTTAAACTACATAAAATATACAAGGAAAACAGCAATCCGGATCCTAATTCAACATTCCCCTCTTTGATTCTAAAGCACAGCTTAAATAACAAAAGTATAAAATAACTAAACATTCACTCTTGAGTTATGAAAACATCAAATGATATTTATAGAATTACATTTCATTGTTGGGTACATTGTCTCTGTGAGGATGTACACCTGCTTGAGTTTGAGCAGTCCTATTGATCATGACCCTCATACAAGTAATTGAGATGGAAATTATGATATGGCATTTCAGGGCAAATGTTATGATTCATAATATTGAATAATCCCAGCTTCCCAGATTTAATTTGGTCCATTCAAAGAAATCACATCCATTATATGTTGTTTTTTAGCTGCTGTTTTACGAATATGATAAGTCATATCAGTTATTTCCTCTGACTCCCAGATATATAATTACCGTAGATTCCGGACTACAGAGCGCACCTGATTAAAAGCCGCACGCTCTAATTTTAGAAAGAAAATCAATTTAGTACTTGTACAGGCCGCACCGGATTTTAAGCCGCAGGTGTCCCACGTTGTAATATGAGATATTTACACAGAAAGATATTACACGTGAGGATTTTTTAACTTATAATTAAATCCGTATGGTAACATAAACAAATACATATTGCAAATGCTTTTTTTCGAACAGTGCCTGTAACACAGCTACTTTTAAATATACATACGTATCGGTAACACACAAATTACGTTGCGTATACTTTTTTACTGAACAGTGCACGAACAACATTCCAATATCTCCTAACGACTGGTAAAAAAATATATATATACTGCAGCCTACCAGGAAAAGTTATTGATCGCCTTCTTCATCTTCCTCCTGCACACTAAAACCATCAAAGTCCTTCAGTGTCCGAATTGAACAACCTCAGGATCTTGTTACTCACTTCAGTCTCTTCGTTGTCGCTCTCACTTGAGTGCACACGGTCCTCTTCATCACGCAGCAGTCCAGCCTTTCGAAACCCGTTGGTGATGGTGGATGTTGTGACACAGCTCCACGCATTTAGGATCCACTGGCAGACTTGAGTTAAAGATGCTCTTCGCATGCGTCCTGTTTTGGTAAAGGATTTCTCGCCGCTCGTCATCCAAGCCTCCCACTCAACGCGCAGTGCCACTTTAAATGCCCGGTTCACGCTGATGTCCAGTGGCTGCAAATACTTCGTGGTGCCCCCAGGAATCACAGCTGGAATTGAGTTTGTACTCTTGATGGCAGCTTTCACTGAACTTTCCTTGTCAGCCGCTTAAAAATCACCATCGGTAGAAGCTTTAGTCCGGATGCTGTGCAGCTCAGAACATAAGTAAAATGCGTTCTCTCATGGCCACTTGTTTTCAGTGTGATGGACGAGTCACCTTTTTTATTAACAGTCCGAGTGAGAGGCAGGTCAAACGTCAAAGGTACTTCACCATATTTATGATATAATCTGGCCCGATGGGATTCTCCGCTATCTTTGTTTGAGTGAATGTGCGGAAGTTAGCAAGTTTTTCCTCGTGGTCGGAAGGGAGCTGCTGACACAGAGCCGTGCGTACCCTGACAGACAGGCCTTCTCGTCTCATAAATCTAAAACACCACGATGGCCCACCTCTAAAATCTTCGATTTTCATTTTGGTGGTGATTGCTTTAGCCTTCAGTCTGATCTGCATGGTGGAAACACCACGGCCGCCTGCTCTCTGTGTGTTAACCCAGTCTTCAAGAAAGTTTTCAAGTTCGGGCCATCTGCTATGATTACCTCTGAAAGCCTTTGTCGTCTTTTTGCATCGACTCAGTTCTTCACGCTGGCGTCTCCACCGTCTCACCATCGATTCATTTATGCCAAGATTTTGTGCAGCAGCTCAATTTCCTTCTTCAACCGCCAGATTGATCGCCTTTAACTTAAAAGCTGCATCATATACTTTTCTTCGAGTGTTTTCCATGTTGATGAGGGTGAGTACAAATGACTGATTTACAATAATTTAATTGTGAAAGTGCGCTTGATTTATCATACAATTTCATTGGACCTCTGTGCACTACTCAATTTTATTGGTCTACTGTTACGAGGCAAAATGTTTTTGGCGGCATGAAAAAAAAACATGCATTAGCCGCACCGTAGTATAGGTCGCAGTGTTGCAGCAGGGTTCAAAGCGTGGGAAAAAAGTAGCGGCTTATAGTCCGGAATTTACGGTACAATGTTCCTTGCTTTTTTCACCCCTTAACTGCAAAGAAAAAATCTAATTCCTTACAATTTTGGAGAACCATCTTGTGCATTTCAATCATTTATGTTGTTACTGATCTGTAAGGCTCTAACGGTGTCATTGTTTACATTGTAAAGCCGCAGCAACATTTTTGATCAGTTAAGACTGGTAAAAATACAACTACCATGAAAAACGTTAAAGTCAAAGAAAAGTACAGCACAGAAACAGGCCCTTTGGCTCATCTAGTCTGTGCCAACCATTTAAACTGCATTAAATTCCATCTGCCATTTTTCAAGCCTGTTTTTCCTGCTGGTCTAGATCCCTATGCAAGCCATTATGGCCTTCCTCGCTGTCCACTACACCCCCAATCTTGGTGTCATCTGCAAATTATCCAGAATAAACATCATGTTCACCAGTGAACCACACTGGTCAATGTCTTAGAAACACAGAAACATAGAAAACCTACAGCACAATACAGGCCCTTCCGCCCACAGAACTGTGCCAAACATGTCCTTACCTCAGAAGCTACTTAGGGTTACTTATAGACATCTATTTTCCTAAGCTCCATGTACCTATCCAGGAGTCTCTTAAAAGATCTCTCATCCTCCGTCACTCCAAGGAGAAAAGGCCGAGTTCACTCAACCTATTCTCATAAAGCATACTTCCTAATCCAGGCAACATCCTTGCAAATCTCCTCTGCACCTGTTCTATGGTTTCCACATCCTTCCTATAGTGAGGCAACCAGAACTGAGCACAATACTCCAAGTGGGGTCTGACCATGGTCCTATATAGCTGCAACATTACCTCTTAGCTCCAAAGCGCAATCCCACAATTGATGAAGGGCAATGCACCTTATGATTTCTTAACCACAGAGCCAACCTCCGCAGCAGCATTGAGTGTTCTATGGACTCAGACTTCAAGATCCTTCTGATCCTCCACACTGCCAAGAGTCTTAACATTAATACTATATTCTGCCATCATATTTGACCTACCAAAATGAACCACCTCACACTTATCTGCGTTGAACTCCATCTGCCACATCTCAGCCCATTTTTGCATCCTATCAGTGTTCTGCTGTAACCTCTGACAGCCCTCCACACTACCTACAACACCTCCAACCTTTGTGTCATCAGCAAATTTACTAACCCATCTTTCCACTTCTTCATCCAGGTAATTTATAAAAATCATGAAGAGCAGGGGTCCCAGTACAGATCCCTGAGGCAGACCACTGCAGAATATGACCTGTCTACAACCACTCTTTGCCTTCTGTGGGCGAGCCAGTTCTAGATCCACAGAGCAATGTCTTCTTGGATCCCATGCCTCCTCACTTACTTAATAAGTCTTGCACGGAATACCTTGTCAAATGCCTTGCTGAAATCCATATACACTACATCTACTGCTCTACCTTCATCAATGTGTTTAGTCACATCCTCAAAAAATTGAGTCAAAAAATAGAGTCATCCTGCGCAGCTGGATGCAAAACTGGGCTGAGAAGCTTTACAAGGATGTTGCCTGGGTTGCGGAGGATGAGAGGTGACCTGATAGAGGTGTATAAAATGATGAGAGGCATTGGTCGTGTGGATAGTCAGAGGCTTTTATCCTGGGGCTGAAATGTTTGCCACAAGAGGACACAGGTTTAAGGTGCTGGGGAGTAGGTACAGAGGAGATGTCGGGTAATTTTTTTATGCAAAAAGTGGTGAGTGCGTGGAATGGGCTACCAGCAACGGTGGTGGAGGTGGATACGATAAGGTCTTTTCAGAGACTCCTGGATAGGTACATGGAGCTTAGTAAAATAGAGGGCTATAGATAAGCCTAGTAATTTCTACAGTAGGGACATGTTCGGCACAACTTTGTGGACTGAAGGGCCTGTAGGTTTCCTATGTTTCTATAAGATGAACTGATCTCCATAAGTCATAAAGATGAAACATTCTTTTCAACATTTTAAGCAAGATTAGTGTATTATTTTTGTTTTGTACAATTTTACAGTGAAAGAAGGGACAGGAGCACCATGCAAAACTTTGGGCACTCCAAGAGATTTGAGCTCTCAGATAACTTTTACCAAGGTTTCAGACCTTAATTAGCTTGTTAGGGCTAGGGCTTGTTCACATTCATCATTCAAAAAGGCCAGGTGATGAAAATTTCAAAGCTTTATAAATACCCTGACTCCTCAAACCTTGTCCCAACAATCAGCAGGCATGGGCTCCACTAAGCAGCTGCCTAGTACTCTGCAAATTAAAATAAATGATGCCCATAAAGCAGAAGAAGGCTATGAGAAGATAGCAAAGCTTTTTCAGGTAGCCGTTTCCTCAGTTCATAATGTTCATAAGAAATGGCAGTTAACAGGAACAGAGAACTGCTCGTAGCATTGCTTGAAAGGTAAATCAAAACCCATATTTGACTGCAAAAGACCTTTAGGAAGATTTAGCAGACTCTGGAGTGGTGGTGCACTGTTCTACTGTGCAGTGATACCTGCACAAATATGACCTTCATGGAAGAGTCATCAGAAGAAAACCTTTCCTGCATCCTCACCACAAAATTCAGCGTCAGAAGTTTGCAAAGGAACATCTAAAAAAGACATGCATTTTGGAAACAAGTCCTGTGGACCGATGAAGTTAAAATAGAACTTTTTGGCCGCAACGAACAAAGGTATGTTTGGAGAAAAAAGGGTGCAGAATTTCATGAAAAGAACTCCTCAAGCACGGGGCTGGATCGATCATGCTTTCAGCTTGTGTTGCAGCCAGTGGCATGGGGAACATTTGTAGAGGGAAGAATGAATTCAATTAAATACCAGCAAATTCTGGAAGCAAACATCACACCATCTGCAAGGAAGCTGAAGGTGAAAAGAGAATGGCTTCGACAACAGGGTAATGATCCTAAACACACCTCAAAATCCACAATGGACTACCTGAAGAGGCACAAGCTGAAGGTTTTGCCATGGCCCTCACAATCCCCTGACCTAAACATCATTGAAAATCTGTGGATAGACCTCAAAAGAGCATTGCATGCAAGACGGCCCAAGAATCTCACAGAACTAGAAGCCTTTTGCAAAGAAGACTGGGCGAAAATCCCCCAAACAAGACTTGAAAGACTCTTAGCTGGCTACAGAAAGTGTTTACAAGCTGTGATACTTGCCAAAGGGGTTGTTACTGGATACTGACCATGCAAGGTGCCCAAACTTTTGCTTTGAGCCCTTTTCCTTGTTTGTTATTTTAAAATTGCAAAAGATGGAAATCAAAAAGTAGTCTTGCTTAAAATATTAAAGAAATGTGTCATCTTTAACTTTATGCCTTTTGGAAATCACGTCACCTTTTACTCGCTTTGCTATTCACAGTAACAGAAATTTTGATCAGAGGTGCCCAAATTTTTGCATGCCGCTGCATAAAAAACTTAGAGGATTGTGGAAACTTTGCTGGGAGGTGGGTATAAAAGGAGGGAAGAAGTTATACTTCCATGCTTTGGACATACTAGGTTGAATAATTTGTTCAGAATTAATGTGCATGATGTGGCACTTGTCAAGAAACATTGCAGGTGTAAAGGTGTAAAGGAAACACAGAATTGCTAAATTGAGATCTTTGGGATAGACAGTTTGTTAGGCTACCACTGTCATTGTAATATTTGACTTTCTGAAAACCATCAGACTTTTCGATAGTATTTGAGCTTTTCTTTTGGAGTGGGGAGGCTTCTCGTCTCTTTGTTCCACACTCCACTTCAGTAGGTGGTGCCAATGTGCCTTATATTGATTTGCCAACCATCATTAAACTTTACAACAAGAAAAAGAATTTTCCACATGATGTCTCACTAAGTCTATGTCATCTTTCTACCACTTAGAATGAAATAGCTATTTATTTCAGTAGGAAATATATCCACTCTCATACACAATATCCTGGGGTGAATATTTCTTTTAGAATACTGTTCAGCTATGTACCAAGTGCATTCACTGGCTTCATAAACTACCTGATCCTCATTCTTAACCGATATGAGACCATCATTAGAACTTATTCCAACCAAATTATCTTTTGATGTATACTGAAACAATTCCATAAAATATTAGCTGCTTAAGAAGGTAGCTTATAAATGTTAATTTACTCTAATTAGCTAATGATATATATAATTATCTGGAAAGACAGGATCTGATTAGGATAGATTTGTGCGTGGAAGGTCATGTTTGACAAATCTTATTGAATTTTTTTAAGAGGTTACTAGGAAATTTGACGAGGGTAAAGCAGTGGATGTTGTCTATATGGACTTCAGTAAGGCCTTGACAAGGTTCCACACAGAAGGTTAGTTAGGAAGGTTCAATCATTAGGTATTAATATTGAAGTAGTAAAATGGATTCAACAGTGGCTGGATGGGAGATGCCAGAGAGTAGTGGTGGATATCTGTTTGTCAGGTTGGAGGCCGGTGACTAGTGGTGTGCCTCAGGGATCTGTACTGGATCCAGTGGTGTTTGTCATATACATTAATGATCTGGATGATGGGGTGGTAAATTGGATTAGTAAGTATGCAGATGGCATACATAAGGTAGGTGGCGTTGTAGATAATAAAGTAGGTTTTCAAATTTGCTGAGAGGTTTAGGCCAGTGGGCTGAACAATGGCAGATGGAGTTTAATGCTGATAAGTGTGAGGTGCTACATTTTGGTAGGAATAATCCAAATAGGACATACATGGTAAATGGTAGGGCATTGAAGAATGCAGTAGAACAGAGTGATCTAGGAATAATGGTGCATAGTTCCCTGAAGGTGGAATCTCATGTGGCTAGGGTGGTGAAGAAAGCTTTTGGTCTGTTGGCCTTTATAAATCAGAGCATTGAGTATAGGAGTTGGGATGTAATGTTAAAATTGTACAAGGCATTGGTAAGGCCGAATTTGGAGTATTGTGTACATTTCTGGTCACCGAATTATAGGAAAGATGTCAACAAAATAGAGAGAGTACAGAGAAGATTTACTAGAATGTTACCTGGGTTTCAGCACCTAAGTTACAGGGAAAGGTTGAACAAGTTAGGTCTTTATTCTTTGGAGCGTAGAAGGTTGAGGGGGGAATTGATAGAGGTATTTAAAATTATGAAGGAGATAGATAGAGTTGATGTGGATAGGCTTTTTCCATTGAGAGAAGGGGAGATTCAAACAAGAGGGCATGAGTTGAGAGCTAGGGGGTGAAAGTTTAAGGGTAACACAAGAGGGAATTTCTTTACTCAGAGAGTGTAGCTGTGTGGAACGTGCTTCCAGTAGAAGTGATAGAGGCAGGTTCGTTATTGTCATTTAAAGTAAAATTGGATAGGTATATGGACAGGAAAGGAATGGAGGGTCATGGACTGAGTGCGGATCAGTGGGACTATGTGAAAGTAAGCTTTCAGCACGGACTAAAAGGACCAAGATGGCCTGTTTCCGTGCTGTAATTGTTATATGGTTATATATGTGTGTAGAAGATGTCAAAATGTGATAACTAACCAAATGGACTCCATTGAAAAAGCCCAAAATACCGAGTGTAATGATGTTGAATTAATAATAACTTATACATAATGACACTGTACCCTCTAAAGATATGATAGTTGCAGTGGAAGCAAGTGGTATCTATAGAGTGTCATGCAGCCCTTATCATGTTCTTGTATATTGAGTTTTACATGAGCCTGCAGCAAGTTAAAATGTTTTTTTCCCTCTCTCTTATAAATCTCCAGTGCGTATAAATTAAATCTTCTACTTTCAGGTCGGATGTGGTGCAATTGGATGTGAAATGCTTAAAAACTTTGCCCTACTTGGTATTGGTACTGCTTCTGAACAAGGAATGGTATGTATGCAAATAATGATAAATTATATGAGTGGTAAGTCCAGGAATAATGTACAGTTAGGTATTTGATGACCAGTTTCAATCTGCAGCCAAAGGACACATTTCTGTGTTCTGACTCTATCATGAACTACAACCAGAGAGTGGGGAAATTACTTAGGACTGGTGAAAAATGTTATAGTCATGTTACCTGGGAGCAGACAGGAGATTTTGTGGACACCCGCATGGTTTGTTGCCTCCCAGGTGCCAGGGTCTGGGATGTCTCTGACCGGGTGCATGACATGCTGGTACGAGGGAAAGCGACCAGAAGTCATGATACATGTTGGTACCAATGACATCGGCAGGAAGAGGGATGAGGTCCTGAAGTGTGAGTTTCGGGAACTAGGCAGAAGGCTGAAGAACAGGACCTCAAGGGTGGCGTCCTCAGGATTGCTGCCAGTACTGCGTGATAGTGATGGTAAGAATTGGAAGGGTTGGCAGTTGAATGCGTGGCTGAGGAGTTGGGGCAGGGTTTTAGATTTTTGATCATTGGGATCCTGAAGAAGGTGGGACCTGTATAGATTGGATGGGTTGCACCTGAACTCGAGGGGGAGCAATATCCTAGCATGGTTCGTGAAGGTTTAAACTAATTTGCAAGGGGGATGGGATCTAGAGCGATAGAGCAGTGAAAGAAGTGCATGGAGTAAAGCCAGATCTAACATATAGAGAGGCTTTGAAGAAAGAGAAGCAGAATAAAGGGTGTAAAGGTAGTAAAGTAGAAGGGCTAAAGTGTGTGTACTTCAATGCAAGAAGCATCAGGAGCAAAGGTGATGAACAGAGAGCTTGGGTACATACATGGAATTATGATGTAGTGGCCATTACTGAGACTTGGCTGGCACCAGGGCAGGAATGGATTCTCAATATTCCTGGATTTCAGTGCTTTAAAAGGGATAGAGATAGGAGGAAAGAGGAGGGGTGGCATTACTGGTCAAGGATACTATTACTGCTACAGGAAGGGTGGGTAATGTAGCAGGATCCTCTTTTGAGTCAGTATGGGTGGAAGTCGGGAACAGGAAGGGAGCAGTTACTCTACTGGGGGTATTTTATAGGCCCCCTGGTAGTAGGAGAGATTCTGAGGAGCCGATTGGGAGGCAGATTTTGGAAAGGTGCAAAAATAAGAGGGTTGTTAACATGGGTGGCTTTAACTTCCTTAATATTGATTGGCACTTGATTAGTTCCAAGGGTTGAGATGGGGCAGAGTTGGTTAAGTGTGTCCAGGATGGATTCCTGTCACAGTATGTTGACAGGCCGACTAGGGACAATGTCATACTAGATCTAGTATTAGGTAACGAACTGGGTCAGGTCACAGATCTGTCAGTGGGTGAACATCTGGGGGACAGTGATCACCGCTTCCTGACCTTTAGCATTATCATGGAAAAGGATAGAATCAGAGAGGACAGGAAAACTTTTAATTGGGGAAGGGCAAATTATGAAGCGATAAGGTTAGAACTTGCGGGTGTGAATTGGGATGATGTTTTTTCAAGGAAATGTACAATGAACATGTTGTCGATGTTTAAGGATCTTTTGCAGGATGTTAGGGATAAATTTGTCCCAGTGAGGAAGATAAAGAATGGTAGGGTGAAGGAACCATGGGTGACCAGTGAGGTGGAAAATCTAGTCAGGTGGAAAAAGGCTGCATACATGAGGTTTAGGAAACAAGGATCAGATGGGTCTATTGAGGAATATAGGGTAGCAAGAAAGGAGCTTAAGAAGGGGCTGAGAAGAGCAAGAAGGGAGCATGAGAAGGCCTTGGCAAGTAGAGTAAAGGAAAACCCCAAGGCATTCTTCAATTATGTGAAGAACAAAAGGATGACAGGAATGAAGGTGGGACTGATTAGAGATAAAAGTGGGAAGATGTGCCTGGAGGCTGTGGAAGTGAGCGAGGTCCTCAATGAATGCTTCTGTTTGGTATTCACCAATGAGAGAGAACTTGATGACAGTGAGGACAATATGAATGAGGTTGATGTTCTGGAGCATGTTGATATTAAGGGAGAGGAGGTGTTGGATTTGTTAAAATACATTTAGGATGGATAAGTCCCCAGGGCCTGACAGAATATTCCCCAGTCTGCTCCATGAGGCTAGTGAAGAGATTCCTGAGCCTCTGGCTAGGATCCTTCTGTCCTCATTGTCCACGGGAATGGTGCCGTAGGATTGAAGGGAGGCAAATGTTGTCCCCTTGTTCAAAAAAGGTAGTAGGAATAGTCTGGGTAATTATAGACCAGTGAGCCTTACGTCTGTGATGGGAAAGCTGTTGGAAAAGATTCTTAAAGATAGGATCTGTGGGCATTTAGAGAATCATGGTCTGATCAGGTACTGTCAGCATGGCTTTGTGAAGGGCAGATCGTGTCTAACAAGCCTGATAGAGTTCTTTGAGGAGGTGACCAGGCATACAGATGAGGGTAGTGCAGTGGATGTGATCTACACGGATTTTAATAAGGCATTTGACTAGGTTCCACACGGTAGGCTTATTCAGAAATTCAGAAAGCATGGGATCCAGGGAAGTTTGGCCAAGTGGATTCAGAATTGGCTAGCTTGCACAAGGCAGAGGGTCGTGGTGGAGGGAGTACATTCAGATTGGAGGGTTATGACTAGTGGTGTCCCACAAGAATCTGTTCTGGGACCTCTACTTTTCGTGATTTTTATTAACAACCTGGATGTGGGGGTAAAAGGGTGGGTTGGCAGGTTTGCAGACGACACAAAAGTTGGTGGTGTTGTAAATAGTGTAGAGGATTGTCGAAGATTGCAGAGAGACATTGATAGGATGCAGAAACGGGCTGAGAAGTGGCAGATGGAGTTCAACCTGGAGAAGTGTGAGGGAGGTGGTACACTTTGGCAGGACAAACTCCAAGGTAAATGTAATGTAAAGGCAAAGTAAATGGCAGGATACTTGGCAGTGTGGAGGAGCAGAGGGATCTGGGGGTACATGTCCACAGATACCTGAAAGTTGCATCACAGGTAGATAGGGTAGTTAAGAAAGCTTATGGGGTGTTAGCTTTCATAAGTCAAGGGATTATTTTAAGAGACGCGATGTAATGATGCAGCTCTATAAAACTCTAGTTAGGCCACACTTGGAGTACTGTGTCCAGTTCTGTTCGCCTCACTATAGGAAGGATGTGAAAGCATTGGAAAGGGTACAGAGGAGAATTACCAGGATGTTTCCTTGTTTAGAGAGTATGGATTATGATCAGAGATTAAGGGAGCTGGGGCTTTACTCTTTGGCGAGGAGGATGAGAGGAGACATGATAGAGGTGTACAAGATATTAAGAGGAATAGGCAGAGTGGACAGCCAGCGCCTCTTCCCCAGGGCACCACTGCTCAGTACAAGAGGACATGGCTTTTAGGTAAGGGGAGGGAAGTTCAAGAGGGATATTAGAGGAAGGTTTTTCACTCAGAGAGTGGTTGGTGCGTGGAATGCACTGCCTGAGTCAGTGGTGGAGGCAGATGCACTGGTGAAGTTTAAGAGACTACTAGACAGGTATATGGAGGAATTTAAGGTGGGGGGTTATATGGGAGGCAGGGTTTGAGGGTCGGCACAACATTGTGGGCCGAAGGACCTGTAATGTGCTGTACTATTCTATGTTCTATATTCATTCTTTAAATAAGGATCTGATTTCATTTATATCCATACAATACATGAGAAGTTATAAGTTCATGATTCTTATGTGAGCAGTTCAATGTAGTGTTTGAAAAAGAAAAACATCAAAGTGCTGAGATTTTAGAAAGCTTGATTCCCAACAAGCACTGCAATTGTAAACTGAAAAAGCATGTTAAAAGGGAACTTGATGATCAGTTAGAGGGTTTCAGGAAGGAGCATGCGAACATGGAGTAGTTTGGACTACTCAGTAGAAAGGCCTGCTTCAGTGAAAATAAGGACAAATAAGAAAGAGTCATTGTAAAACTAAGTAGAGCTACTAGTACTTGATGTTCCAATCCAAATGATAAAGTCAGCACTCTCGATGTTGGCAGTAGGCTTGGAGTGGTGACGAGAAGGGTAGCTACGTCATCAGGGTCATCAGGTGGGCACCCTCCTTCTTTGACATTTCGTTGATAAGCCCACGACATCTCCAATGGGCTCAACGGTGCTACCTGGCATCTCAGATACACCCCCCCCCCCCCCCCCCTCAGTTCCATACCCTCCTGTCTTCATCTTGCAGCCCAGTTGTTGTCTTTCCTTTTAATCCAAATCCAATTGCTGCTTTCTTCTGCTGCATTTGACAAAGATTTGATTGCTTGTTGGAGGGAGACACCCCTCACCCCCACCTTCTTCAATAGACTGGTCGTAGATGTAGCAACGAATTCCCTGCATCCCACTTCTATGGGAAAATCTTGGTCTTCCAGCTGTTCTGAGTGACTTCAGTTGACCAGTTCAGAGTACTTGGTCTTTTTCCTCTCATAAGCTTCTTCAACACTGGTACTGTCAATTCCACAACATATGCCAGCTTGGCTGTTGTGGACCACAGGACAATGTCTGGCCAGAATGTTGTAGCCGCAATGTCTGGAGGAAACACAAGCTTCTTCTCCAAGTCCATGTCCATTTTCCAATCCCGAGCAACCTGCAGAATGCTTATATCCTTTGATGTTACTTGGTGCTCTGGAGGTTGGCCTGCTGGTAGAAATCATGTAATGTGGATATCTCCTGCCAATGTTTGTGGGAGAGCATTTACGTTAGTTTGCCTCTTTTCCAAGATGGATGCCAGCTGTCTGAGAACTTGGTTCTGCTGCCAAGTATACCGCCCCTGGTTGAGGCTCATGGTGCATCCTGTTAAAATGTGCCTTAGTGATCCAGGTGCTTGACAAAGAGAGCAAGTGGGGTCTTCTTCCCACCACTGGTTCAGTGGTTCAAATCTACCTAAAAAAAATGTGAACACAAGCACAATTTGTACTGAGTTCCTCCAGCATTTTGTGTGTGTTGCTTTAAATTTCCAGCATCTACAGATTTTCTTGTGTTCTTGTGTTCACAATTTATAATGACTGCAAAAGGTACAAAGATCAGCAGAAGGTGATGATATGAACAGTAAGTGGAAGTAAAAGCAGCAGCTGCTAGTTTAGTGGCACTGCAACTGTGAAACACAGCATGGAATGGCGGACACAAGGAGGGCTAAAGTTTTAGGAGACTTGAAAATTGGGGTGGGGGGGCAGACAGGATATTTTGTGGTTGCAAGCAGGACTAGTCTCAAAGTTAGTATGTTGCTTCCCCAGTACCAAATATGTCTCTGAGCAAAATACATTTAGGTTTATCCCTCTCATCTATGATAAAAGTATTTTCTCCATTCCAAAACGTGGAATGGGCCATCATAATGGGGCCTCAGGAGATGTTGGTGTACACCATGGTAGACGAAAACAAATGAGGCAACGTGCAGGTCAGTGGGAAACCAAGTGTGCTGCACACCACGATGAGAGATAGAAATAGGTGCAAAGGGATTGTGTTCACAAAAGAGGGCGAAATGCTGCTGAGAGTCTGACCAGACAGTCATGACATCAGGAATAAAATCACCTGGCACTCTTAAAGGCTACCCGAATACCAGCTCAGCCGTGGACAACTACAGGTCTTCCTTTGTAACCAATCTGATTCCTAACAGGACCAAAGGGAGACAATCGTTCCAACACTCACCCATAGGGAAGCTCTCTAGAACAGCCTTTAAGGAGCGGTGAAACTGCTTGCACAGGCCATTGGACTGCAGGTGATACACCGTGGTGTGATGTATCCAAATGCTGAGGTTCTGAGCTATGGCAGCGCAGAAGTCTGTTGTGAACTGGGGACTGAGGTCAGAGGAAATATCAGATGGGGTGCCAAATTGAGCAACCCAGGTGCTGATGAACACCCAAGCCCATTTGTGATCGCTGTCTTTGCTAGGGGGACAACCTCTGGCGATCTGGTGTAGAAGCCACCCTGATAATTAGGTAAATGAAACAGCGGAGGAGGAAAGAGGATCAAGCAGGTCCACAATGACATTGTCAAAACATCACAAACATGAGGAAATCTGCAGATGCTGGAAATGCAAACAACAACACACACAAAATGCTGGTGGAACACAGCAGGCCAGGCAGCATCTATAGGGAAAAGTGCTGTTGACGTTTCGGGCCGAGACCCTTCGTCAGGACCAACCGAAAGGAAATATAGTAAGAGATTTGAAAGTAGTGGGGGGAGGGGGAAATGCAAAATGATAGGAGAAGACCGGAGGGAGTGGGATGAAGCTAAGAGCTGGAAAGGTGATTGGTGAAAGTGATACAGAGCTAGAGAAGGGAAAGGATGAAGGGATGGGAGGCCTCAGGAGAAAGAAGGGAGGGGGGAAACACCAGAGGGAGATGGAGAACAGGCAAACAACTAAATATGTCAGGGATGGGGTAAGAAGGGGAGGAGGAGCATTAACGGAAGTTAGAGCAGTCAATGCTCATGCCATCAGGTTGGAGGCTACCCAGTCGGTATATAAGGTGTTGTTCCTCCAACCTGAATTTGGATTCATTTTGACAATAAAGGAGGCCATGGATAGACATATCTGAATGGGACGTGGAATTAAAATGTGTGGCCACTGGGAGATCCTGCTTTTTCTGGCGGACCGAGCGTAAGTGTTCAGCGAAACGGTCTCCCAGTCTGCATCGGGTCTCACCAATATATAAAAGACCGCACCGGGGGCATCGGACGCAGTATACCACACCAGCCGACTCACAGGTGAAGTGTCGCCTCACCTGGAAGGACTGTCTGGGGCCCTGAATGTTGGTGAGGGAGGAAGTGTAAGGGCAGGTGTAGCACTTGTTCTGTTTACAAGGATAAGTGCCAGGAGGGAGATCGGTGAGAAGGGATGGGGGGGAAGAGTGGACAAGGGAGTCGTGCAGGGAGTGATCCCTGCAAAAATCAGAAAGGGGGGGGGGGGGAGGGTAAAATGTGCTTGGTAGTGGGATCCCGTTGGATCAAAACATCACTCTGGGATCTCAAAAGGTGCCAGTTGTTCCTGAACATAACAGTTAATTTTCGCCTTCTGGCACTCAACACAGCCTGCACCCTGATCGAGCATGTCCTTTATAAGGCCATACCACACAAACTAGTGCATCCAGTTTCAGTAGGCCTTCTGGCCCGGATGCAAAAGGCCATGTATAGAGTTAAAATCAGTATGCTTCTGGTTTAGGGGCACTATGGGATGAGGGCGACCAGTTGAGACATCGCACAGGAGAGTAACGCCAGCTTTCTGAACTTGGTGTCAGCCACTGCAGGCTTGTGACTGCTGTTTGGTAAGCCTAGACCTCTGGGGTAGTAGCTTGGTTGGCTGCTATGCTAATATAGTCAATCCCAACTGCTGGCTGTGAGAGGCAATGGGCCATATTTTTCCCTGTGGTATGTTGTATGTTACTCTGATACGTTACTGCCGTACTGATCAAGGGTTTGATATTTTAACCATTGCATGCATCATGTGAAATGGCAACCCTCTAGTAGAAAATGAAAATGGTGGACAGCCGGATAGAGAGTGAGAAGTTCGTGGTCAAATGTGCTGTAAACATCATTATGTCATCAGGTCAGAGCAGCCCCTTAAAGTGAACACCAACTCCATGTCAATTATGCATATGTTTCCACCCCTTACATTACCCTGCATTTTCTACCTATGGCAGAGAAAACATAGCGAATTCGGCAGAAGGTTAAATAGCAGGAACTGAAGGCTACAATCTTTGACTACTCCTTGTGCCAAGCACTGTTGAGTGCAGGATTAGGATAGGTGAATATATGGCTGAGGAGCTAGTATATGAGAAGGATTCAGATTTTTCAACCATTGGAATCTCCTCTGGGATGTAGCTGCCTTGTATGAGAAGGAAGGTTTACATCTGAACTGGAGAGAAACTGATATCCTGGAAGGGAGATATTCTTGAGCTACTCAGGAGTGTTTAAAGCAATAGTATGACAAATAGGAAAGCTGAGGCAAATTCAAGCAGTTCAAGCACTGAAGTTCATTAGGCAGAACAGAGTGAGGAAGGTCCAATAGTCTAAACTGGAGCTGAGCTTAGGATGTGGATAGCCACATGGGATTGTGATATTATTGCTATTAAAGAAACATGGTTGATAGGTGAGTAGGACTGGCAGTTAAATGTTCCCAGGTACAGGTGGTTACAGGTGTGATAGAGGTAGAAGTGAGAGAGGAAGAGGAGTTGCATGTTTAGAGAGAATGTCACAATAGTAGGATATTTTAGGTGATTGTCCTGTGAGGCTGTAAGAAAGGGTTATCACTTTGATAGAATTGTTTGTGATATCCACAATAGTCTGGGGATTAGAGGATCAAAAATGTATGAAGTTTACAAATAGCTGTAAGAATAGTAGGGTCATAATAGTAGGTGATTTGAACGTGCTCTGGTAGAGATATTTGCATCAATGGTCAAGGATAAGGTTGATGTTAATGTGATTACCTACATTTAAAGACAGCAGTTAAAGCATTGAGCATGGTAGAAATAATGTTCTGTGTTTCATCTATTTCAATGCAAGGAGTATTGTAGGTAAGGTAGATAAGCTAAGAGCATGGATTAGCATGTGGAATTATGAGATTGCAGCCATTTGTTAGACATAGTTACAAGAGTGGCAGGAGTAGCAGCTCCAAGTTCCAGGATTCTGTTGCTTTAGACATAACAGAGCCAAAGGGATTGAAAGGGTAAGGGAAGGCGTAACAAGTCAGAGAAAATGTCACAACTATGTTGAGACAGGGCAGCCAAGAGAGTTTGTCTACTGATATTTTGAGATAGTTGTAAGTAAATATCAAAATATCAGTGATTTCTGTTAATGACAAACTCACAGGCACTGCTAATACTATTGTGCTTTGTTGCCTGCATTCATAATTGAATGAAATGCTAAATTTCAGTTGGACGTTAGTGAAAATAAAAATATGTTTTTTTTCCATCCAAGTTCACAACCCCCTAGAGACTATCTACAGGCCGCAGGTTAATAACCACTGCTCTAAATAAATAATATATAGGTAATTGGATAAGCAGGGCCTGAGTGGTAAGTATCAACATGGTTTTGTGTGATAGGTTGTGTGAACAAGTTTATAGACAATTGAACAGTACACCACAGTGCTGGCACTTCAGCTGATGATCTACTGATATATTCTACTCAAAGATTAATCTAATCCTTCACTCCTACATAACCCTCAGTTTTCTGTCATCCATATGCCTGTCTAAAAGTTTCGTAATGTATCTGTCTCTACCATGCACTTGCCACTGTCTGTATAAAATAGTTTCCCCGTGACATTTCTCATCCCCCCCCCCCCAATACTTTCCTGTAATCACCTTAACATTATGTCCCCTTGTATTATCCATTTCCTCCCTTGGCAATATTTTCTGGCTATCCACTTTATCTACACCTCTTAAAATCTTGTACCCTCCATCAAATTCCTGCACAGGGGGGGCGGGCACGCACCCTGTTGCACTCCTCGTTCGGTCGGTCGCTCTCTCCGGACTGCGACTGCCGCGGCCCCGGTACAGGGAACTCCAGTCCTTACCTTGTCTTCTCACTGGTGTTTTGCCATGATTTTGTATGTTCATACAAGAGAAAATACGCGCTGTGTGTTTAATATGCAAATATTACTTAAAATGTTATGATGCTATTGACTTATAAGTGAGTTATAATTGACTTATAACTATATTCATGTGAGGAAAATATGCATTGTGTTTTTTTATTAAATTTGTTAGATAAACCCTTTTAGAAACAGTTGAGTGTATTAGCCACTTATAAGTGACTTATAGTTGACTTATTCCAGTCATAATTAATACCTCCCCTCTCCCCCCCCCCCCCCCCCCGTCGGCCAGTTTGCAAGAATATTGTCAATATTATACCGGTTCATGATGCAAAGAAGGTTGGTGTTCTATGCAGCCTCTCTAAAGCTTTTACAGCCTTCTTATAATGAAATAGTCAAAAATGAACGCAATATTCCGAGTATGAACTTACTTGTCTTTTATAGAGCTGCAACATTATCTTGAGGCTTTTGAACTCAAACCCCCAACTAATGAAGGCCAACTCACCATATACTTCTAGGCAACTCTTATCAACTTGTGCAGCAACTTTGAGGGATCTATAGATGTGAACCCCAAGATCCCTCTGTTCCTCCACAGTGCCAAGCATCCTGCCATCCCTGTATTCTGCCTTCAAATTCAACCAACCAAAATGGATAACTTCTCACTTTTCTAGATTGAACTCCATCTGCCACTTCTCAGCCCAGCTCTGCATCTTGTCAATGTCTTGTTAGAGCCTACAACAACCCTCCCCACTCTCCACAACTCCATCATCTTTTGTGTTATTTGCGAACTTATAAACCTCCTTCCTTGTCCAAGTCATTTATAAAGATCACATACAGCAGGGGTCTGAGAACAGATCCCTGAAGCACACAAATGGTCACAGATTGCTACCATCCTCTGCCTTCTATGGGCAAACCAATTCAGTACATGATGAATTATTGGTTTGGATTAAGAATTGGCTTGCTGATAAAAGACAGAGAGGAGAGGTGGTGCGCTGTTGTTCTGGCTGGAGGTTCATTACCTATGGTGTTCCACAAGGATCAATACTGCAACCTCTATATACATATCAAAGATTTGGATAAATGTATGGATTGGTGGATTAGTCAGTTTGTGGATGGCACCAAGAGTGGTGGAGTTGTGGACAGTGTAGAGAATGATCAGAAAGTACAATGGGATATAAATCAGTTACAACTTCGGGCACAGAAGTGGCAGAAGGAATTTAATCTGGGCAAGTATGAGGTGCTTAACTTTGGGGGTCATATGGAAACATAAATTAGACGGTATATGGTAGACCCCTTAACAGCATTGTGGTAAATAGGATCTTGAGGTCCAGATTCTCCGATTCTCAGCGTTGTATGTACTCTAATCATAAATTCTACTTTGAACTTTGAGATTGATGCTTCACTGGGAATGTCTGTACAATTGGATATGGTGGCACAATTGCCTTCATTGGGAAAGGGTATTGAGTATAATAGTAAGGAAGTTATACTGCAGCTATATGATCAGGCAGTATTTGGGAGTACTGTTTGCAGTTCTGGTTGCCTCCTTGTATGAAGGATGTAGATGTATTGTGATTATGATGTGGTTACAGTTACAGTCAGTGATTACACCCTTGTTGGCAATCAACACAGGCACACCTCAATGATATGTGCTGAACCCACTGTTCTGCTCTCTATACTCATGACTATGTGGGTAAGTACAGCTCAAACACCATCTCTAAATTTGACAATGACGCCACTATTATTGTCAGAACCTCAGATAGCGACAAGGTGGTGTACAGGAATGAGATGTATTGGCTGGCTGAGTCCTGACACAACCAAAAATCTTGTACTCAATGTCAGCAAGTCCAAGGAATTGATTGTGGACTTAAGGAAGGGGAAGCCATTGAGGGAATCATCAGTGGGAAGGATCATGGGCTTAAAGTTCCTGGGTGTCAACATATTAGAAGGTCTATCCTGGGCCCAGCATATTGATGCAATCATAAAAAAGGCATGCCAGCAGGTATATCTCATTAGAAATTGAGGCAATTTGGTGACTGTTATAAATTTCTATAGAATGCACAGTCGAGAACATTTTGTCTGGTTATATCACCACCTGGTATGAAGAACTGAAAGAGGCTGCAAAGGTTGTAGGCACAGCCCTTCCCAGCATCAAGTATGTCCAGCAGTGCCTCAAGAAGGCAGCATCCATCGTGAAGAAAATTCACCATCAGGGACACACCTTTGTCTCATTATTACCATCAGGCAGGAGATACAGGAGCCTAAAGCCACATACTAAACATTTTAGGAACAGCTTCTTCCACTCTGCCATCAGAGTTCTGAATGGCCTATGATTATTATTATTACCTTACTGTTCCTCTTTTGCACTATTGATTTTATTTTTTATTGTAATTTTGTAATGTCTTCCACTATGCTACTATACTACAAAACAACAAATTCTATTACTTGTCAGTGAGAATAAACCTGATTCTGAGAAGATGCCTTCAATGGTGTATCAATAGAAAATTGGTGAAACTCAAAGGGGACATGCCAAAGTTTTTGGCCTCCTGAGGAAGTAGAGGTACTGGTGAATGTTTTGTCCGTGGCTTCTACATGATGGCATCAGGACAGACTATTAATGATGTTCACTCTAAGTAACATCAAAGATTTCAACCTTCTTAACCTCAGAACGTTTGACATAATCAGGAGTGGGTGCATCACCCTCCCTCACTTCATGAAGTCAGTAGCCAGCTCTTTGTCTTTGCTAACCTTGAACCAAAGTTTCTGCCATGACAACATAGAAATAAATAAAAAGTACAGCATAATACAGGTGCTTCGGCCCACTATGTTGTGCCGAACATGTACTTTAGAAATTACCTAGGGTTACCCTTAGCCCTTTATTTTTCTAAGCTCCATGTACCTATCCAGGAGTCTCTTAAAAAACCGTATCATATTCACCTCCATCACTGTTGCCGGCAGCCCATTCCATGCACTCACCACTCTCTCTGTTTTTAAAAAAAAACTTACCCCCGACACCTCCTCTGTACCTACTTCCAAACACCTTAAAACTGTGCCCTCTTGTGATAGCCATTTCAGCTTGGGAAAAAGCCTCTGACTATCCACATGATCAATGCCTCTCAACATCTTACACACCTCTATCAGGTCACCTCTCATCCTCTGTCATTCCAAAAGGCCAAGTTCACTCAACTTGTTCTTGTAAGGCATGCTCCCCAATCCTAACCGTCATCCTTGTAAATCTCCTCTGCACCCTTTCTATAGTTTCCATATCTATCCTGTAATGAGTGACAAGAACTGAACACAGTACTCCAAGTGGAGTCTGACCAGGGTCCTATATAACAGCAACATTACCTCTCGGCTCTTGAACTCAATCCCATGGTTGATGAAGGCCAATGCACCGTTTGTCTTCTTAACCACAGAGACAACCTGTGCAACAGCTTTGGGTGTCCTATGGACTCAGACCCCAAGATCCCTCTGATCCTCCACACTGCCGAGTCTTACCATTAATACTATATTCTGCCATCAAATTTGACCTACCAAAATGAACCACCTCACACTTATCTGGGTTGAACTCCATCTGCTGTTTCTCAACCCAGTTTTGCATCCTATTGATTTCCCGCTGTAACCTCTGACAGCCCTCCACACCATTCACAACACCTCAAACCTTTGTGTCATCAGCAAATTTACTAACAATTCCTCCACTTCCTTATCTAGGTCCCAGAACAGATCCCTGAGGCGCATCACTGGTCACCGACCTCCATGAATATGACCCCTCTATAACCACTCCTTGCCTTCTGTGGGCAAGCCAATTCTGCATCCACAAAGCAAAGTCCCCTTGGATCCCATGCCTCCTTACTTTCTCAATAAGCCTTGCTTGGGGTACCTTATCAAATGCCTTGCTAAAATCCATATGCACTACATCTAAGGCTGTACCTTCATTAACATGTTTAGTCACATCCTGAAAAAATTCAATCAGGTTTGTAAGGCATGACCTGCCTTTGACAAAGCCATGCTGACTGTTCCTAATAGTATGCCTCTCCAAATGTTCATAAATCTTGCTGCTCAGGATCTGTTCCATCAACTTACCCAACCAGAGGCTCAGCAATCTCCTCCCTTGCTTCCCACGGTAGCCTGGGATATATACTGTCAGGTTCCGGTGACTTATCCCCAAAAGCTCCAGCACATTCTCTTTCTTAATGTCTATATGCTCAAGCTTTTCAATCCACTGTAAGTCATCCCTACAATCGCCAAGATCCTTTTCCATGGTAAACACTGAAGCAAACTATTCATTAAGTACCTCAGCTGTCTCATCCGGTCCATACACACTTTTCCACTGTCACACTTGATTGGTCCTATTCTCTCACGTCTTGCCTTCTTGTTCTTCACACACTTGTAGCATGCTCTTCACATAGCATGTCACCAATCTCTGTCTCCTTCCTGTACTCTGACTCATTGTTACTTAAGAACTGTCCTCACAGTTGTGTCAGTGTGTCGGGAATTGAGTACGGGGCTGAGAACACAGCCTTGTGGGGCACCAATATGGAGGATATTGCGGCAAAGGTGTGGTGCCTATTCTTACTAATAGCAGTCTGTTACTTAGAAATCCACAGATTCAGTTGTAAAGGGACCTATTGACAGCCCGTAAATAAGTTTGGATGAATTTTGAAGATGAAGCTGTATTCAATAAATAATAATATAATTTCTATCCAAATGCTCTTTTATCTGCCCCTTACAATATCTTCCAATAACATTCTCACTACTGATGTCAATGGCACTGACCTATAAATTTTAGAGCCTCTTGTAAAAAACAGAACAACATTAGCTATTCTGTAATCCTCCAGTACCTCACCTGCTGCTACATATGATTTAAGTATTTCTGCTTGAGCCAACAGTTTCTGCACTTGCCTCCCATGGGATCCAAGGGAACACCTTGACAAGCTCTGATGATTTATCCACCCGATTTACCTCAGGACAGCAAACACCACCTGCTCTGCAATCTGAGGTCCTTGAGTGCACTACTGCTTTGCTTCACTTCCATTGATTCTGTATCCATTTCCTGTATTTAACCGGTCCACTGAAGATACCATAAACATAAGACAAAGGAGAAGAATTAGGGTATTTAGCTCATCGTGTCTGCTCCGCCATTCCATCATGGCTGATCCCAGATCCCACTCAACTCTATACATCTGCCCTCTTGCCATAACCTTTAATACTCTGATCAAGAAGGAAACTATCAATTTTCACTTTAAATATACCCATGGTCTTGGCTTCCACCTCAGTCTGTGGCAGAGCATTCCACAGATTCACCACTCTGGCTAAAAAAATTCCTCCTTACCTCTGTTCTAAAGGGTCACCCCTCAAGTTTGAGGTTGTGACATCTAGTTCTGGATACCCCCACCATAGGAAACATCCTCTCCCCATCCACCTTATCTAGTCCTTTCAACATTCGGTAGGGTTCAATGAGATCCACCCACATTCTTCTAAATTCCAATGAGTACAGGCCCAAAGCTGCCAAACACTCATCATATGTTAATCCCTTTGTTCTTGGAATCACACTCATGAACCTCCTTTGGAATCTCTTAAATGACAACACATCCTTTCTGAGATATAGGGTCCAAGCTGTTCAAATTAGCAAACATGAGGAAATCTGCAGATGCTGGAAATTCAAGCAACACACACAAAATGCTGGTGGAACGCAGCAGGCCAGGCAGCATGTATAGGAAGAAGCACTGTCGATGTTTCGGGCCGAGACCCTTCGTCAGGACTCACTGAAAGAAAAGATAGTAAGAGATTTGAAAGTAGGAGGGGAGGGGGAAACCTGAAATGACAGGAGAAGACAGGAGGGGGTGGGGTGAAGCTAAGAGCTGGAAAGGTGATTGGTAAAAGGGCACAGAGCTGGAGAACAGAAAGGATCATGGGATGGGAGGTATAGGGATAAAGAAAGGGGGAGGGGAGCACCAGAGGGAGTTGGAGAACAGGCAAAGTGTGATGGGCAGAGAGACGAAAGAAAAGCGGGGGGAATAAAATAAATAGATTTCTTTGTCCCCCATTACTACCTCACCAGCATCATTTTCCAGTGGTCCAATATCAACTCTCATGTCTGTTCTACTCTTTATATAACTGAAAAAACTATTGGGATCCTGCCATATTATTGGCTAGTTGGTTCTCATATTTCATGTTTTCCCTTCTTATGGCTTTTTTTAGTTGTCTTTTGTTGGATTTTAAAAGTTTCCCAATCATCTAACTTCCCACTCACTTTTGCTACTCTATATGCCCTTTCCTTAGCTTTTATGCAGTCCTTAACTTGCCTTGTCAGCCACCGATCCCTAGCCCTGCAATTTGAGAACTTCATCTTTAGACCATGAGACACAGGAGCAGAATTTGTCTATTTAGCCTGCTCCACCATTCAATCATGGCTGATCCTTTTTCCCCTCCTCAATGCCATTTCCTGGCTTTCTGCCCATAACTTTTGATATCATGTCCAATCAATCTCTGCCTTAAATGCACGCAACAACCTGGCCTCCATAACTGCCTGTGGTAACAATTCCACAAATTCACCATCCTCTGGTTAAAGAAATTTCTCTGCATCTCTGTTTTTAATGGATGTCCCTCTATACTGAGGCTGTGCCCTTTTGTCCTAGATTCCTCCACAATGGGAAATGTCCTTTTCACATTCTCTCTGTCTAGACTTTTCAACATTCAAAAAGTTTCATGGAGATACCCCGTCATCCTTCTAAATTCCAGCAAGTACAGACCCAGGGCTATCAAACGTTCCTTGTGAATCATCCTTGTGAACTGCCCCTGGACCCCCTCCAATGCCAGCGCATCTTTTCTTCAACGAGGAGCCCAAGACTGTTCACATTACTCAAGATAAGACCTCACCACTGCCTCATAAAGCCTCAGCATCACATCCCTGCTGTTGCATTCAAGACCTCGTGAGATGAATGCTAACATTGTATTTGCCTTCCTCACCACCAACTAAACCTGCAAGGTAACCTTTCAGGTGTTCTGCACAAGGGCACCCAAATCCCTTTGCATCTCAGATTTTTGGACTTTCTCCCTGTTTAGAAACTAGTCTGTACATTTATTTCTACTGCCAAAGTGTATGACCATGCATTTTCCAACATTGTATTTCATTTGCCATTTTCTTGCCCATCCTCCTAATCTATCTAATTCCTTCTACGGCCTACCTGCTTCCTCAACACTACCTGCCCCTCCACCAATCTTTGTATCATCTGCAAACTTGGCAACAAACCCACCTATTCCATTATCTAAACCGTTGATATACAGCATTAAAAAAAAGGTCCCAACACCGACCCCTGCAGAATACTGCTAGTCACTGGCAGCCAACCAGACATGAATTCTTTTATTTCCACTTGCGGCCTCCTACCAATCAGCCAATGCTGTAACCATATCAGTAACTTTCCAGTAATACCATGGGCTCTTATCTTGGTAAGCAGCCTCATGTGTGGAACCTTGTCAATGACCTATCCTGTGCCTTGTGAACTATTCCCGAAAACTTCAGCAACCTCTGCTCTGCCACCATCCCCACCAGTATCCACCTGGGCAAGCTCCTCTCTCATGCCTCTGTAATTCCCTTTATTCCATTGTGATACTGATACATCTAACTTCTGTTTCTCCCACTTGGGCCTCCACTCCGTGAGGTAGTAAATTGGATTAGACATGGGCTTTGTGGGAGAAACCAGAGAGTGGTGGTAGACAGTTGCATCTTTGACTAGAAGCCTGTAACTAGTGGAGTGCCGCAGGGATCAGTGCTGGGTCTGTTGTTGTTTGTCATCAATATCAATAATCTGGATGAAAATGTAAGTAACTGGATCAGCAAATTTGCAGATTGAGGATGTTGTGGACAGTGAGGAAGACTATCAGAACCTGCAGCGGGATATGGACCTGCTGAAAAAATGGCAGTTGAAATTTGATGCAGACAAACACAAGGTATGGCACTTCCATAGGACCAAACAGGGTGAAGAGTTAGAGCACTGTGGAGTGCAGTAGAACAAAGGGATCTGGGAGTACAAGTCCATAATTCATTGAAAGTAGCATCGCAAGTAGAAAGGGTTGTAAAAAAAAAGTCTTTGGCACATTGGCCTTCACGCAGATCGCAACAACTGTGATTGGTCTGCTTGGTAGCATTGCATTTCCTCCTACGCATTTCTGGTTGCTTCTTCTCCGCCATGTCTGTAGGCTGTGCGTACATCGATCCAAAATAGATGAACCAAATCATCAAATCTACTTGCCGACATGCGAAAATGTTTGAAATGCATTTCTTCGTGTCTCTCATGAAGAAACTCAACACAGTGGCATAGAAACCCCACCACTAACTAGCGTTTTGGTGCACACCAACGCATGCTCGCTGCAGCGTAGAGTGACGCAGAAGTGAAAATCAGGGTTATGGCGTAGGCTGCGGCATAGCCTGTGCGCTCAAGTATAAATCAGCCTTAAGTTTTAATTTTGGGATTCTAAGTATGTTCTGTCAATGTTGCTAATGTCCACACTCCTACCACCCACCACTTCCCACTTAGCACACATCATCAATCATTGCGGGTTTAAAAATAAAAACAAAATATTATTTTAAATAATATGATGTTGATTCCAAAGTTAGCAATAAGCAGATTCCTAAACTGTTTGCCATCCCTTCATCTGTTTGGACTCCATTTTCTGGAATATTTTTCCTAAACCCTTTTAGCTATCTCATGCCCTTGTCTCATTTAAGACCATTTTAAGGTCTCCGTATTGATCCACAACCTATCTGCTGACTAAACACCCTGTTTTATCTTGTGCTTCTCAAGTTAAAAACTAGAACATTACAGCACAATACAAGATGTTGTGCTGGCCTTTTAATATCAATCTAACCCTTCCCTCCTGCGTAATCCTCCAGTTTTCTATCATCCATTTGCCTGCTAAGAGTTTGTGAAATGCTGCTATTGCAGTATTTGAAATTTATTTGTTCCTTTTATTATAGTTAAATTAGATTGGATTAATATTTTAATTTTAATATATGTAGCTGCAAAATGGAGGATAGAGTCAAGGGTCACTAGGTTAGCATGAGACCAGCCTATTGGTTGCTGTTTTTCTGGCTTTGTGTGAGGGGGACTATTAGAATAGGTTTTGTTTCTCGATTAGGCGGTTCTTTTGATGGACATTTTTTTGCAAATATGTCATTCCTTCTAGTCATGTCCGTACCTTTTGGATTAATCTGCGCTTGTGCAATAGTTTTCTTTATAAAATTTTAAATTAAAAGAAAACTGAAGTGGAACTGTCAGTGCTTACTAATAAAATTAGAGAGATAGATAAAGCGTATTCAGTAAAACCTACTGAAGACCTATATAAAGAAAGAGTCAAACTTCAATCACAACATGATTTGCTTCTGACCTTTCCCATCCAACAGCAAATTCTTAAATCTAAAAGTCTATTTTATATACACGGAGTTAAGTCAGGTAAACTTTTGGCTGGTCAGTTAAAGGCTGGTATGGTTAGAAGACAGATATTAAAAATTCGTAGACCAAATAGAACTGAAACCTTAGATCCTTATGAAATTAATAAGATATTTATGGATTTCTACTCTAATCTTTATGTCTGAATTCTCTGATAATATTATGAATAGATTTTTTCAAAAATTAAATATACCCAAAATTTCAATTCAAGTTGCTGATATATTAGATGCACCTATTAAACAAGCTTTAGCTATCTCCTCTATGCAATTAGGGAAAGCTCTGGGACCAGATGGTTATACGATGGAATTTTACAAGACTTTCCACGAAATGCTTATACTGTGGCGACCCGCTTCCCAGCGCACCTGAGCCGGCTCACAAAGTGGCGTGCGCCGGCATAGAGGCCAGTCCCAAAACGGGCGCCAAGCCTGCTTCCCCAGCAAGGGGAAAAGCCCGCGCGCGGGACGGGACTGTGAATACGCGCCCCCTACAACATTCCAGCCCGGGGAGGGCGGGATCAGGAAGGCTTTAAAGCGAGGCCGCGAAGTTTGAATAAACCTCTTTTGCAACTGCAGCTTATCGACTCCATGTCATTTATTGTAGCGCTGCATGTAGCCACACCGCTACAATACCACATCTTCATCAAACTTTTATTGATTCTATATGCTCTGGGAATCTCCCGAAAACTTTTTATGAGGCATTAATTTCATTGATTCCTAAAAAAGGAAAAGATTTATCAGAATGTGCATCCTATAGACCTATCTGTTTACTGAAAGTAGATTTTAAAATTCTCTCTAAGATTCTAGCCAATAGACTTGAGAATATTTTGCCTTCTGTTATCTCAAATGATCAAACGGGATTTATTAAATACAAGTCTTCCCATTTTAATATTCGAAGACTGTTAAATATCATTTTAATATCATTTATTCCCCCTCAGTTAAAGAATCTGAATGTATTGTGCCTCTGGATGCAGAGAAAGCCTTTGACATGGTGGAGTGGCCTTATTTGTTTCAGGTTTTGAAGAGGTTTAATTTCAGTCCAGGATTTATTTCCTGGATTAAACTGATTTACCAAGCCCCGGTGGCTGCGATTATATCTAATAATCAAAAGTTTCCTTATTTTAGATTATATAGAAGAGCCCATCAGGGTTGTCCTCCCAGTCCTTTATTATTTAATTTGGTTTTAGAACCACTTGCTTTTGCTCTTAGTGATACTAATTCTGTGCGGGGTATTAAGAGAGGGGATAAATTACATAAGGTTTCGTTAGATGCGAATGATTTATTAGTTTACATTTCAGACACTAGGAAATCTATTACTTTTATGTTATCTATATTTACAGAATTTAGTATTTTCTCTGGATATAAACTCAAAGTGAATTATTTCCTATTAATAATTATTCTGATTATTATGATCAAATACCTTTTAACTTTACTAAAAACTATTTTACTTGGTATTAAAATTACTAAAAATTTTATTAAGACCTAAATAAGTATAATTTTCCCCTCTACTTGAATATACTCATCAAGCTCTTTCTTAATGGTCGCCTATGTCGATGTCATTAATTGGTTGAATAAATGGTTAAATAAAAATGATTATTTTTTGATAAAATAGATTCTATTATCTTGCCTTACATTTGGAGTAATAAAAGCTCCAGAGTGAATAAATTTTTATTGCAAGAGTCAAAAAAAGATGGAAGACTGGTGCTACCAAACTTTATATTTTATTATTTGTCAATTAATATTTGTTATATCACCTTTTGGGTTCATGGTATAGATAACCAGGATTGCCCTTCATGGTTACACTTGGAGAATTTTGGAGGTGGTTTTCTTTAGCTTCTTTACTAGGAACTCCCCTTCCTTTTTCATTCTCCAGGATAGGTAGACAAGTCCTTTTGTTAAACATATTTAAAAATTTGGTTTCAGTTTTGTAGATTTTTTGAATTGAATAACTTTGTACTCTCTAGTAATATCTATTATAATTTTTTCTTTAAACCATCAATTTTGGATGAGTCTTTTTTAATATGGAAAACTAAGGGAATAAAAACTTTCCTCTTACTATCTTTCCTTTCGGTTCGCCCTGACGAAGGGTCCCGGCCCGAAACGTCGACAGTGCTTCTCTCTATAGATGCTGCCTAGACTGCTGTGTTCTACCAGCATTTTGTATGTGTTGTTGTTGGAATAAAAACTTTTTTATATTTATTTTCAGAGGACTGTTTAATGTCTTTTTTGCAGTTAATGGATAAATATGATATATCTAGTACACATTTTTTTTTAGGTATTTACAAGTTAGGAATTTTTTACATGATTTTTTTCCAAACTATCCATTGGCTTATACACCAAATTTGGTTTATGCTATTTTTCAGCTTAAGCCATTTCAAAAACAATTAATAGCTATTATATATAAACAGTTAATGAATGCACGTATGATGCTGAATGATAACGTTAAACATACTCGGGAACTAGAACTTCAACATTCATTTTCAGACGATCAATGGAGTAAAATTTATTATCTAGTTAATAATTCATCTACCTGTGCATGTCACTCCCTAATTCAGTTTAAGATAGTGCACAGGGCCCATATGTCAAAAGTTAAATTAGCGCATATTTTTTCTAATATAAGCCCCACCTGTGACAGATGCAACGCTGAGGTGGCTACTCTAACAAATATGCCTTGGTCCTGTGTAAAGTTAAATAATTTTTGGAGGGATATTATCCAAATCCAGAATATTATCCAAAGTTATAGATGTGGATTTACAACCCAATTCACTCACGGCAGTCTTTGGGATTATTCCAGAGGAAACAGGAAGAGTTTCTGCTTCCACTCAACATGTGATAGCCTTTTTTTTTGTATTTTTTTTATATTGAAGTTCATCATTAAACAAACATTTCCGTAAGTTGTATTTCAGACATTGTACATATATATTATATAATCATATATATCACAAATTTCCACAAAGTATTTATCTGAGGTATACGCTTGTAGAAAAGAGTGGAAAGAAAAAAAACAAGCAAAAGGAAAATACTGTGTACAAATAGGGAGTGATCTTTTTTTTAACAGCATATTCATTGATTTGTGAGAATAAAATCAGGCCTATGAGGCATTATGTACTTAAATCATTTTTCCCAGTATGAATCAAATTGTTCCAGCTTATGATTAACAGATACTGGTATCTTCTCCATTTTGTAAATGTCCATTGCAATTTCCATCCATGTATTTAAAGTTGGGCTCTCCTGTGATAACCATTTCCTAGTAAGAGTCTTTTTACCAGCCACCAACAGAATATTCATTAAACATTTATCTCTTTTCAACCATTCTTGAGGTATATATCTGAAATATATGGTCTTACTCTCTATGATAGTGGTCACCAACCTTTTTAAGCCCAAGATCCCCTATCCTCGGCCTTAGTAAAAGGCAAGATCAACCCCACATCAATTAGTTACACGCATGCGCACCAGGGCAGTAAAGACCGAAAGTAAAATCCCGCAACCCAGAAGCAGAAATAATATATAAACACTGGGGGGGGGGGGGGGTACCCACCCTTTTTTTCTCACTGCAGACCAGTTTAATATTGATAATATTCTTGTGGACCGGCCGACGGGATCACTGGGGAGGGTGGGGGGGTTGTTAAACGTGACCGGAACACAGCGATACTCGAAGCAGGTTCCTTATGTCCAGTCTTTTCTAGTTTTCACGGCTCTCGGCTTCTGTACTGCTTGTTCACGTTTTTTTCTGCTGAGAAAACTCAGCGGGTTCGTCTTTAAGTGCTGGGTACTTGGATTCAGGGTACTGAAGCAGTTTTGAGGACTTCGTTGCCTCATTAGACAGCCTCCAGGCCCGAACTCAGCCCGCCGCCAGACGCCTTGGCCACATGTGGCTGGTCGTGAGTGGGGTGAGAGGACAAGGTCAGGGCTGGTGGTCACAGTCTGGAGAGCGCGGCAGACCAAGCGGGGAGTGCGACAGAGCACCCGCCCGCCTGCCCCCCCTTGTAGGATCTATCGGTGGACAAATGTTTGTTTCAGTAGATCGCAGTGCGGTAGTTGCTCTGATATTTACGAAACGCTGAGCCCGAATTAGGTCGTCTGCGAATATTTTAGCACTGGGTTCCCCACAAACATTCGGTGTGCTAAACAGGTTTAGAGGCAGCGCTCCAGGCCAGTAGCGACAGCACTTCCCGCCTGTCACCCGAGGGCAACCGGTGATCCCTGATGCAAGGGTATCACTGCGTTTAGTTGCCTGATGACTTCGCGTGGGTTCAAGTTCAACAGCGGGCTGACTGGGAATGAGGAAAAGTGCAGCTGACTCATATCGTTCCTTTGGGTCATATCATGGCTGGGGACCAGTGAATTGCACTGTGTAGTGCGGGAGAGCTATACGCATGCACACTGGACAGAAAGAATGGAACTAAAACCCCGCAACCTGGAAACAATCTCTCAACAGTGTGTATTTCTTTTTCATTTTTTTTTCGGGATCAACTGGGTTGGGAAAGTCTCAAAGATCGACTAGTCGATCGTGATCGATGCGTTGGCGACCACTACTCTAAGGGTATTTCACATTTAAAGATGTCTTGTAGGGCATTGTGTATCCCCTCCATTAGTCTTTTTTAATAGGGCAGTCCCAAAAAATATGATAATGATTTGCATTTTGATTTCCACAATTTCTCCAGCAAACAGGGAGGTTACTATCGTAACGGGATTTCTGAGAGGGTGTAATAAAATATCTTATCAAGTTTTTCCATCCAAACTCCCTCCATTTCTGTGAACTGGTACACTTACATTGATATCTCCACATTATTGTCCATTCTTCCTCAGATATAATTATCCCTCCTTCTCCCATTTTGTTTTAATGTATGAAGTCAAATGTGTTTTAAGATTTGACAACCCCTTGTACATGCTTGAAATGATTCCACTACCTTTAACTGAATTATGTGCTTTTCTAAATGGCTCTATCAAGCATCTACTTGCCTTGGTTACATTTTTAAGCATCTTATTAACATATTGTCGCATCTGTAAATACCGATTAAAATCTTGTTTTTCTAATAAGTGTTTCTCTTTAAGCATTTCAAAACTGAACAGTGTTCCTTCTTTCATTATGTTGAAAAGAACTGTTATTCCTTTAGCTGTCCAGTCCTTAAATCTAGCATCCAATTTATTTGGTATAAAATCCGAGTCATATGCACACCATTTAAGAATTGCAATATCTCCCTCTAGATTATATTCTTTTATAGTAGTTTTCCATATGTTAAGAGTCAATTTCATCCATGAGTTATCAATAGTATTTATGTACCTTTGCAGGTTGTTATCAGCCAAAATTGCTTGTATGGGGATGGGAAGTACCCGCTCCACAATGTTTTTCCATTGAGCATCATATGATGGGTTGCACCAACATATCACAGCTCTCAACTGTGCTGCAAAATAATAATCTCTAAGAGAAGGCAAGCCCCATCCCCCCTTTTCCTTTGCTAATTGAAAAGTTTTGAGATGAACTCTAGGCCTTTTACCCTGCCAAATATACCTTGATAACATCTTGTTCAATTCATTGAATTGATTTTGATTAATCTCTATAGTCTGAAAGAGATATAACAGTTTGGGCAGTATATTCATTTTAATAGACTCAATCCTTGAACTGAAACTGAAAAAAGGAATCAGGTTCCATCTTGCCATATCTTCCTTAATTTTTTATATAAAGGCTGATAATTACGTTCTGATAATTTTGCCAAATCTTTTGGCATAATGATGCCCAAATATTTGAAAGACTGTTTGCCATGCCCAGGGATACCTACTTTCAATTTCTCTTGGTGGGCTATAGTAATATGAAAATAATTGGGTTTTATCTATGTTGATCTTGTATCCTGATAATTGACCATATTGTTCAAAGGATTGCATCAATTTAGGTAAAGAGTATGTTGGTTGCCCTAGGTAGATCAAAATGCCATCCTCGTAACAAGCCAATTTATGCTCTGTCCCTTTAATAGTAATTCCCCCGATATCTTCATTTTGTCTGATGTATTGAGCTAATGGTTCCAGATATAACGCGAAGAGTAGCGATGACCATGCACAACCCTGTCTTGTGCCCCTTTCTGGGGTAAGACTATTTGATAAATATCCATTGATTTTAATCCTAGCAGTAGGATTGTCATATAAGTGTCTGTATAGTTTTAATAATTGTGTCTTGGAAACCAGATCTATGTAAAACTCTTTATAAGAAAATTCCAGTTAACCGAATCAAATGCCTTTTCAACGTCCACGCTTATCACTATTGCTTTGATTTAATTTTTTTGTATATGATCCATAATGTGTAGTGTCCTTTGTATATTGTCTTGTGTCTGGCATTGTTGTATAAATCCTGTCTGATCGTTGTGTATCAGTATGGGAGGAAACTCCTCTAATCGCTTGGCCATGATGGAGGTAAATAATCTATAATCTACATTAAGAATGGATATTGGTCTAAATGACCTGCATTCCATTTTATCCTTGCTGCCTTTCGGTATAGCTGAGATTATCGCTTCCAACTGGGGGGCATTTGTGCCTTTTTTAGAGCCCAGTTCAATGTGGGGAGGAAAACAGGGATCAACTCATTTTTAAATTCTTTGTACCACTCTGCCGTATACCCGACTGATCCTGGTGACTTGCTTAATTTAAGTCTACCTATTGCAGCTTTTAATTCAACTTCATTTCTGTCAGCAGTCATCATTCTATTTTGTTCTTCGCTTAAAGATGGTAACTCTAGAGAATTCAAGAAGGTGTCAGTTTGGGTTATGCTTCCCCCTGGAACTTTGTAAAACACTTCAAAAGCTTCTTGAATTTCACTTAGCTTATTTTTTTATCATTTTCATTCTTGGGTCCCTAATTCTATGAATTGTATTTTCTGCTTTTTTTTTCAGTTTCCACGCCAATATTTTCATAGATTTTGATCCACTTTCATAATGTCTCTGTTTCAGAAACAATAAATTTTTCCTGATTTCTTGCATAGCCAAACTATTAATTTCATTCCTAAGTCTTTTAATTTCCCGTAATGTATCCTGTGCCAAATTCAATTTGTGTTTTTTCTCTAGTTCCTTCAGCCTACTTTGCAATTCCTCTAATGTTTTATTCCTTATTTTTTTCTTATATGAAGATATCGCTATAATTTTCCTTCTTAAGACAGCCTTCAGAGTATCCCATAAAATGGGAGGTGAAACCTCTCCATTATCATTAAATTCTAAGTAGAGACCAATTTATTTTTTAATTTGTTCCTTAAAGAACGGTTCACTGAGTAGACTTGAATTTAGTTTCCAAATAGTATTCTTTGGTTGTAGGTCAAAATCAGCAGATAAATATATAGGTGCATGGTCACTTACATCTATTGTCCCAATTCCACAGGTGTTTATTTTGTCTTTGTGTTTTCCAAATGTTATAAAATAGTCTATTCTTGTACATACAGAATGGGGAGCAGAATAATGAGTGTAATCCCTTTTGTCAGGGAAAAGGTCCCTCCATCAATTAAACCAGCATCCTCAAAAAGTGTATTAATTTTCTTAAGTAAAGATTTTATTTCATTTACATAGGATTTTCTATCGGAAGAGTCTAAGTTTGGTTGTAATTGTAAATTTAAGTCTCCCCCACATAACAGGAGACCTTCTATTTCCGTTACCATAATATCAGTAACTTACCTGAAGGAAATAATATCTGAAAGAAACCAATATCACTTCCCGGGGGTGCATATATATTCAATAGAGTAACTGAATTTCCATCTATATTACCCCTTACCAGAATATATCTGCCCCTTTATCTCCCATTTCAAATACTTTTTCAAAATTTAGCTTACTTGACATAAGAATAGCAACTCCTCTCCTATGTCCTGATTTATATGAGGAGAAAAACAAATTAGTGAAGCCCATTCTCTTTAGTTTTCTATGCTCATTGTCACTTAAATGAGTTTCCTGTAAATATACTACATGGGCTTGTTCTTTTTTCATTTTGGATAAAATTCTATTATGTTTGATTGGATTTAATAGCCCATTGACATTACAAGAAATGAATTTTACTTTGTCCTTAGCTATCTGTAGTTATCTGTCAATGTATCATTGAAATTAGCAGAATAAAACTTAATCAATCTACTCCGTGAACAAAGAAGAATCAAGAAATGCAAATAATAACAAAAATGGCAACGAACGTGTGATTCCAAGGCTGAGGTCTCTAGTAGATGACCCTGCATTGAGCTAAAGGAAATGTCTAGCTGTGGGGGATAACCCCTCCTACTTGTGAGTTGAGGGCCCCTATTGCAGTATTCATAAAAGTCAGTGTACAAATCCATTACACAGAAACGATTTCCCTGTGTACTCCTCTATATATATGTATCTGTGCGCGCGCACACACACACGCACACACATATATATACATATATTTTGCATACATACACATATATGCACACATATACTCATTTTGATGGGGGAAAAGAAGTAAGTGAACGAATAAGGAATAACAACTAATTAATATAAAATACACATTTTTATAAGTATTTCTCAAGATGGGTATATCACCGTCTACTTTTGCTTCCTTTTAGCTTCTCAACATTTTTAAAGTTAGCCAAACCTTATGGCTCTTCTGGAGGGGTTGAGGACTGTCTTTGGAAAACTCCCGGTCTCTTTCTGATATACTTCTCTCGGCCTCCTCCCGTCTCCTGCCTTCTCGATTCTCGCCCTATTTCCCAAGCAGGCTCTGCCAGGCTTTCCCTCGGTTTGATCACGCTGACGGGTAACCTTCTGGCCTTCATGTCTGTAGTCGTCTTTTCCACTTTCTGGTACAACCGCGTCCCGTCTTCATAAAACACTCAAAGTTTAGCAGGGTATGGAGTTTGAAATCTAATCCTTTATTGCTTTAGTACTTGCTTTACTTCTGAGTATTCTTAACGTTGTGATAGCCTTTTCAACTTTATTGGCTAAGAGAGCTATCTTGTTATACTGGAAAGATTCTAATCCACCTGCTGTTTTTAACTGGCTCTCCTCCATTATGTCCTGTTTAAGTTTGTAGAAAATTAGAAGCCGGACGTTTGACACATCTTTTACATTTGAGCAAGTCTGGCGACCCCTGATTCAATATTTTCTTATGATTTAATTTTTTATCTCTTTTTGTTATTTTTTCAAGGAAAAATTTTCTTTATCCACGAAGGTTCGGAGGTGACTGGAAGGATGTTTTCTTTCTTCTTTTTTTCAAATTTTATCCTCAAATGGACTGCCTAATCTTTTTTCTTTGTTTAGCGGGTTTTTGTTTCCTCTTTATTAATAAAATTTCCAATTTTTTTTTTCTTTACGATTTGTCAAGAGAAGTTTTGGTTTCTTGTTTATATACTATATACAACAGCTTAACATTATATTTAATTGACCTTGACAGTACTTTTTTGTTGTTTCTACATTTTTTGTATTATGTGTTTGCTAAAACTTCTCCTCTGATTTGTATTTTTTTCTCTTGTTGGAAAATTAATAAAAAGAGATTGAAAATGAAAAATAAGAATTATTTTTTTCAAATATATGTATTATATCAAGCTTCAAGCGTTATAATTAATCAATGGTATGTTTCCCTTACAGGTTACCATCACTGACCCTGATTTAATTGAAAAATCCAATCTAAACAGACAATTTCTCTTCAGACCACAACACATACAGGTATGATAAACAATAACCTCCATACATCTTTTGCTTGACATGAAGAAGTTTCCACAAAAATAGGAGAAAATGTTACAGCTTCTATGAGTCAATAATTGTTAATACATTTACTACCATTGGCCTCATAATATGTAAGGAAATGGTAAGTGTGGCTGAAGTAATAAGGATGAGAAAGCATTATATTTAAGGAAAAAAAAATACTTAATATTTCCAGCTCAGCAACAGGCCACATGGGAGTGTTCACAATGGGAGGTTAGACCATTGGCAGGAGAAACTGAAGAGGTTTCTCAGCAGTTATTCATGATGAACAGATGGTGAAAGTGTGTTTACAACAATGAATATTGCAGAGAAGTTAGATGTGGGGATGAGAGTGGGAAGAAGATTGGTGATCCCAGCAGCAGGTGAGAGAGAGAAGAAACAGCTCTTTAAGAGAGGCTGAAGGTTTCCATGTAGAATTGAGTTAAACACTTTCAGCTCCTACCTGGAGTCAGAGCCATACCACAAGGAATACAAACCCCTTCAGAACTTTTAGCCGATCAAGCTTCAGAACTATTTAGTTCCATATGCCTGCATATGGCCCATATTTTCTCAGAACCTTTCCTATCAATTTACCAAATGTTTTTTAAATATTGTAAATGTGTTTACCTGTACCATTGCTTCTGTTGCTCATTCCATATATGTATCACCATCTACCCCTTGGGCCCCTAAGCTTTTCCCTTCAACTTTAACCCTCTGTCCTCCAGTTTTGGACAGCCTACCCTGGGGAAAAGACTAGCTTTTCAAATTTTCTATGCCCCTCTTGATTTTCTAAGCATGTCTAAGGCCATTGTAAGTCTTTCTTGCACTCTTGTTGCTGAGTCTTGTTCATCATTGACCTCTGTGGCACATGGCTGGTGACAGGCATCTGGTTTGAAAAACAATCATTTACCACCATCTCCTATCTCCTTATATCAAGCTATCTTTTTTCCAATTGGCTAAATTGGCCTGGATCTCATTTGGTCTAACTTTCTGGACCAGCCTACCATACCTTATAAAAGGCCTTCAAAAATCCACGAAGATAATGTCTTCTTGGTAATACTTTTAAAAACTCAGGCAAATTTGTGGGATATGATTTCCCATGTGGCCGATCCCTAAGCTGGCCGTGCCTTTACAAATGCATGAAGATCTTTTTCCACAGAATACCCTGCAAAAGCTATCCCAGCCAACACTGAAATAAGGCTTATGGGCTTGTAGTTCCCTGGCTATCTTGCAGCCTTTCCTGAATAAAGGCATACCATTAGTTCAGTCTTCTGGTATCTCACCTATGGCCAAGAAAGATAAATCTGCCAGGGCCCCTGCAATTTCTTCCCTATTTTCCCACAATTTATTTGGATACAGTTGGCCAGTCCCTGGGGAATTTTGTAGAAAGAATGCTGAAGAAACCACCTGATAGTGCCTGGCTCTTCCCTTCTTAAGGCTGATTTATACTTGTGTGTCGCATCTACGCTGTAAGTAATGTGTACCTTATGCCGTGCGGTGACGCAGATCGCAACAACTGTGATTGGTCTGCATGATAGCATCGCATTTCCTCCTACGCATTTCTGGTTGCTTCTTCTCCGCCATGTCTGTAGATTGTGTATACACAGAAGCGAAATAGATGAACCAAATTGTCAAATCTACCTGCTGACATGCGAAAATGTTTGAAATGGATTTCCTCATCCGTGTCTCTCAGGAAAAAACTCAACACAGTGGCATAGAAACCCCACCGCCAACTAACATTTTGGCGCACACCAACACATCCTCGCGGCGTAGAGTGACGCAGAAGTGAAAATCAGGGTTATAGCGTAGGCTGCGGCATAGCCCGTACACACAAGTATAGATCAGCCTTAAGCTTTAATTTCAGGATTCTAAGTATGTTCTGTCAATGTTGCTAATGTCCACACTCCTACCACCCACCACTTCCCACTTAGCGCACATTATCAATCATGGCTGTTTAAAAATAAAAGAAAATATTATTTTAAATAATATGATGTTGATTCCAAAGTTAGCAACAAGCAGATTCCTAAACTGTTTGCCATCCCTTCATCTGCCTGGACTCCATTTTCTGGAATATTTTCCCTAAACCCTTCTAGCTATCTCATGCCCTTGTCTCATTTAAGACCATTTTAAGATCTCCCTATTGATCCACAACCTATCTGCTGACTAAACACCCTGTTTTCTTGTGTTTCTCAAGTTTAAAAACTAGAACATTACAGCACAATACAAGATGCTGTGCTGGCCTTTTAATATCAATCTAACCCTTCCCTCCTGCGTAACCCTCCAGTTTTCTATCATCCATGTGCCTACTAAGAGTTTGTTAAATGCTGCTAATTTATCTGCCTCTGACTTCCATCCACCTCGGGCCTATACGTTCCAACAGTCATCTTAAAATTATGCTTCATTGAATGCCCCCATTTCAGTCCTTGGAAAAAAGTCTCTGGCTAACCACGATGCATTTTATTATCTTGTACGCCTCCATAAGACCACAAGACATAGGAGCCGAATTAGGCCATTCAGTCCATTGAGTTTGCTCCACCATTCCATCATAGCTAATCCAAGATACCACTCAAACCCATACACCTGCCCTCTCACCATAACCTTTGATACCCAGACCAATCAGAAAACTTCTGCTTTAAATATACCCATGGACTTGACATCCACCACAGTCCATGACAGAGCATTGCACAGATTCATCACTCTCTGACTAAAAAAAAGTCCTCCTTACCTTTGTTCTAAAAGTTCAGCCCCTCAATTTTGAGGCTGTGCACTCTATTTCTGGATACCCCCACCGCAGGAAACATCCTCTCCACATCCACCCTATCTAGTCCTTTCAGCAATCAGTAGGTTTCAATGAGATGCCCTTACATTCTTCTAAATTCCAGTCAGTACAGGCATAAAGCTGCCAGGCGCTCCTCATATGTTAACCCCTTCATTCCCGGAATCATCCTCATGACCTTCTCTGGACTCTGTCCAATGACATGTCCTTTCTGAGATATGGAGCCCAAAACTGTTGACAGTACTCCAAGTGTGGCCTGACTAGTGTCTTATAAATGCTCAGCATTATCTCCTTGCTTTTATATTTTGTTCCCCTTAAAATAAATGCCAACATTGCAATTGCCTTCTTTACCACAGATTCACCCTGTAACCTTCTGGGAGTCTAGCACGAGAACTCCTAAATCCTTCTGCACCTCTGATATTTGACCCTTCTCCCCATTTAGATAATAGTTCTCAATATTCTTTTACCAAAATGCATTATCATACATTTCCCAACACTGTATTCCATTTTCCACTTTTTTGCCCGTTTGTCCAATTTGTCTGAGTCCTACAATTGCATTGCTTCCTCAGCACTACCTACCCTTCCAAGTGTCTTTGTTTCATCTGTAAACTTTGCCGTGAAGCCATCAATTCCATTATCTAAATCATTGACAAACATTGTGAAAAGTAGCTGTCCCAATACTGACCCCTGAGGAACACTAGTCACCAGGCAACCAGAAAAGGCCCCTGTATCCCCATTCGCTGCCTCCTGCTTATCAGCTTTTCCTCTATCCATGTCAGTATCTTTCCTGTAATGCCATAGGTTTTTATTTGGTTAAGCAGGATCATGTGTGGCAACTTATCGAATGGCTTCTGAAAATCCACATAAGTGACATCCACTGCCTCTTTTATCCACTCTGCTTGTTACTTCCTCAAGTTACTCTTAATAGGCAAAATTTCCCTTAAGAGAAACCATGCTGATTTTGACTTTATCATTAGTCTCCAAGTACCCTGAAACTTCATCCTAAATAATAGATTCTAGCACATTCCCAACCACTGAGGTTAGGCTAACTGGCCTAGAATTTCCTTTCTTTTGCATTCCTGCTTTCTTAACGAGTGGAGTGACATTTGCAATTTTTCAGTTCTCTGGGACCATGCCAGAATCAAGTGATTCTTGAAAGATCATGACCATTGCATTCGTTATTTCTTCAGCAATCTCTCTCAGATGTAGTCCATCTGGTCCAGGTGATTTGGCCACCTTAAGACTTTTGAGTTTGCCTAGCACTTTTTCCTTTGAAATAACAGTGGCACTCACTCTGCTCCTTGACACTCATGAACCTTTGGCATACTGCTAGTGTCTTTCATAGTTGAAGACTGATGGAAAGTACCCATTAAGTTCATCTGCCATTTCTTTGTCCCCCATTACTACCTCACCAGCATCATTTTCTGGTGATCAAATGTCAATTTCCACCTCTCTTTTACTCTCTCTACAACTGAAAAACTTCTAGTATCCTACTTTATATTATTGGCTAATTTGCTTTCATATTTCATCTCTTCCCTTCTCATAGCTTTTTTAGTTGCATCTTGTTATTTTTAAAGCTTCCCAATCACTTTTGCTACCTTATATAACCTTTCCTTGGGTTTTATGCAGTCCTTAATTTCCTTTGTCAGCCACAGTTGCCTTCCCCTGCCATTTGAGAACAATTTCTTTTGTGGGACATATCTATCCTGCTCCTTGTGAACTATTTCCAGAAACTTCAGCCATCTCTACTCTGCCATCATCCCCGACTGTATCCTCCTCCAATCCACCTGGGCAAACACCTTTCATGCCTCTGTAATTCCCTTTATCCCATTGCGATACTGATACTTGTGACTTATGCTTCTTCCACTCAAAATGCTGTATCAATTCAATCATATTATAATCATGCCTCCTAAGGGTTCCTTTATGTTAAGCTCTCTAATAAGATCTAGGTTTTTACACCTCGTCTAATCTAATTTAGCCTTTCTCCAAGCAGGCTCAAGCAGAAGCTGGTTTAAAAAGCCATCTTGTAGGCATTCAACAAATTCCCTCCCTTGCAAAGCGACACCAACCTGATTTTCCCAATCCCCTTACATTTTCCCATTACAATTGTGACATTACCCTCCATCAAGTTACCTCATCCTCCTTCGCTCCAAAGAGAGACACCCTAGCTAGCTTTGCTATCTTCATAACATGTGACCTCTAATCTAGGCAGCATCCTGGTAAATTTCCAATGCACTCTCTCTAAAACTTCCACATCCTTTCAGGACAGAACACAATATTCTAAGAATGGTCTAACCAGGGTTTTCTAGAACTGAAGCATTACCTCGCAGCTCTTGAATTCACTCTCCCAACTGATGAAGGTCAACAAACCATGTGGTTTCTTAATCCTTGCACGGCAACTTTTAGGGATCTGTGGACATGGACACAAAATCCTTATATTCCTCAGCATTGCAGACAATCATGCCATTAACCTTGTATTCTACCTTCAAGTTACTAATGTTCATTTCAACTACATCCACTGCCCCACACAAAGCATGCTGACTGTCCCTAATTAGACTATGTTGATCCAAGTACTCATGAATCCTTTCTCTAACCAACCTCTCCAATCATTTCCATCACTGAAGTAAGATTTGTCTGCACCAGTGGTCTAATGGTGTACCCACCCAGACTTTGGAAGTTAGCAACTCGGCCTTCTAAAACAGACAAATGTTTTTAAAAAGAATGGCAAGGTTGCAGTCCATTGCGCCAAACAAGGCTCAGGGAGGAACTGAAGTAAGACTTACTGGTTTATATTGCCTTGGTTATCCTTTGTCTTTTTCTTGAACAAAGGAATAATATTTGCCACCCAGTCATCTGATAATACTCCTGTAGCAAGGGAAGACACAAAGCTCTCTTACTGTAATCTCTTCCCTCACTTTCCATAGTGAGCTGGAGTATATCCTGTTTGGCCCCAGGGATTTATCTATCCTAATGTTCTTCCAAGGTTCTAGTATATGCTCTTCCTCAGTGTCAACATGATCAAACACATCAGCCTGTTTTTATGCTGTCCGCACCATCATCAAGGTCCCTCTCACTGGTGAATGCTGATGCAAAGTATTTATTAAGGACCTCCCAGACACTGGAAAAGTGTTTCCTTGAGCATCCATGATCCTCATTCTGGCCATCCTCCTGTTCTCCACGCACATTTAGTAGGCCTTGGGGTTTTCCTTAATCCCACTCACCAAGGCATTCTCATGTCTTGTTTTAGCTGTCCAAAGTCCATTTTTCAGCTTCTTTGTAACTCTCTAGCACCCTATCTAATCCTTGTTCCCTAAACTTTAAATGAGCTCCATTGTTCTTCTTGAATGGTTGTTCCACATCTTTTCTCAAACATACTTCCTTTACCTTACCATCTTTTCCCTGCTTCAATGGGACAAACCTGTCCAGAACCCCAGTGCGTATGTTCCCAAAACAACCTCCACAACCTCCACTATTGTGCATTTCCCCAAGTACATCTGTTCCCAATTATACTCCCTGTTCCTGCCTATAAGCATTATAATCCCACTCCCAGTTATATACTTCCCTATACTGTTTGGTCTTTTCTTTCTCCAAGGCGGTCACTATCTCAAATGCTCAAACACTGGCAAATTTTATTGCCTAGTACCAGATCACTTTAGTCAGGATTCCTTCCTAGACACACCTAACATATTCCACCCCAACTGCTCCATGCCGTACCCTATCTCTACTGTTCCCATTCCCCTAATAAGTTAATTTAAACCCTTCCCCAAGCTCTAGCAAACTGATCATTATGATTTTTGTACAGATAATACCTTCCCCAGAAGAGATCCCAGTGATCCTAGAAATTTGAAATCCTACATCCTACACCAATTCCTCAGCCACGCATTCATCTGCCAGATTATCCTATTGCTACCTTCATGCTGGCACGTGGCACGGGCAACAATCCAGAGATTGCAACCCTTAAGGCCTTGCATTTCAGCTTCCTACTGAGCACCCTATGTCACTTTTCAGGACCTAATCCCTTTTCCTAGCTATGTTTTTGGAATCAGTACATACCATGACTCATGACTGCTCACCCTCCACCTTAAGAATACTGTGGACACAATCTGAGTTGTCCCTGACCCGTGCACTCAGAGGCAACGTACTATCTTGGAATCTCTGTCACGTGAACAGTATCTCCTGTCTTTTCCGCTAACTGTTGAATCCTCCATCACCACCGCTCTCTATTACCCTTCCCTGCACTCCTTTCCCCCATCCCCTCTGAGCTACAGAGCCAGAGTTCCTGCAGTTTTCATACACTGTGTCTGATTGTCACTTAGGTGTGACACGGGCAGCAGTCAGGAGATTACTACCCTTGAAATCCTGTTTTGCAGCTGCCTACCTAGCTTCCTCTTCAGGACTTTGTCCATATTCCTACAAATGTTGTTTGTATAACACTATTTCTGGCTGGCTACTGTCTCCTTTTAGAATAGTGTGAACTCAGTCTGAGGCACCCTGACAATGGCACCTGGGAGGCAATATACCATATGTGTGCTTTTTTCACATACACATAATTTCCTGTTTGTGCCTATACCCACTGAATCCTCTATAACTCTTTCTTCTCTTCCCCCCTTTTCGGCTCTTCCTTTCTGAGCCGCAGTGCCAGAGACCCTGGTTACTGTTGATCCCTCCAACGGTATGCCCCACATCTGACATGAAGAACACAGCACCCATTCTCATTCTGGGTTGATAGACTGAGAAAAAAAGAAACTTACATAGAGCGTTTGCCTCTTCTTGCCCAAGCCCATTGAGACCTCAGATGGCATTTATTTCTTTGTCAGCATGTCATAAAGAAAAAAATTCATGACAAGGTACTCTCCTTCAAGGGATTGTTTTAGACAAGATTTCCTTTAGTTTGAAAGAATCATTTGTACATGGCTGCTATATTTCATTCCCTGGTCTAACAGTATTCTGCTTTCTCTTGTGCCAAATGTCTTGGGAGCTGTAGCAAAATTTAAATCTTGTGGGTTCAGGAAATTAACTGTTAAGATGTTTTTTCCTTGCGACTGCCGAAAACACGCTAGTAACAGTGTAGACAGTATCAGTGAAATTAATCAATCTTTTGAAAGTAGAACTGCTGCCACTTTATGACTTTAATAAACTGTACAAATTAGTGGGGTGCCTGCCCATAGTATTTAGGGAAAGGATTATTGCTCCAATCCTGAAAACTCTGGCTAACGGAATGTGAAAGCAAACTGTTGGTACTCTGGTTTGCTGTGCTTATGGCTGAGTCCTGTCCAAGAATTGGAACCAGATGGTAAACACTTGTTGCTGATCTATCTCTCTTCTGTGTATTCTGTGCTTTCCTCAGCATTAATCAATGTTTTCTGTTTCCATTCTCAGAAACCAAAGAGTTGCACAGCTGCATCAGCCACCTTGACCATAAATCCCCAGATGAAAATAGATGCTCACCTCAACAAAGTGTGCCCATCTACTGAGAACATTTACAGTGATAATTTTTATACCCAAGTAGATGTTGTGGTCACTGCTCTAGATAATGTAGAAGCAAGGAGATACATTGACAGGTAATGTGGAAGCAAACATTATGTCTGTTGAGGAGATATGTGGGTTAATACCCTTAGAATTTATTTATTGTTTATTGACACAGTGCAGAGAAGGCTGCACCTCTGAACATTCCCCTAATTTATTCCTAACCTCAACACGGGACAATTTACAATGACCAATTAACCTACCATATGGGAGGAGACCAGAGCACCTGGAGGAAACCCATCCCTCACAGGGAGAATTACCAAACTCCTTATAGATAACAGCAGGAATTGTACCCGGGGCACTGGTACTGTAAAGCATTGTGTTTGCCACCACATCTGATTTGATACTCATTTAATACACATCTGTCATTGGTTTACTGAGGGTGAAGTAGTATTGAATTAAACACACATTCAGACAGAATGCCCTTAATTTCAAAGTAAATATGCAAAAGGTAGGTCTGGTCCGGGGACTGAGATTCTAAATTGGAGAAAGGCCAATTTTGATGGCATCCAGAAAAGATTTGGCAAGTGTGGTTTGGGACAGGCTGTTTTCTGTCATAGGTGTACTTCGTAAGTGGGGGTCTATCAAAAGTGAAATTTGGAATATAAAGCTTGTATGTGCCTGTCAGAATAAAAGCTAAACATAACAAGTGTAGGAAATCCTGGTTTTCAAAAGATATTGAGGTCCTGGTTAAGAAGAAAAAAGGAGGTGCAAGAATAGGCAGATATGAACAAATGAGGTGCTTATGGAGTGTAAGAAATGCAAGAGAACACTTCAGAATGAAATCAGGAGGGCTAAAAGAAGGTAAAATGAGGTTGTCCTAGCAGACAAGGTGAAGGAGAATCCAAAGGGATTCTACAGATGTGGTAGGAAAAAGTTGGTCCTCTGGAAGATCTGAATGGTAATCCTGTGTGGAGCCGAAAGAGATGAGGGGCATCTTAAATCCATTTTCATCTGTATTTACTCAGGAGATGGACACAGAGTCTATAGAAGAGAGGCAAAGTGACATCTACTTAAAGGACCATATACAGATTACAGGGGAGGAGGTGTTTGCTGTCCTGAGGCAAATCAGGGTGGATAAACCTCCAGGGCTTGACAAGATGTTCTCTCAGACCCTTTGAGAGGCAAGTGCAGAAATTGCCAGGTCCTTAGTAGGGATATTTAAATCATCCTTAGCAACAGGAGGGACACCAGAGGATTGGAGGATAGCCAGTGTTATTCCACTGTTTAACATGAACAGCATAAATATAAACCATCAAATTTTAGGCTAGTAAGCTTGACATCAGTAGTGGGAAAGTTACTGGATGATATTCGAAGAGATTAGGTATATAAGAATTTGGATGGACATGGACTGATTAAGGACAGTAAGCATGGCTTTGTGCATGGTAGGTCATGTCTAACCAATCACAGAGTTTTATGAGGAAGTTATCAGTAAAGTGGATGAAGGCAAGGCAGTGAATGTTTTCTCCATGGAGTTCAGTAACTGTATGAGAGGGTGGTCAAGAAGGTTCAGTCACTAGGCATTCAAGATGAGATAGTAAATTGGATTAGACATTGGCTTTGTGGAAGAAGCCAGAGAGTGGTAGTAGATGGGTGCCTCTGACTGGGGCCTTTGACTAGTGGAGTGCCACAGGGATGGGTGCTGTGTCCATTGCTGTATGTCATCTCTATCAATGATCTAGATGATGATGTGGTTAACTGGATCAGCAAATTTCCAGATGACACCAAGATTGGGGGTGTGGTCGACAGTGAGGAAGGCTGTCATGGTTTGCAGAGGGATCTGCATCAGCTAGAGAAATGTCAGATGGAATTTAATGCAGACATGTGCAAGGCGTTGCACTTAGGTAAGACTAAGCAGTGTAGGTCCTACACAGTAAACTGTTGGGCATTGAGGAGTGCAGTAGAACAAGGATATTGGGAATACAGGTCCCTAATTAATTGAAAGTGATATTACAAGTAGACAGGATCCTAAAGAAAGCTTTTGGAATAGTGGCCTTCATAAATGTAAGTATTGAGTACAGGAGGTAGAGTGTTATGTTAAAGTTGTATAAGATGTTGGTGGCTGCTACTATAGTGTATTGTGTGCTCTTTGGTCAACTACCTACAGGAAAGATGTGAAAAAGGTTGAAAGAGTGCAAAGAAAATTTACAAGGATGTTGCTGGGTTGGAAGGACATGAGTTATAAGGAAAGATTGGACAGGTTAGAACTTTATTCCCTAGAATGTAGAAGACTGAGGGGGGATTTGACAGAGATATATAAAATGATGAGAAGTATAGATAGGGTAAATGCAAGCAGGCTTTTTCCACTGTGGTTGTATGGAACTACAACCAGAGGTCACGAATTAAGGGTGAAAGGTGAAAAGTTTAAGGGGAACAGAAGGGAGAAAATTCTTCACTCTGAGGATTGTGAGAGTGTGTAATGAGCTGCCGGCACAAGTGGTCCATGTAAGCTGGATTTCAATGTTGAAGTGAAGTTCAGATAGATGCATGGGAGGTGTTTGGAGAGCTATGGTTCCAGTGCAGGTCAAAGAGAGGAGGCAGTTTAAATGGTTTGGCATGGACTAGATGGGCTAGAGGCACTGTTTCTGTGCTGTACTCTTTTTTTTCTTGCATAATTGGAAAGAAACAGAATTTTCACATTGACAAACTTTACATTAACAACTTTACAGAGATGTTGCTCTACAATTCTGACCATCTTTATTTTTATCAAAGAGAAAATCAGTGCCGCCCAAAAAAATGTTGAAGATAGCAAGGAAGACATAAGAGCAGAATTACGACATTCAGCCAATCAAGTTCTCTGCACCATTCCATCATGGCTGATTTATTATCAGACTCTCAACCCCAATCTCCTCCCTTCTCCCATTAACCTTTGTCACCCTAATTAATCAAGAACCTATAACTCTCCACCCTAAGTATACAAATGATTTGGCCTGCACAGATGTGTGTGGCAATGTGCTATATGGCTGTTCTAAATGAACGTCCTTTTATTCTGAGGCTGTTCCCTCTGGTCCGAGACTCCCTCACTATAAGAAACAACCTCTCCACATCCACTCTATCTTGGCCTTTCAGTATTCAATATGTTTCAATAAAATCCCCTCTCATTCTTTTAAGTCCTAGTACAGGCCTACAGCCATCAAATGCTTCTCGTATGTTAACCCTTTCATTCCAGGGAATCTTGCGCGTGACGCCCCCACCAAACCCTTTCTGTAGCCTGTACATCTTTAGTTAGTTAAGGGGCTCAAAACTACTCACAATACTCCAAGTGTAGTCTGACCAATGCCTTATAAAGCCTCAGCGTAACATCCTTGCTTTTATATTCTAGTCCTCTTGAAATGAATGTTAACATTGCATTTGCCTTCCTTACCACCAACTCAGACTGCAAGTTAACATTTGGGAGTCTGCATGCAGGGTTTTCTAAGAACGCTTGATTTTTTTTTAAATTTTCTCCCCATTTAGGAAGCTATCAATTCCTTCATCCAGATCTTCGACATATATCATGAACAAATACGGTCCCAATGCTGACCCCTGCAAAAACCACTAGTCACCAGCAGCCAACCAGAAAAGGCTCCTTTTATCCCCTCTTCTTGCCGCCTACCAGTCAGCAAATCTTCTGTAAATGCTTTTATCTTTCTTTGTATTACTATGGTTTCTCACTTTGTTTAGCAGCCTCAGTGCGGCACTTTATCGCAAGCCTTCTGAAAATCCAAATAAACAACATCCACTGACTCTCCTATGTCTATCCTGCTTGTTATTTCTTCAAAAAATTCTAACAGGCAATTCTTGTCAGGCACGATTTCCCCTTGAGGAAATCATGCTGGCTTTGAAGTATTTTATCATGTGTCCCCCAAGTACCCCAAAGCCACATCATAGATAGATAGATAGATACTTTACTGATCCTGAAGGAATTTACAGTGTCCCAGTAGCATTACAAGCCCACAGATACACAAATATTAGAAGAGAAGTAAGAAAGAATAAAAATAAGTTATCACAAATAGTCTAACTTGGGGTCATCACTTCCTCAGTTATAGGTTGACTCATTTTAGAGACTAATGGCTGAGGGTAAGAATGACCTCACATAGCACTCTTTGGAGCAGCACAGTTGTCTTAGTCTATTACTAAAAGTGTTCCTCTGTTCAGCCAAGGAGGCATGAGGAGGCTGACAAACATTGTCCAGAATTACCAGGATTTTCAGTATCCATATCCACCCTATCTAGTCCATTCAGCATTTGGTAGGTTTCAATGAGATCCCCACGCATTCTTCTAAATTCTGGTGAGTACAGGCTCAAAGCTGCCAAATGCTTCTTGTGTTAACCCCTTTATTCCCAGAATCATCCTCATGAACCTCCTCTGGACTCTCCAAAGACAACACATCCTTTCTGTGATATGGGGCCCAAAACTGTTGACAATACTCCAAGTGCAGCCTGACTAGTGTCTTATAAAACGTCAGCGTTATCTCCTTGCTTTTATATTCTAGTCCCCTTGAGATAAATGGGAACATTGCATTTCCCTTCTTTACCACAGACACAACCTGTAAATTAACCTCCTCAGAGTCTTGCACAAGGAATCCTAAGTCCCTCTGCACTGCTGATGTTTGAACTTTCTCCCCATTTAGATAATAGTCTGCATTATTGTTCCATTTACCAAAATACCATGTATTTCCCAACACTTTTTTGCCTATTCTTCCAATTTGTCTGTCCTGCTTCCTCAGCACTACCTGCCCCTCCACTTATCTTGGTATCATCTGAAAACTTTGCTACAAAGACATCAGTTCCATTATCCAAATAATTGACAAACTCAGTGTGAAAAGTAGCTGTCTCAATGCTGACCCCTGTGGAACACCACTAGTCACTGGCAGCCACCAGAAAAGGTCTGTTTTATTCTCACTTGCTACCACCTGCCTGTCAACTATTTCTCTATCCATGCCAGTATCTTTCGTGTAGTGGTGAAGGTCCACGGGGCTACGGAGAGTAATAGATCAGCATGGAATAGATGAGGTGAAGGGCCTGTTTCTGTGCTGTAATACTGCACAGTAGTAGAGTAGGTGTAGTAGTACAAGTCAAAGGCATTCTACAAATTCCTTCTTGTATCCAGCACCAACCTGATTCTTCCAATCTACCTGCATATTGAAACTTCCCCATGGTTATCGTAACATTCCCCTTTTCTGTCAACCATTGTCATTTTTATCCCATATCCAGACGACTATTCGGAGGCCTGTATATGACTCCCGGTGATGTTTTATCTTTGTTGTTTCTTAACTCTGCCCACAAGGATTTTACATCTTCTGAGCCTTTGTGACATAGATATGTTATTTCTAAGGATTTGATTCCATTTTTACCAATAGAACCCTCTCCTCCTCTCTTGCCATTTGTCAGCTGTTTTGATATAACATATATCCCTGGATGATAAGTTATCGTCTTCCAGCCATGACTCAGTGATACCCTCAGTGTCATATCTGCAATTTCTAACTGCATTACAGAATAATCTACCTTATTTCATATACTATATGCATTTAAATACAACACCTTGTATTCATAGCAGGCCAGGCAGTATCTATAAGGAGAAGCACTGTCGACGTTTCGGGCCAAGACCCTTCAGGTTTCAGGTCCTGACAAAGGGTCTTGGCCCGTAACATCGACAGTGTTTCTCCTTATAGATGCTGCCTGGCCTGCTGTGTTCCACCAGCATTTTGTGTGTGTTGTTTGAATTTCCAGCATCTGCAGGTTTCCTCGTGTTTTGTCCTTGTATTCATTACCTTTTCCAATTCTGTCTTCATGTTAATGGAAATTAACTTCTTATCACTTTCTAATTTTTGATTATTTTTATTCTGGAGACTTTTGTAACCTGTCCTGTATTCTGCTTCCTTTTTATTTCATGCTTCTGCGATCTGTTCAACCCATCCCTACTATTTAGTTTAAAGCCTAGTTATGCAATTTGCGCAGGACACTGTGCCAGCATAGTTCAGGTGGAGCCCGTCCCTCCTTCCTCAATACTTGTGCCAGTGTCCCACAAGTTCAAACCTACTTTTCCCAAACTTATATTTAAGTCACCTATTTAGCTCCATGATCTAGTAACACTGTGCTAATTTTTGCATGCCTCAGGTAACAATCTAGAGATTAGTTTTTTATTTTAAATTTTAATTTAGGCCAAAAGACATAGGAGGAGAATTAAGCCATTCAGCCCATTAAGTATGCTCTGATATTACATCATGGCTGATCCTTGATCCCTCTTAACCCCATAAACCTGCCTTCTTGCCATATCCTTTGATACCCTGACTTATCAAGAATCTATCAACTTCTGGCTTAACTTCATCCATTGAGATGGCCTCCACAGCCACATGTAGCAATGAATTCCACAGATTCACCATCCTCTGGCTAAAGGAATTACTTTGCATTGCTATTCTAAATGTTTGTCCCTCTGTTCTGAGGTTGTGCCCTCAGGTTCTAAGCTCCCCCAGTATCAGAAACAGCCTCTCCACCTCTTCACCTTCATTCTAGGCCTGTCAACATTTGATAGGTTTCAATGAATTTCACCCTCATTGTTTTAAATTCAAGCAAGTACAGGCCCAGAGCCCTTAAATGCTTCTCTTATTACGAGACGTTCATTCCAGCTATCAATTTCATGATTCTGCTTTAGACCCTCTCCGGTGTTAGCACATCGTTCCTTAGATAAGGAGCTCCAAACTGCTCACAGATCACCAAGTGAGGCCTTGACAATGTTTTATAAAGCTTCAGCATTATGTTCTTGTTTTTATTCTCATCCTCTTGAAATGAATGCTAACATTGCATTTACCTTCCTCACTACAGACACAACCTGCAAATTAACCTTTAGGGAACCCTGCATGAGGACTCTCAAGTCCCTTTGCACATGAATTTTTTAAATTTTCTTCCTGTTTAGAGAAAAATTGACACTTTTATTCCTTCTACCAAAGTACATGACCATACACTTCCCAAAACTGTATTCCATCTGCTACTTCTTTTCCCATTCTCCTTATCTGTCTAAGTTCTCATGCAGCGCCCCTGCTTTCGCAGCACTACCTGCCCCACCATCTACTTTGTATCATCTATAATTTTGGCCAGAAAACCATCAATTGCATCGTTAAAATCATTGACTTACAACATAAAAAGAAGCAGTCCCAACACTGACCCTTGCAGAGTACCACTACTCATCAGCAGCCAATCAGAAAAGGCTCCTTTATTCCCATTCTGCCTTTTGCCAATTAGTCAATGCTCTATCAATGCATGTATCTTTTCCTGTAATACCATAGGGGCTCTTGTTAAGCACCCTCATGTGCGGCACCTTGTCAAGGACCTTCTGAAAATCCAAGTTATACCACATCCACCGGTTCTCCTTTGTCTATCCTGCTTATTATTTCCTAAAGGAATTCCAACAGATTTGTCAAGCAAGACATTATCTGAGGGATATATGCTGATTTTTGGCTTATTTTATCATGGACCTCCAAGTACCCCAAACCATGTCAAATCCAACATCTTCCCAACCACTGATATCAAGCTAACTGGCCTATAGTTTCCTTTCTTCTGCCTGTCTCCCTTCTTGAAGAGTGGAGTGGCGTTTGCAATTTTCTAGTCCTCCGGACCCACGCCAGAATCAGTTAATTCTGAAAAGATTATTACTGATGCCTGCACAATCTCTTCAGCTACCTCTTTCAGAACCTTGGAGTGTTGTCCATCTGGTCAGTTGACTTATCTACCTTCTGACCTTTCATTTTCCCAAGCACCTTCTTTCTAGTGATAAACTGTGCTCACTTCTGCCCCCGATACTCAAAACTGTGGGATACTGCTAGTGTTTTCCACAGTGAAGACTGATTCAAAACACTCATCAAGTTTATCTGACTTTCCTTGTCCCCGATCATGATCTCTCCAGCATCGTTTTCTCCAGCATGATCTCTCCAGCTAATGTCTGCTCTTGACTAGCTTAGCTTCATATTTCAATTTGGCTTTTTTGGTTTCCTTTTGTTGCTTTATAAATTTCCCAGTCCTCTAACCCACTAATGTTTGATCTATTATATGCCCTCACTTTTGCTTTCATGTTGGCATTGACTTTCCTTGTCAGCAACGGATGACATAGGATCGGAAGGTGTCGAGTCTCTATGGGTTGAGTTAAAAAATGACAAGGGTAAAAGGACCTGAATGGCAGTTGTATACAGGCCTCCAAACAGCAGCTGGGATGTGGAGGGACAATGTCATGATAACTATTGAGGATTTACATGTGAAAGTGGATTGGGAAAAACAGGTCAGTACTGGACCTCAAGAGAGAGAATTTGTAAAATGTCTAAAGGATGCCTATGTAGAACAGTTTGTTGTTGAGCAGCTGTGCTGGATTGGGTGTTGTGCAATGATCTGGAGGTGATAAAGAGAGTTTAAGATTAAGGAACCCTTAGGGTTCACAATATGATCAAGTTCACTTTGAAATTTGAGAAGTTCCAATGTGTCAGTATACCAGTGGAACAAAGATGGGATGAGAGGGGAACTGGACAAAGTTGACTGGCAAGGGACACTAGCAGGAGGGACAGCAGAGTAGCAGTGGCTGGAGTTTCTGCAAAAAATGAGGGAAGTGCAAGACAGATATATTCCAAAGAAGAAGAAATTTTCAAATGGAAGAAGGACACTATCGTGGCTGAGAAGTGAAGTCTGAGCCAAAGTAAAAGCAAAAGCAAGGGCATATAAGGAAGCCAAAGCTAGTGGGAAGATTTAAAAACTTGCAGAAGTAAACTAAGAAGGTCATTAGGAAGAAAAAGATGAATTATGAAAGGAAGCTGGCGACTAATATCAAAGAAGATGCTAAAAGCTTTTTTAAGTATATAAAGGGTATAAGAGAGTTAAGGGTAGATATAGGACCAATAAAAAATGACGCTGGAGATATTGTAATGAGAGAAGCAAAGATGGCAGAGGAACTGAATGCATATTTTGCATCAGTCTTCACAGTGGAAGACATCTGCAGCATACCAGACAGTCAAGAGTTTTGGGGAAGTAAAGTAGGTGCAGTGAAAATTATAACTGTGAAGGTCCTCAGGAAGCTTAATGGTCTGAGGGTAAATAAATCTCCTGGACCTGATGGAATGCACCCTCTGGTTCTGAAGGAAGTAGCTGGAGAGATTGCAGAGGCATTAACAATGATCTTTTATGAATTGATAGATTCTGGCATTGTAACTGGATGACTGGAAAACTGCAAGTATTACTCCGCCATTTAAGAAGGGTAGGAGGAAACAGAAAGGAAACTGTATACCTGTTAGCCTGACATCAGTGGTTGGGAAGTTGGTGGAATCAATTGTTGAGGATGAGATTACAGAGTACCTGGAGGCACATGACAAGATTGGCCAAAGCCAGCATGGTTTCTCTAAATTTTTTGAGGAAATTACAAGCAGGGTAGACAGAGGAGATGCAGTAGATGTAGATGTGGTGTACTTGGATTTTCAGAAGGCCTTTGACAAGGTGCTGCACATGAGGCTGCTTAGCAAAATAAGAGCCCCTGGAATTACAGGGAAGTTACTAGCATGGGTGGAGCATTGGCTGATCGGTAGAAAACAGAAAGTTGAAATAAAGGGATTCTATTTTGGCTGGCTGCCGGTTACCAGTGGAGTTCCACAGGGGTCGGTATTGGGACCGCTGCTTTTTACGATGTATGTCAATGATTTGGACTATGGGATTAATGTATTTGTGGCTAAATTTACTGATGATACAAAGATAGTTGGAGGAACAGGTAGTGTTGAGGAAACAGAGAGCCTGCAGAGAGACTTAGATAGTTTAGGGGAATGCGCAAAGAAGTGGCAAATGAAATACAATGTTGAAAAGTGTATGGTCATTCACTTTGGTGGAAGAAATAAATGGGCAGATTATTATTTAGATGGAGGGAGAATTCAAAATACAAGATGCAAACGGACTTGGGAGTTACCTTGATACCCTAAAGGTTAACCTCCAGGCTGAATTGGTGGTGCAGAAGGTGTGGTGGTTACTTGAAATGACCAGGAGACGCAGACAATTCTTCGAGAAGTTTAAACATTTATTTGCAAACAAAGGCTGAGGCAATCAATGATCTTGTCACCGAAAGCCCACCGAGCTTTCTTTATAGTACAGCATTCTTTATAGTAATTTCTTATCTTAGTTACATTTCGTTTTTATCAGCATACCCAATCAATTTTTAGTTGCATATCATCTATACATTAACTAATCAATCGCTCTTGCCTAGCTCTCGGTGCGCCACCATTATTTCTCTCCAGTTCGCATTGGGGCCCCATTCCTGGCCAAGGTTATTTTTCCAGACATCCTCCCTCACATTACATTTCCTGCTCGTACCATCCTCTCCGCCACCGTTATCTCTTACTAAACAAAGGCTGAGTGTAATACATGGAGTACTTTTCAGCTAATTAGTGCTGCTAGCTAAACAGGTGTTCTGTAATTGCCACAGTATGCAGCTAAGAGAGTACAAAGTATCTAGTTAAAACAATACATAGCAAAATGTGTCCAGTAAAATAATACATAGTAATATTCAGTACCTAGAAGTGATTACATAGTATAGTAAATAGCTAGTACATAGTGATTATATTTCAGGTATATATAATGATTATGTCAAGTATATTTCTCAATAAAGGCAAATGCAATGTTGGCATTCATTTCTAGAGGTATAGAATACAAAAGCAGAGATGTGATGTTGAGACTGTATAAGGCACTCGTGAGACCACATTTGAAGTATTGTGCAAACACGAGGAAATTTGCAGATGCTGGAAATTTAAGCAACACACACAAAATGCTGGTGGAACACAGCAGGCCAGGCAGCATCTATAGGGAGAAGAAATGTCGAGGTTTTGGGCCGAAACCTTTCATCAGGACTAACTGAAAGGAAAGATACTAAGAGATTTGAAAGTAAGAGGGGGGTAATGCAAAATGATAGAAGATCGGACGGGGTGGGGTGAAGCTGGGAGCCGGAAAGGTGATTGGCAAAAGGGATAGAGAACTGGAGATGGGAAAGGATCATGGGACGGGAGGCCTAGGGAGAAAGAAAGGGGGAGGGGTGCACCAGAGGGAGATGGAGAACAGGCAGAGTGATGGGTAGAGAGAGAGAAAAAAGAGAGGAGGGGGGAAAATACTAAATATATCAGGGAATGGGGTAAGAAGGGGTGGAGGGGCATTAACGGAAGTTAGAGAAGTCAATGTTCATGCAATCAGGTTGGAGGCTACCCAGCCGGTGTATAAGGTGTTTTTCCTCCAACCTGAGTGTGGCTTCATCTTGACAGTGGAGTATTGTGTGCAGGTTTGGGCTCCTTATTTTATAGAAGTTATACTGACATTAGAGAGGGTTCAGAGAAGATTAACGAGAATGATTCCAGGAACGAAAGGGTTACTGCATAAGGACTGTCTGGCAACTCTTGGGCTCTATTCCCTGGAGTTCAGAATGAGGGGGGATCTCATAGAAACATTCTGAATGTTAAAAGGCCTGAGCAGATTAGATATGACAAAGTTATTTCTCATGGTAGGGGAGTCTAGGACAAGACGGCACAACTTCAAGATTGAAGGACCTCCGTTTAGAACAGAGATGCGGAGAAATTACTTTAGTCAGAGGGTAGTAAATCTGTGGAATTTGTTGCCGCGAGCAGCTGTGGAGGCCAAGTCATTGGGAGTATTTAAGGCATAGATAAATAGGTTCTTGATTAGCCAGGGCATCAAAGGGTATGGAGAGAAGGCAGGAGAGTGCAGATGACTGGAAGAATTGGATCAGTCCATGATTGAAAGTCTGAGCAGACTCAGTGGGCTGATTGACCTACCTCTGCTCCTATATCTTATGGTCTTATGGCATCATCATCCCTTTAGGATAATACTACTTCTTTGGGATGTATTTATCCTCTACCTTCTGAATTTCTCCTAGAATCTCCTGCTATTGCTGCTCTACCATCGTCCATGCTAGTGTTCTCTTCCAGACAACTTCGACCAGCTCCTCTCTCATGCCTCTGTAATTCCCTTAACTCCACTGTGATACTGTTGCATCTGATTTTGACTTGTCCCTTTCAAACTGCAAGGTGAATTCTATCATATTATGATCTTTGCCTTCAGCCCCTAATCAAATCCTGGTCATTACACAACACTCAATCCTGAATATCTGATGCTGTAGTGAGCTCAACCTCAGGCTGCTCTAAATAGCCATCTTGTAAGCATTCTACAAATTCTCTCTCTTGGCATCCAGCACCAAACTGATTTTCCTCATCTACCTGCATATTGAAATCCCACAAGACTAATGTAACATTTCCCTTTTAACATGCCTTATCTATCTCCCATTGTAATTTGTAGCCCACATCCTGGCTACAATTCAAGGCCTGTATCAAGGTCTTTTTACCCTTGCAGTTACTTAAATCTACCTGCAAGGATTCTACAGCTTTTGATCCTATGTCAACTCTTTTTAAGGATTTGATTTTACTGTTTTAACAACAGAGCAATGCCACACCATTTGGTTACCTACCTCTCCTATCCATACAATGTGCATCCATAGATGTTAAGCTCCCAACTATAATTTTCTTTCAGCTTTGACTCTGTGATGCTGTCAATATCATACTTGCCAATCTCTAACTCTGCTACATGATTATTTACCTTATTCCATAAACTGAGTGCATTCAAATATAACACTGTCAGTCAGATAATTGACATCCTTTTGAATTGTTATCCTTTGTTATAGTGCAACTCTTCCTACTGACTGCAATTTTGCTCAATCATCTTGCCTGTTCTTCCTGACAGTCACACTACAGACTGCCTCTGCTTGGAAACCAACTGCTTTATTCTCAGCCCTTTCAATCAGTTTCCCATCCACCTGCCAAATTAGTTTAAACCCGCTCCAACGGTTCAAGCAAAACTTCCAACAAGGGTATTGGTCCCCCTCGCATTCAGGTGTAACATGTCCATTTTGTACAGGGCATGAGGGTACTGGATGTCAGATGTGGATTTCCGGGAGACTCCTACCTAGCCTTCCCGAGAGCCACATCTGCACCAGGTGCATCGAGATGCAGCTCCTTAAGGACCATGTAAGGGAACTGGAGCTGCAGCTCGATGACCTTCGGCTTGTTAGGGTAAGTGAAGCAATGATAGACAGGCTACAGGAGAGATAAATGGGTGACTGTCAGGAGAGGGAAGGGAGCATGTCAGGTAGTGGAGAGCACCAGTGTAGCCGTACCTCTCAACAATCAGCACTCCATTTTGAATACTGTTAGGGCAGTGGAATGACCTACCTGGGGAAGCAACAGCGGTCATGCCTCTGGCACTGAGGCTCAGAAGGGTAGGGAACTGAAGAGGATGGCAGCAGTAATAGGGGACTGTACAGTCAGGGGGGCTGATAGGCGATTCTGTGGACGCAAAGAACTACAGTGGTAGTTTGCTGCCCAGGTGCCAGAGTCCACAATATCCTGAACAGGGAAGGTGAGCACTGAGAAGTCATGGTGCATATTGGTGCCAATGACATAGGCAGAAAAAAAGAATACAGGGAGTTAGGAAGGAAGCTGAGAAGCAGGACCTCAAGGGTAGTAATCTCAGGATTGCTACCTGTGCCACGCGACAGTGAGGATAGGAATAGAATGAGCTGACAGATAAATGCGTGGCTGTAGAATTGGAGCAAGGGACAGGGATTCAAATTTCTGGATCATTCGGACTTCTTCTGGTGCAGGTGGGACCTGTACAAAAGGAACGGCTTGCACTTGAATCTGAGGGGACCAATATCCTTGTGGGCAGATTTGCTAGAGCTGTTGGGATTGGTTTTAACTAACATGAGAGGGGAATAGGAAACAGTATGATAGAGCTGAGGATGAACCAGCACATGAACAAGTAGATGATGTAATATGTAATATAAATGTAAGGAAGGACAAGCCATCGATTGGGTACAACTGCAGACTGAGCAAAGAGTTGTACCACAAAGGCAAAATCCAAAAGTGTGAAGAATACGGGACTGAAGGTGCTGTATTTAAACGTGCGTAGCATTCAGAATAAGGTGGACGAACTTATGGTGCAATTACAGATTGGTCGATATGATGATGTGAGCAGCATTGAGTCGTGGCTGAAAGAAGGGCATAGTTGGGAATTTAACATTAAAGGACATTCTTAGTATTGAAAGGCATAGGTGGTGGTGTGGCTCTGTTGGTGAGTGATGGAATTACATCTTTAGATAGAGGTGACATAGGATCAGAGAATGTTGAATCTTTATGGATGGAGTTAAGAAATTGCAAGGGTGAAAAAACCATCATGGGAATCATATATAGACCGCCATATAGTAGCCAAGCTGTGGGGCTGAGATTGCAAAGGGAGCAAAAGGCATGTCATAAAGGAATGTCACAATTGTAATGGGGATTTCAATATGTGACTGGGAAAATCAGGCTGGTGTTGGATCGCAAGAGAGGGCATTTGTTGAATGCCTATGAGATGGCTTTTTAGAGCAGCTTGTGCTTGAGCCAATGAGGGAAAAGACTATCTCAGATTGGCTGTTGCGTAATAACCCAGAGCCATTGGGAAGCATGAAAGTAAAGGAATTCTTAGGAGGCAGTGATCATGATATGATTGAATTCATACTGCAGTTTGTGAGAGCCATATGTATCAGTAACACAATGGATTAAAGGAATTACAGAGGCATGAGAGAGGAGCTTACTCAGGTAGATTGGAAAAGGATACTGCCAGGGATGTTGGCAGAGCAAAGATGGTTGAAGTTTCTGGGAATAGTTCACAAGGCACAAGACAGATATATCCCACAGAAGTTGTTCTCAAATGGCAGGGCGAGGCAACTGTGGCTAACAAGGGAAGTTAAGGACTGCATAAAAGTCAAGAAAAGAGCATATAACGTAGCAAAAGTGAGTGAGAAGATACTGCAAGGGTGAAAAAAACATTATGGGAATCATATATTGGCCTCCAAATAGTAGCCAAGATGTGGGGTTGAGATCGCAAAGGGAGTTGAAAAAGTTAAGTAATAAGAGTAGTGACACAATTATAATGGGGGACTTCGATATTCAAGGGTATTTAGAAAATCAGGTTCGTGTCTTATAGCAAGAGAGGGAATTTGTTGAATGCCTGTGGGATGGTTTTTTAGGGCAGTTTGTGCTTGAGCCTACTTGGGGACTACATTGGATGTTGTGTAATAACCCAGATCTTATTGAGGAATTTAACGTAAAATAACTCTTAGGAGACAGGAGATATGAGCGAATTCACGTTGCAAATTGAGAGGGAGAAGCATAACACACGTATCTGTATCAATGTGATAAAGGGAATTATAGAGGTATGAGAGAGGAGCTTGCCCTCATGGATTGGAAGTAGATACTGACAGGGATGACAGCAGAGCAGAGGTGGCTGAAGTTTCTGGAAATAGTTCACAAGGCACAAGATAGATATGTCCCACATAGGAACAAGTTGTCAAATTACGGGTTGGTAACCGTGGCTGACGAAGGAAGCTAAGATCTGTATTAAATCCAAGGAGAGGGATATAAGGTATCCTCATGCATCTGTCTTCACTGTGGAAGTCACTAGCAGTGTGCCAGAGGTCTGTGAGTCTCAGCGAGCAGGAGTGAAAGCCAGAGTCTTGAGAAAGCTTGCTGAAGAGATAACACATGTATTAGTCATGATATTTCAATAATCTCTTGATTCTACCATAGTCCTGGAAGACTGGAAGATTGTAAATGTCACTTCACTCTAAGAAGGGAGGAAGGCAAAAAAAAAAGAAAATTATAGGCCAGTTAGCCTAACCTCAGTGCTTGGGAAAGTGTTGGAGTCTATTGTTTTGGTGTACTTGGTGACTAATGATAAAATAAGTCACAGTCAGTATTGTTTTTCTTAAGGGAAGTCTTACCTGACAAATCTGTTAGAGTTCTTCGAAGAAGTAACAAGTGGGTTGGACAAAGGAAAGGCAATGGATGTCATTTTGTTGGATTTTCAAAATGCACTTGATAAGCTACACATGAGGCTGCTTAACAAGATAAAACCCTGTGGAAACATACTGGCTTGGATAGAAGAATGGCTGACAGGCAGGAGGCAGCAAATGGGAATAAAAGGGGCCTTTTCTGGTTGGCTGCCAGTAACTAGTGGTGTTCCTCATATGGGTCAGTATTGGACCCGCTGCTTTTCACATTGTTTGTCAGTGATTTAGATGATGGAATTGATTACTTTGTGGCAAAGTTTGCAAATGATGGGGAGATAGGTGAAGGGGTGTGCTGAGGAACCAATGCCATTGCAGCAGAACTTAGACAAATCGGAAGAATGGGCAAAAAAAGTGACAGGTGGAATACACTGTTGGGAAATGTACAATAATGTATTTTGGTAAAATGAACAATAGTGCGGACTATTATCTAAATGAGGAGAAGGTTCAAGCACCAGAGTGCACCTTAAGAGTCCTCATACAAGACTCCCAGAAAGTTACTTTACAGGTTGAGTCTGTGGTAAAGAAGGCAAATGCAATGTTGGCATTTATTTCAAGGGAAATGTATATATTACTCATGCTCCGTCTGTCTGTTTGTTTGTTCGTTTGTGACCTCCAGTTAGCGCAAACGGTGCATTACAGTGGCACGTTCTTTGGCTAAATCGACTTGAAATCTGCTAACTTATAGAATGCAGGCAAAGTTCAGGGTTATCTATTCGTATAAAATTGCTGATTTGCAAAAATCAACAGGCTGCCTTTCACCGAGAGCCGATCCACCATCATGGAAATCGGGATGCGACACTATGATGCATGCGCACGGCTGCCTCAGCAGTGACACCAACCAGAGCAAAAGGGCAGGGCAGCTCTATTTCGAGTGGTCACATATCATCAGCATGTGCAGGATTGGGACAGATCTAACTGCCACCCATCAATAAGAGCTCATTAAATCTTATTGTAATGACGTACTTCTCATTCAATATTTTTATTAGTTTCTGCATAAAGGAGTACAGAGTACAAGAAGATATATAAGTCAAAAAAAGTACCAAATATACTGTATTAAAAATACAGTTACAATCACAAAACCCTGTATTCATAAAAATTACATTAAATCGTAATGTTGAAATATAAAAATTTGGTATACAGAAAAAAATCTAAACCCACTACCGAAGTCAGAGCTGTTAGGAAAAGCAAGGAAAAAGGGAGAAAACCCTTATCAAATAATAAAATATATTATTAGCCACCACCTGTACTTTTACAACAAATCAAAGGTTTTGAAAATAACTGAAAAATTGTCCCCACAATATATAAAAGTCTTGACTAGATTCAAAAACTGAACATCAGATCTTCTCTAAATTTAAGCATGACATAACATCCCGTAAACTGTCATGACGTTCTTCGAGACACCCATAAAATCCTTTGCTGCAGTCAGAGAACAGCAGTGACTATATCATGTTCATTTAGGAGAGCACCAACCACATCATCAAGAATAATCAGCTTCCTTTGGTATTACTGCTCTGTATCTTTGATCCAACATTAGTATAAAAAAAATGGTCAGCCTAATTATGCCACGTGGAAAGAGAAGGGGGATGCCAAACGTCGTCGGGAAGCGGCAAGGAGAGGGAGAGAACAAGAATTGGATAAGACCAGGGCTGCACGATTCCAGGATTAAAGGGTCAGTACAAAAAAGATGAGAGAAGAAGAGAAAGAGGAGGAGAGGCATGCACGTCTCCAGAATGACAACAACAGGCACAGGAGGAGGAGAGAAGAAAGGAGCTGAGAAATGCACGTCTCCAAGATCAGAGACAAAGAACAAACAGCAGAAGGGATGAAGAGACAGCGCATGAATGGACTGCACACCTCCAGAATGACAATGAGAAGCACAAGGGTGGCAGATCAACCAGAAATTTTGCCATCAGAAGTGTCCTTCATTAAATGAGGAGGAGCTATATTTCCCTTGCTACACGTCTTCTATAATAAACTGTTTTTTATTCTTCAATTTCCAAAGCAAAGCAATACCAATAGCATTAAGGAAAATTTAATGTTCATTCTGGTCCCATCAGACTGCACTGCCTTTCTCTCAAAGGGTGCCCCAACAGGTCACCCCATTGTCTAGTAGAATATAAAAGCAAGGAGATAATGTTGAGGCTTTATAAGACAGTAGTCAGCTGCACTTGAGAGTATTGTCAACACTTTTGGGCCCTGTGTCTCAGAAAGGCTGTGTTGTCTTTGGAGAGAGTCCAGAGGAGGTTTACAAGGATGATTCCAGGAATGAAGGGGTTAACATATGAGGACCTTTTGGCAGCTTTGGGCCTGTACTCACTGGAATTTAGAAGAATGCGAGGGGATCTCATTGAAACCTACCGAAGGTTGAAAGAACTAGATAGGGCGGATCTGGAAAGGATGTTTCCAATGGTGGGGGTATCCAGAACTCAAGAGCTTCTTCTTCATGTGCCTTGCGCGTTGCACACTTGGACGATCATGGCTTTCCACATTGAACGATCCCATGCAGCGTCAGTGATATCCTGCACACTTAGATCTGTTATGTTGAGGGGCAATGTGTTAGAACAGAAATTTTTTTTAGCTAGAGAGTGGTAAATCTGTCAAGGCTATCTGTATATTTAAGGCAGAAATTAATCTTTTCCTGATCAGTCAGGACATCAAAGGATATGGCAAGAAGACAGATGTATGGGGTTGAGTGGGATCCAGGATCAGCCATGTGGAGACTCAATGGGCTGAATGTCCTTATTCTGCTCTTATGTCTTATGGTCTTGTATCTTCTGCAGAAGAAATCCCAGTGATCCATAAATCTGAGATCTACTCCCTGCACCAATTCCTCAGCCATACATTCATCTGCCAAGTCATCCTATTCCTACACTCACTGGCACATGGCACAGACAACGATCCAAAGATTACTGCCCAGGAGGTCCTGCTTTTCTGCTTTCTACCTTGCTCCCTAAATTCTCTCTTCAAGAGATCCCTCCTTTTCCAACCAATGTCGTTGCTGCCAGTAAGTAACAAAACTTCTGGCTGCGCACGCTCCCCCTTTAAAATGCTGTGGGCCCTATCCAAGATCCTGTCTCTATTGCATCCACAGAATCTCATGTCTACTCTAACTATAGAATCCCCTATCTTTACTGCAGTCTTTTTCTCCTTTCCCTTCTGAGGCACAGCAGCAGCCTCAATGCCTGTTACTGCAGCTTCTCCTTGGCAGGTTGCTTCCCTGCCCCCTCCCCCGACCCACAGTAAACCTTTTATTGAATAGAGCAGCCACAGGGGTACTCTGTCTGCCCATTTCCTTTTCCTCTCTTGTCAGTCATCCAGGTACCTGTCTCCTGCACCTTAGGGGTGACTACCTCCCTGTAGCTCTTAACTATCACCTCCTCAGTTTCCCATTTGAGCCAAAGGTCATCAGACCATAGCTCCGGTTCCTTAACATGTTTTTAGTGTTTTGTCTCTTTCTGTTCAAGTTCCCTCAGTAGAATCTCTTTCTTTATTCTTCCTACATCGTTTGTGTTCACATGGACCATGACAATTGCAACTTTTCCTCCCACTCCAAATTCCTCTGTTGGTCAGATAAGATGTCCCAAGCCTAGAAACCAGGCACACCACCCATCCTTGGGAATTCTTGATCCTTGTAACAGAGAATTGTGTCTATTCCTTCAACTGTACTATCCCAATTACAGCTATATTACTCTTTCTTCCTCCACCTCTGTTGAATGGCTCCATGAACTACCATGCTATAGTGCAGTGGTTCATCTTTCCTACTCTTATCCTCATGGGGATCAACAATCTGAGACCTTTGGGGCAAACTCAAGGGCTCAGGCTCATCAAGTACCACCTCTTAGGTCCCCTTACCTGCCTCACTCCAGTCACTCCCTCTTATCCCTGGCAGCAGAATAAATGTGGATTAGTTAACCTAGTGGATGTGACTGCCTCCTTAAAAGACTGTGTCCAGATAACCACCTGATGCATTGCAGTATTTGAAGCTCAGTCTTCTGAATTCCTTGAGGAGCCAACATTACCTGCAAATGGGGTCAGCACAAGCCACAATGGGGTTCACCAGTTTCCACATCATGCACGAGGAAAAAACTGGAGGTCCATAAGCCAGTCCTTATTAGAAGAATGAAGTGCAGCGGGGGTCAGTAGCTGTAAATTCCTTGGCATCAACATATCAGAGGATCTGTCCTGAGCCATCACAATGAAGCATCAAGAGCACCTCTACTTTCTCGGAAGTTTGTATAGATTTGGCGGGTCACCAAAAACTTAAAGAAGCTTCTATAGATGTATGATAGAGTATCCTAACTGGTTGTATCAAAACCTGGTATAGAAACACCAATGCCCAGGAACAGGAAAGGCTACAGAAATGTTGGATTTCACCTAGCCCATCATAGGTGAAGTCTTCCCCACCATTGAGTACATTTAGGTGGAACACTGCGACAAGAAAGATCATCCATCATCAAAGACCCCCACTGTTAAGGCCAGGCTCTAATCTCGGTACTGCCTTCGGTTTAAAGTCTTAGGTCCCACAACAGCAGGTTCAGGAGCAGTTACTACCCGAGGAGATGTGGATAACTTCATTCACAACTCCTTTGAGTAATATTGTGTCAATGGTATTTGAAACATTGCCCTTGTGTCTTTGCATTCAATTTAATTAGCAAAAAGCAGTAACATTCCATTGGCTTTCCTAGATAGTTTGGTTTACAAATTGTGCACTGGGAAACCTCTATGTGTCAGAGTACTTCAAAAATAGTTGGGCTTGGATGGAAAATTTACTTTGGTGAAACCTTGTATACACTTGTAAATTTCACTTGATTCTCTTCACTAAATATATTTAAGAAACAGTTAAGAGAGGTTTTTTCATAGTAAGAGAATTAAGGGTTATGGGGAAAAGGCAGCTGAGTTTACGGACATATCAGCCATGATCTTATTGAATGGTGGGACAGGCTCGATGGGCCGGATGGCCTACTGCTGCTCCTATTTCTTATGTTCTTATGTTTCTTCCCCCCCTTTTGAGTTGTTTCTTAGTGCCCACTATTGAAGTTAATATTTGGTGCAATGTGCAATAAAGTAACTTTCATTTTACAGAAAAGCTGCTTAATTCATACTTGATGTACCTTGAACAATATGGTTGAACATGTGTCCATCAGCTACTAAACTAGCAGTGATTATTGAAATTTTAAAATACTAGAAAATACTTCAGTTAAATTCAGAAATAATTCTGCAATAATATTGTCATAGTGTAATTGCAATATGGAAAATGGAAAGTATATTCAAACATCAGAACAGAAATTTCAGTAAAGGTGCACAAGTGAATACTGTGAGCAGTTCATCCTTTGAGTCTTCTGGTAGGATATTTTTAAACTATAAGAAAATATATAAGAACCTCTTAGGATTAATACAATTTAGACTTAAAATTAATGTTCTTTAATCTACATTTTGGTAATATCTGTGGGTAAAATCACTTCCTTTTGATTTCCTATCAAGATCAACAACCCAAAGCATTTATGTCAGAGCCAGATTTAATAAAACCAGCATATGTCGTGAAATTTGTTAACTTTACAGCATTTAGATACCTTTTTATTGCTTTTGAAAGACCATCACAGGCAAACTACTAAATCTTTGACTTTTGAATCCTGACCGATAAGTCTTGATGCAGGGTCTCAACCCAAACAATCCATCATTCTTTGTGTTCACCTGTGCTGCCAGATCTGCTAATTAGAACATAAAACATGGAACACTAGAACTTCAGCCCCCAATACTATGCCAACCATTTAACTTACTCTAAAATCAAGCTAACCCTTTGCTCCCACATAGCCCTCCACTTCCCTATCATCCATGCACCTGAGAGTCTCTTAAATACTCCTAATGTATCTGACTAAACCACCACAGTTACACAGTCCACAAACCCACCACTCTGTGTGTAAAAACAAAACACCTTACCTCTGGCGACCCTATATACCAACTTCCAATCACCTTAAATTTATACCCCCTCATATTAGCCATTTCTGCACTGGAAAAATTTTCTGACTGTCTACTTGTTTTATGCCTCTTATCTTTTCCTCAAATCACGTCTCATCCTCCTTTGCTTCAAAGAGAACAGCCCTAGCTCACTCAACCTATCCTCATGAGACATGGATTATGGAGGAACGTTGTCTCATTTTTTAACTGCATTGCATTTGTGGTTTCTAAATGACAATTAACTGAATCTGAATTCAACTAGGTAACATCCTGGTAAATCTCCTCTGCACCCTCTGTTAAGCTTGCTTTACTGTACAGTTTGTATTTTGCTAATAAAATCCTTATATTTGTTCCAAATATTTTGCTTTATGCGTGTGTGGCCTCCATCGGTCATGGTCGACCATAGGTGCTGTGCCTCTGGTAGTCACTGGAGCGAAGCTGGAGTGACCTCTCCAGGGCACAAGCCAGGGCAGAGTTAATATGGAGATCCGTCTGTTGCCCATGCAGTGGGACCCCCCTCTCCATGCTGATGACAGGTCCAAAGGAACGATGAAAGTCGATACAGTTTGGTGCCAGCAGCATTGCAGGAGTTGCCGTGCCGGTGCTGGGTACAGCAGTCAGCCGCCTTTGGGACTCTGACTCCAGATTTTTCCTCAGGGTTTATTCCCAAAGCCTTTCCCATGAGCGAGTATTGCCGCAAGGCAGCGGAGATTTGGATTCGGAGTTTTCCATCTCCAAAATTAGCTACCATCTGTGCTTAACGGGCCCCATCGGCCCAGAGCAACTGGTTTTAAGGTGCCAGTGGCCCACCTTTACCCCTTTTCCTCAGTGAGAACAGCTCCGCCGGGCATAAGAACTATGCCACATGTGAAGGCCAGGAGCTTTATGTAGCTCCTGCTTATATGTAAATTACATCAAGGGAGGTTTTATCCTCCTTGCATGTATTACTTTGAACTTCTCATTCTGTACCTTTGTGCTGTTGCATATTTATCTTAACAGTGTGTCTAACTTTTTATTTACAGTCGATGTGTGTCAAATCAGCGTCCTCTTCTTGATTCAGGAACTATGGGTACTAAAGGACACACGGAGGTTATTGTGCCAAACCTGACAGAGTCATATAACAGCCATGTAAGTGCACAAATTCTGAATAATGGATCAACTCCATTCTTGTAAGTGAACTTGAGGAAAATTGAAGAAAACAAATAGCTATTCCAAGATAAACAGAAGGCTATGCCCACACTACACTGGATAAATCCATAACCTAACCTTTTTCTCTTTGTTTTTACCCTCCATCCACACTAAAACGGCATTTTCATCCCCCGAAACTGGAGCTTTTCAGAGTGTGTATTTTTGAAAACGCCGGATTTCAAAGTGTGGACGGGGTGGACAGGGTAACTAGAGAAATCTGAAAACACTGTCAGACGGCAGAGCGCTATTTCATTGCTTTCTTGAACACAACCTAACAATTTCAGAGCAGACGGCAACGAGACTGATGCCAGAAGAGTTAGAAATGTACTCACCAAATACTTTGACCCATAACTTACTGAATAAATAAGTATACTCACTTTGCCATTTTCTGTCCTTGCTCGTATGAAGGTGATTTACCTATTTATGCAAGTACTTCTCTGACAATAGATGTGTGTAACAGCCTAATGTAACATTGTCTGGAAATACAAGGTAACACTGATGCAGACATGTTTTATACATTTAACAAGGTGCTTTATTAGTTTATGAGTTAGTCAGTTTTTCAATGTTCATCGTCAGCCGGGTCAATCTGTCCGTGAACAGATTGCCTCAGTACTCTCCAGTATTTGTTTTTTTTAAGTTCTGCGCAAGAGCCAACAGCTGTCTGTCGTTTTAAGTTTTTCTAGTCTGTAACAACACAAATGCGCACCAAATCCTTCACAGCGAGATTCGACACCAAACATGTCGCTTGTTTTCGGTAGATGTGTCCTGTGCATGCGCAGCAGGAGGGGATTCACCGAAATCTCTGTTTCAATGTGGACAGAGATATTTTCAAAAACACTTAGTGTGGGCGTCTATCATTTTTACACGAAACCGGCATTTTCAAAATTATCCAGTCTAGTTTGGATGTAGCCTAAATGTCATGAAGGAAGATTTAGAAGTTTATTTCCCTTAATGAAATTCTGATAGGACTATTTGATGTTGGTTACTTAACCATTGTATCAATTCAAGAAAATATGCATTTTATCTTATCTATTCTTCCCCTGCTCATCTTTTCTCCAACTGCCTTGAATTTTTTTTTTGAAAGCAACAAGTTTTCTTGCAATCTCACTTACTGAGATGTTCGATGTTATGTTGAAATTATGTAGGACATTAGTGATCCTAATTTAGAATATTGTTCTCTAGTTCTTGTCACCTATTTACAGGAAAGATTTCAATGAGATTGAAAGAGTGCAGAGAAAATTTACAAAGATATTGCCAGGACTTGAGAACTTGAATTGTAGGGAAAAGTTGAGTAAGTTTGGGCTTTATTCCCTCAAGAAGTAAAATAGGAGAAAGAAGGAAAATTTAAGAGAGATATACAAAATTATGAGGGTATAGATGGATAAATGAAAGCAAGGTTTTGCAATGAGGTTGAGAAAGACTAGGACTAGAGGTCATGTGTTAAAGGTGAAATGTTTAAGAAGAATACCTTCAAACAGAAGGGATCAATTTCAAGATTTAGAAACATAGAAAACCTACAGCACAATACAGGCCCTTCAACCCAAAAAGCTGTGCCAAACATGTCCTACCTTAGAACTACCTAGGCTTACCCATAGCCCTCTATTTTTCTAAGCTCCATATAACCATCCAGGAGTCTCTTAAAAGATCCTATCGTATCCGCCCCATCACCGCTGCCAGCAGCCCATTCCACACACTCACCACTCTCTGCATAAAAAACTCAACCCTGACATCTCCTTTGTACCTACTTCCAAGCACCTTAAAACTATGCTCGCTCATGCTAGCCATTTCAGCCCTGGGAAAAAGCCTCAGACTATCCACACAATCAATGCCTCTCATTATCTTGTACAAATTTAAGGGAAATTTTTCTGAGTACGTGGATGGGAAGGATTTGGAAGGCTATAGTCTGGGTGTAGGTTGATAGGATTAGGCAGCATGATTAGGTGAGCTGAATGGCCTGATTCTGTGCTGTATTATTCTATGACAACACACTCTGCTTCCTACAATTGAACCACATAAAAACCCATTTAGTTATCTCTTTCCCCCCAGATCCTATGCAATCTAATCGTCCACACTAGTCTGCCATGCAGAACCTTGTCAAAGGCCTTGCTAAGGTCTATATAGATGATATCCCATGCCCTACCCTCATCTTTCATTTTGATCACCTCTTCAGATAAATCTGTAATGTATTTTCAGACCTGCTTTGCCATGCAAAGCTGAGTTAATTATTTAATTATTAATTATTAAAGACCCCATTTGTCCAAATGATGATTGTTGATACCTCTCAATATCTCTCACAGTATCACACCACCGATGTCATACTCACCAGCCTGTAGTTCCCTGGCCTGTCTTTCTGCCCTTCTTAATGATAAAACATCTTCTAATTTAATGTATTTCAGTACTTTGTGTATGGTAAAAGATGTAACAAGTATCTTTTTAAGGATTTCTCAATTTCTTCATGAGCTTCCAGCAAGGTCCAAGAATGCACTCAATCAGACTCTGGAGACTGATCTAGTTTAATCCACTTCAAAATCACCAAGACATCACCACTCATTTCCCTTATTTCTTTCACATTCATAATTTTCTTCATGGTAAAAATTCACGAGCAATATTGATTAAAAATTTCACCCAACTTCTGTGACTCCATGTACAGACAACCATGCTGTTACTCAACATAAATTTAGAATTGGTAAATTGATTTATTATTGTCACATGTACTGAGAAACAGTGAAAAATTTGCTGTGTATATCATCTGTACAGATCAAAACATTACATTGAGGTAGTGCAAAGTAAAACAATGACAGGAGTGCAGAATAAAGTGTTACAGTACAGAGGAAGTACAGTGCCAGTGGTCAGTAAGATACAAGGTCAGAGCAAGGTAGTTTGAGAGATCAGGAGTCCATCTTATCGTCCTTGGGAACCATTCAGTATTCCATTCATAGAGGAAGAGAAACTGTCTTTGAAGCAGACATTGAACTGTTGATCAACCCTGCTTTTCTCTGTAACAGTTTAAAAACTAACAAAATTATAGAAACATCGAAGCATAGAAAACCTACAGTACAATACAGGCCCTTTGGCCCACAAAGCTGTGCCCAACATTTATTTACAGTACTTTATAAATTACCTAGGGCTACCCATAGCCCTCTATTTTTCTAAGCTCCATGTACTTGCCCAGGAGTGTCTTAAAAGACCCTATCGTATCCACCTCCACTACCGTTGCCAGCAGCCCATTCCATGCAATCAACACTCTGCATAAAAAATTTACCCTGACATCTCAACTGTACCTACTTCCAAGTACCTTAAAACTGTGCCCTCTCATGTTAGCCATTTCAGCGATAGGAAAAAGCCTTTGACTATCCACACGATCAATGCCTCTTATCATCTTACACACTTCTATCAGGTGACCTCTCATCCTCCATCACTCCAAGGAGAAAAGGCTGAGTTCACTCAACCTATTCTCATAAGGCATGCTCCCCAATCCAGGCAACATCCTTGTAAGTCTCCTCTGCACCCTTTCTATAGTTTCCACATCCATCCAGTAGTGAGGTGACCAGAACTGAGCACAGTACTCCAAATCGGGTCTGACCAGTGTCCTATATAGCTGTAACATTACTCTCGGTTCTTGAACTCAATCCCATGGTTGATGAAGGCCAATACACCGTATGCTTCGTAACCACGCAGTCAACCCTCCGATCCATGCAGCAGCTTTGAGTGTCCTATGGACTCAGACTCCAAGATCCCTCTGATCCTCCACACTGCCAAGACCCTGACCATTAATACTATCTTCTGCTATCATATTTGACTTACCAAACTGAACCACCTCACACTTATTTGGGTTTTCCATCTGCCACTTCTTAGCCCAGTTTTGCATCCTATCGATATCCTGCTGTACTCTCTGACAGCCATTCACACTATACACAACACCCCCAACCTTTGTGTCATCAGCAAGTTTACTAACCCATTCCTCCGCTTCCTCATCCAGGTCATTTATAAAAATCACAAAGAGACAGGCTCCCAGAACAGATCCCTGAGGCACACCACTGGTCACCAACCTCCATGCAGAATTTGACCCATCTACAACCACTCTTTGCCTTCTGTTGGCAAGTTAATTCTGGATCCACAAAGCAAGGCCCCCTTAGATCCCATGTCTCTTTACTTTCTCAATAAGCCTTCCCTGGGGTACTTTATCAAATACCTTGCTGAAATCCATATGCACTACATCTACTGCTTTACCTTCATCAATGTGTTAATTCACATCTTCAAAATATTCAATAAGACTCATAAGGCATGACCTGCCTTTGCAAAGCCATGCTGACTATTCCTAATCATACTATGCCTCTCCAAATGTTCATAAATCCTGCCTCTCAGAATCTTCTCCATCAACTTAACACTCACTGGTCTATAAATTCCAGAAGATTAGTCAAGCATGATTTCCCCTTCGTAAAGCAGTGCTGACTCAGACCGATCCTGTTACTGCTATCCAAATGTGCTGCTATTTCATCTTTTATAATTGACTCCAGCATCTTCCCCACCACTGATGTCAGGCTAACTGATCTATAGTTCCCTGTTTTCTCTCTCCCTCCTTTCTTAAAAGGTGGGATAACATTAGCTTCTCTCCAATCCTCAGGAACTGATCCTGAATCTATAGAACATTGGAAAATGATTACCAATGCATCCATGATTTCTAGAGCCACCTCCTTAAGTACCCTAGAATGCAGACCATCAGGCCCTGGGGATTTATCAGCCTTCAGGCCCTGGGGATTTATCAGCCTTCAGTCCCATCAGTCTATCCAACGCCATTTTCTGCCTAATGTGAATTTCCTTCAGTTCCTCCGTTACCCTAGGTACTCTGGCCACTATTATATCTGGGAGATTGTGTCTTCCCTAGTGAAGACAGATTCAAAGTACCTGTTCAACTCATCTGTCATTTCCTTGTTCCCCATAATAAATTCACCTGTTTCTGTCTTCAAGGGCCCAACTTCAGTCTTAACTAATTTTTTCCTCTTCACATACCTAAAGAAGCTTTTTCTATCCTCCTTTATATTCTTGGCTAGCTTACCTTCGTACCTCGTCTTTTCTCCCCGTATTGTCTTTTTAATTATCTTCTGTTGCTCTTTAAAAGTTCTCTTATTTTTATACTGTCCTTGACTTCCCTTGTTAGCCATGGTTGCCCCCTACTCCCCTTAGAATCTTTCTTCCTCTTTGGAATGAACTGATCCTGCACTTACTTTATTATTCCCAGAAATACCTGCCATTGCTGTTCCACTGTCATCCCTGCTAGGTTATCCTTCCAGTCATTTTTGGCTAATTCCTCCCTCATGGCTCTTTTATGTCCCTTTTGTTTTTATGTCCTTTTTATGTCCCTCATGTCCCTTTTGTTCAACTGTAATACTGACATTTCCAATTTTCCCTTCTCCCTCTCAAACTGTAGATTAAAACTTATCATATTATGGTCACTACCCCCTAATGACTCCTTTACCTCGAGTTCCCTTATCAAATCTGGTTTATTACACAACACTGCCCAGAATACCCTTCTCCCTGGTAGGCTCCAGTACAAGCTGCTCTAAGAATCCATCTTGGAGGCACTCCACAAACTCCCATTCTTGAGGTCCAGTACCAACCTGATTTTCCCAGTCTGCCTGCATGTTGAAATCCCCCCCCATTACAACCGTAGCATTACCTTTGCGACATGCTAATTTTAGCTCTTGATTCAACTTGCACCCTATATCCAGGTTACTATTTGGGGGCCTGTAGATAACTCCCATTAAGGTCTTTTTGCCCTTACAATTTCTCAGTTCTATCCATACTGACTCTACATCTCCTGATTCTATGTCACCCCCTCGCAAGGGACTGAATTTCATTCCTCACCAGCAGAGCCACCCCACCCCCTCTGCCCACCTGTCTGTCCTTTCGATAGGACGTATACCCTTGAATATAATTTCCCAGCCCTGGTCCTCTTGCAGCCATGTCTCTGTTATTCCTGCAACATCATACTTGCCAATTTCCAACTGAGCCTCAAGCTCATCCACTTTATTTCTTAAGACCTCATGCATTCATATGTAATACTTTTAATCCATTACTCCCCTCACTTCTCACATTGATCCCTATTGCACTTGGCCATACTCTCTGATCCCTTCCTGAGCTTTCTGCCCCTCTAATTCTGTTGTCTTTCTTAACTTTTCTTATTCTCTCTTTCCCTTTAACTCCATCCTTATATTTCCAGTTCATCTCCTGTTTAAACACACCTGTGTAGTAGTGGCAAACCTGCCTGCAGAATGCTGGTCCCCTGCCTGTTAAGGTGTTAAGGTCTGTTAAGGTCCCTTTTGTACAAATCGTCCCTACCCCAAAACAGATACCAGTGGTTTAAGAATCTAAAACCCTGCTTCCCGCACCAGCTCCTCAGTCATACATTGAGATCCCATATCTCCCTGTTCCTGTCCTCACCAGCATGAGGAACTGGAAGCAAACCAGAGATAACGACCCTGGAGGTCCTGCTTTTCAGCCTTCTTCTGAGTTCTGTTCTCTGGAGTCATGCTGCAGAATTTCTTTCCTCTTCTTCCCGACGTTATTTGTACCGACATGCACTACCACTTCCGGCTGTTCGCCCTCACCCTTGAGGATGCCCTGCAATCGGTCCGTGACGTCCTGGATCCTAGCATCAAAGAGGCAACACACCATTCTTAAATTCTGCCTGTTGCCACAGAAACCCCTTTCTGTACCTCTCATTATGGAGTCCCCTATTACCACGGCTCTGCCTGACGTCTGTCTCTTTGGCTTTGCTTCAGTGCCCATTTTTGACTCGCAGACCTGTCCGCCTCTCAGAATGGCAGTGTCTTCTGTCCCGACAGCTTTCAAGAGGGTGAACTTCTTTTCAAGCATCCATACCTTCCTCATCGTTACCCCCCCCCCCCCTTCTGGTATCTTCAATGTAGCAATTTTGCTGTAGGTCCTGTCCAGAAAACTCTTGTTTTCCCGGATGAACCTGAGGTCATCCAATTGCCTCTCCAGTGCCCCAAAAAGGTCCTTCAGGAGCTGAACCTGGACACACTTTTCACTGTTGTAGCAGCCGGAGTCACCATCAGTGTCCCTGACCTCCCACATCAGGCAAGCATCACACTGAATCAATTCTCCTGTCATCTCTTCACCACCTCTCACGCTCTCCAACCTAGCTTAGTCTCCTCCCTCAGCCTCCTTGCTGAAGACTCTCGAGCCAAAGAATCACACTTTTCTCACCAGGCACTTCCCTCGACAAGGCCGCTCCCCGAGTCAAAGCCTCAAAGCTCCACTCCTTTACTGGCCCACTCACTCACTGCTGTTCTCTCACATCTTATCCTCTTGCTCTTCACATACTAGTAGAATGCCTTGGGGTTTTCATTAATCCTGCTCGCCAAGGCCTTTTCATGGCCCCTTCTGGCTCTCCTAATTTCTTTCTTAAGCTCCTTCCTGCAACCCTTATAATCTTTTAGATTCATATCATTACCTAGTTTTGGACCTTTTGTAAGCTATTCTTTTCATCTTGACTAGATTTTCTACAGCCTTTGTACCCTACCATCCTTTCCCTGTCTCATTGGAATGTACCTATGCAGAGCTCCACACAAATATCCCCTGAACATTTGTCACTTTTCTGTCGTATATTTCCCTGAGAACATCTGCTTCCAATTTATGCTTCCAAGTTCCTGCCCGATAGCCTCATATTTCCCCTTATTCCAATTAAACATTTTCCTAACTTGTCTGCTCCTATCCCTCTCCAATGTTATGGTAAAGGAGATCGAATTGTGATCACTAGCTCCAAAATGCTCTCTCACAGAGAGACCTGACAACTGACCAGGTTCATTTCCAAATACCAGATCTAGTACATCCTCCCCTCTTGTAGGCTTCCTGATCACAACTAACAAACTCAACTTCATCTAAACCCCTCGTTCTAGAGAGATGCCAGTCAATATTGGGGATATTAAAATCTCCCTCCACGACAACCCTGTTATTAATGCACTGTTCCAGAATCTGTCTCCCTATCTTTCCCTCGATGTCCCTTTTACTATTGTTGGGCGGTCTATAAAAAACACTCGGTATGACCCCTTCCTGTTTCTCACTTCCATCCACAGAGACTCCGTAGACAATCCCTCCATGTCTTCCTCCTTTTCTGCAGCTGTAACACTATCTCTGATCAGCAGTACCACGCCCTACCTCTTTTGCCTCCCTCCCTGTCCTTTCTGAAATATCTCAAGCCTGGCACTTGAAGTAGCCATTCCAGCCCCTGAGCCATCCAAGTGTCTGTAATGGCCACAACATCATTGCTCCTAGTACTGATCCAGGCTCAAAGCTCATCCGCTGTGTTCATGATACTCCTTGCTGTACTTCATGATACAATAGACAGACAATATCTTTTTCCAAGGGTTGAAATGTCTAATACCGGAGAGCACACATTTAAGATGTGAGGGGCAATTTTTTTTTACATAGAGAGTGGTGGGTGCCTAGAATGCGCTGCCTGGGGTGGTGGTAAAGGAAGAAAAATTAGAGACTTTTAAGAGACATCAAAGAGAGGAAAATGGAAAGATTTGGACTATGTACGGGCAGAAGAGATTAGTTAGCCATTTGATTACTAATTTAGTTGGTTTGGCAGAACATTGTGAACTAAAAGGGCCTCTTCCTGTGCTGTACTGATCTATGTTGTACTTTCTAGTAAGGCATTTGTCAAGATCCATAGACTTGCCACAGAGACTTGGCCATTTGGCTTTCGAATTGTCTTGCCCATAGAAGATGGAAGGTAGTGTCAATGGGTCTTATTCTGGTACAAAGCCCTTAACTAGTGTTGTTCTGCAGGCATTAACGCTGGAATATTCCATCACTGATATTTATAAGTATCCTTGATGGAAATGTGGGTAAGTATGCTTAGGACACAAAGATTGGTGGCATTTTGAGTAGAACAGAAGATAGCCAAAAAATACCATGTGATATTGATGAGTTGCGGATATGGGCAGAGAAATGGTATCTGGACATTGATCTGGGCTAATGTGTAGTGTTGCACTTTGATGCATCAAAAATAAAGGGTAAGTACGCATCAAGACCCATAGCAGTGCTGATATACAGAGGGACCATGTGGTACAAGTCCATAACTCCCATAAACGCCTGAACAGGTTGGTAGTTGAGGCATTAAGTCCAACAGTCAGGAAGTTTGTTGTAGCTTTGTAAAATTCTGATTAGGATGCATCTAGAGTACAGCACTCAATTCTAATTACTTCATTATAGGAAAGAGGGGTTGGTTAGGGGTTTACCAGGGTGCTGCTTCAAATAGAGCACACGTACCATGCAGAGTAATTGGTCAAACTGAAGTGGTTTTTAATGACAAGTCTGAGGGGAGATCTGATAGAAAATATGCATAGCAATAAAGAATAGACAACAAATATCTTTCTCAAAGGCCGAAATATCTAAAAATTAGGGTATGCATTTAAGGTGAGAGGGTGTAAGTTCAAAGGAGATGTGTGAGGAAATTTTTTTAAACAGAATAGTGAACACCTGGATTACATTACCATGGATAGTAAAGCTCCTTTCAGGTAAAGTGCTATAGGTCTATTAAAACAAAAACTTCACACCATTTTAAAAATTTCTTCGCCCAAGCCAATTAATCTGATCAACCATTCTTGATAGCCCTCCCCCCAACCCCTCTATTATCTCAGTCACTGCATTGGACTGTAAACATTTTCAACCACTTTTTGTAATGTCTTTTACTGTGTAAACACACACCGGTATCTATGTATTTTTTGCACATCTATTCCATATCTGTACTAATTTTTATATATTTATAACCATATAACAATTACAGCATGGAAACAGGCCATCTCGGCCCTTCTAGTCCATGCCAAACACTTACTCTCACCTAGTCCCACTGAACCACACTCAGCCCATAACCCTCCATTCCTTTCCTGTCCATATACCTATCCAATTTTACTTTAAATGACAATACCGAACCTACCTCTATCACTTCTACTGGAAGCTCGTTCCACACAGCTACCACTCTCTGAGTAAAGAAATTCCCCTTTGTGTTACCCTTAAACTTTTGCCCCCGAACTCTCAACTCATATCCTCTTGTTTGAATCTCCCCTACTCTCGATGGAAAAAGCCTATCCACGATAGGAAAAAGCATATCTAAAAAACTCTATCCCCTTCATAATTTTAAATATCTCTATCAAGTCCCCCCTCAACCTTCTACGCTCCAAAGAATAAAGACCTAACTTGTTCAATCTTTCCCTGTAACTTGTGCTGAAACCCAGGTAACATTCTAGTAAATCTTCTCTGTACTCTCTCTATTTTGTTGATAACTTTCCTATAATTCGGTGACCAGAACTGTACACAATACTCCAGATTCGGCCTTACCAATGCCTTGTAAAATTTTAACATTACATCCCAACTCCTATACTCAATGCTCTGATTTATAAAGGCCAGCATACCAAAATCTTTCTTCACTACCCTATCCACATGAGATTCCACCTTCAGGGAACTATGCACCATTATTCCTAGATCACTCTGTTCTACTCCATTCTTCAATGCCCTACCATTTACCATGTATGTCCTATTTGGATTATTCCTACCAAAATGTAGCACCTCACACTTATCAGCATTAAACTCCATCTGCCATCGGTCAGCCCACTGGCCTAAATCTCTCTGCAAACTTTGAAAACCTACTTCATTATCCACAGCGCCAACTACCTTATGTATGCCATCTGCATACTTACTAATCCAATTTACCACCCCATCATCCAGATCATTAATGTATATAACAAACAACATTGGACCCAGTACAGATCCCTAAGGCACACCACTAGTCACCAGCCTCCAACCTGACAAACAGTTATTCACCACTACTCTCTGGCATCTCCCATCCAGCCACTGTTGAATCCATTTTTTTACTTCAATATTAATACCTAATGATTGAACCTTCCTAACTAACCTTCTGTGTGGAACCTTGTCAAAGGCCTTACTGAAGTCCATATAGACAACATCCACTGCTTTACCCTCGTCAACTTTCCTCATAACCTCTTCAAAAAATTCAATAAGATTTGTCAAACATGACCTTTCACACACAAATCCATGCTGACTGTACCTAATCAGACCCTGTCTATCCAGATAATTATATATGCCATCTCTAAGAATACTTTCCATTAATTTACCCACCACTGACGTCAAACTGACAGGCCTATAATTGCTAGGTTTACTCTTAGAACCCTTTTTAAACAATGGAACCACATGAACAATACGCCAGTCCTCTGGCACTATCTCCGTTTCTAATGACATTTGAAATATTTCTGTCAGAGCCCCTGCTATTTCTACACTAACCTCCCTCAAGGTCCTAGGGAATATCCTGTCAGGACCCGGAGATTTATCCACTTTTATATTCCTTAAAAGCGCCAGTACTTCCTCTTCTTTAATCGTCATAGTTTCCATAACTTTCCTGCTTGTTTCCCTTATCTTATCCTTCTCCTTAGTGAATACCGAAGAAAAGATATTGTTCAAAATCTCCCCCATCTCCTTTGGCTCCACACATAGCTGTCCACTCTGATTCTCTAAGGGACCAATTTTATCCCTCACTATCCTTTTGCTATTAATATAACTGTAGAAACCCTTTGAATTTATTTTCACCTTACTTGCCAAAGCAACCTTGTATCTTCTTTTAGCTTTTCTAATTTCTTTCTTAAGATTCTTCTTACATTCTTTATATTCCTTGACCACCTCATTTACTCCATGCTGCTTATATTTATTGTAGGTATCTCTCTTTTTCCTAACCAAGTTTCCAATATCCCTTGAAAACCATGGCTACCTCAAGCCTTTAACCTTTCCTTTCAACCTAACAGGAACATAAAGATTCTGTACCCTCAAATTTCACCTTTATATGACTGCCATTTCTCTATTACATCCTTCCCATAAAACAACTTGTCCCAGTCCACTCCTTCTAAATCCTTTTGCATCTCCTCAAAGTTAGCCTTTCTCCAATCAAAAATCTCACTCTGAGTCCAGTCCTATCCATCTTTTCTTTGTTCTTTATAATTGCTTAATACTGCCCCATGTTGCACCAACACAAAACTGCAAATTCTTAATACTTTTAAATGTATATGGCAAATAAATTTGATCCTAAATCCTTGATCCTTAAGTTGATCCCTATTCCTTATGAGACATGGTGTCCCCTGTACATTGCCATGCCAACTGTCCTTCCCATATGCAGTAGATGGTGTCTGTCAGAGTTACCTTTATTAATTTTCCTCTCAGTTAAATTTAACTCATCAGCTTGTACTTTCCTGACTTGTCCTTGTGGCCCTTCTTAATTAAGAGAACAATGTTAGCCATCTTCAAGTCTTCAGATAGAACTGGGGATCACGATAATGGGATAAATATCTTTAGGGACCTACATTTACTGTGTATGTCTTTCCCTTTCAAATTATATTTGCTCAGACTTGTCACGATTAAATTCTATTATTGAAATTAATAGTTGAGGCAGGGATTTTAACATTAAAATAGCATGCTCTTACTGCTGGCATAAATGAATTTAAATAGTAGCTTTTCTGAACAGTAAATGAAGACTTGTGTAATGTATATTTGAAATTATTAATATGAGAGTGGTACAAGATATTAAATATATGCATACCTTAGCAATTTGTTCATCTGTTGTTTGTTTTTACAGCGAGATCCTCCTGAAGAAGAAATTCCATTTTGTACATTGAAATCCTTTCCAGCATTAATTGAGCACACAATACAGTGGTCCAGAGATAAGGTATTCAACAGTGAAAGCATTAGTTCATGTTTTCAATTGAATTTTTGGAAAAGCAAGTTAATTCTAAAAGAATGTTTTATTCCATTTCTGATTCCAGTTTGAAAGCTGCTTTTCATACAAACCCTCAATGTATAACAATTTCTGGGATACATACAAATCAACAGAAAATGTACTGCAGGTGAGAATAACTGCACTGAGATGTGAGTAAGAGAGCCAGGGTTTAAAAATGTTGTGATTTCATGTTAGTTGAGTATCACCAGGTTACTTAATAGTTTGTTGTAGCCACTTGTGTTTTCTCCTTCAAAGTAGAGCCTTGTTTACAAAACCTGAGAGTCTCCAAATGAGAACATAGAATTGACATAGTTGTTGATAACTTTTCTTTCCAAAGTTATTGCTTTAGATGCTTGGCAATAGCTGTATATGTTACTTTAAAGTGTATATCTTATTAACAGTTAATCATGGTACAATTCTCAATCAAAATCAGATTTATTATTGCTGATTTATATGACATGGTGAGATTTGAACACAGCAGACCAGGCAGCATCTATAGGAAGAAGTACTGTCGACGTTTCGGGTCGAGACCCTTCGTCAGGACTATCGGTAAAAAGAGATAGTAAGAGATTTGGGGGGGGGGGGGGAGACCCGAAATGATAGGAGAAGACAGGAGGGGGAGGGATGAAGCTAAGAACTGGGAAGTTGATTGGCAAAAGGGATAGAAGGCTTGTGAAAGGGGAGTATCATAGGACGGAAGGCCTTGGAAGAAAGAAAGGGGGAGGGGAGCACCAGAGGAAGATAGAGAACAGTCAAGAAGCTATTGTGAGAGGGAAGGAGAGAGAAAAAAATAATAATAATTTAAAAATCGGGATGGAGTAAGAAGGGGAGGAGGGCATTAACGACAGTTAGAGAAACCAATGTTCATTCTGTCAAGTTGAAGGCTACCGAGACGAAGTATAAGGTATTGTTCCTCCAACCTGAGTGTGGCTTCATCTCAACAGTAGAGGAGGCCATGGATTGACATATCGGAATGGATAAAAGGAGTAGATAAGGGGCCATTATTGGTATGAATTGATGATTGGTTACTGTGACTAACTGGGTGCTGCAGAGGTCAATGTCACAAACTGCAACAGTGTTGCAGGATGAGAGGATCAAGTATCTAAGTCTGTTAATGACACTAAGCTTTGTGGCAGTGTGGGTGAAAAAGCTGACAGGTTTGAAGCCAATATGAACAACCCTGAATATTCAAGGACGTGGCATTTGGGCAGTAACATGGAAGAATATGTGGTCAAATATCTTTATAAATGTTGAGAAATTAAAAAAATATTGGTGTTGGTTGGGACTTAAAAATCCTTGTATTGAAAGCTAATATTCATGTTCAGCAGCAAATTAGGAAATCATATAATGCTGTCCTTTACTGCACGAGGATTTGAGTACAAGAGTGAAAACGTCTTACTACAATTACATGGTGAGACTTCACTGGAATATTGTGCCCTAAAGGAATGATAATTACTTGCATTAGAAGGAATGCAATGATGGTTGACTAGCTTGATTACTAGGATATTGGGTTTCTTCTGTGAGTTTAAGCACCTTAAGCCCATAATTTCTAGAATTTAGAAGAAATTCTTGAAGAGTGTGATAGGATGGATACAGGAATGATGCATTCCCTGCAACAGATGGCTTTGTTGCCAAGTTTGCAGATGATATGAAGATCGGTGGAGTGGCAGGTAGTGTTGAGGAAACGGGTAGACTGCAGAAAGACTTGGACAGATTAGGAGAATGGGCAAAAGAGTGTCAAATAAAATAGTGTTGGAAAATGCATGGTCGTGCATTTCGGTTTAAACGGGGAGAAAATCCGAAAATCTGAGATACAAGGGGACTTGGAAGTTCTTGTGCAGAACACCCTAAAGGTTAACTTGCAGGTTGAGTCAGTGATGAAGAATGCAACTGCAATGTTAGCATTCATTTCAAGAGGTCTAGAGTACAAGATGGTGAGACTTTATAAGGCACTGGTGAGGCCTCACCTTGTGCAGTGTGAACAGTTTTGGGCTCCTCATCGAAGAAAAGATGTGCTGGCATTGGAAAGAGTTCAGAGGAGTTTCACAAGAGTAATTTCAGGAATGAAAGGTTTATCATATGAGGAATATTTGATGGCTATGGGTCTGTACTTGCTGGAATTTAGAAGAATGAAGGGGGATCTCATTGAAACCTTTTGAATGTTGAAAGGCCTAGACAAAGTAGATGTGGAAAGGATGTTTTCCATGGTATGGGGAGTCTATGCAAGAGGGCACAGTCTCAGGATAGAGGTCCATTTAAAAAAGAGATCCTGAGAAATGTTTTTGTGGAATTTGTTACCACAGGCAGCTGTGGAGGCCAGGTTGTTGGATGTATTTAAGGCAAAGCTTGATAGGGTCTTGATTGGCTACAGCATCAAAGTTTGCAGGGAGAAGACAGCGAGTAGGGCTAACGAGGGAAAAAAATGAGATCAGCCATGATTGAATGGCGGAGTAGACTCAATTGGCCAAATGGCCTAATTCTGCTACTATGACTTAGTAAAGAATATATTATGAAGATGGCACCTTGCATTTTTTGCCTTTCTCTTAGAATCATGTGACATCAGTTGTCATTGGTGGAGAAGTTCTGGAGAGGACCCAGCTTCCTTTCTCTTGTTTTTTTCTATTTATGCGTCGCTTCCTTTGCCGATTCCTCACCTGTTAATTACCAAATAGGGGCAGTTTAACTGATGGGTAATATCCATTATGGCCATTGTAAAAGTGTAGCCCTGACACTGGGTGGGCAGAATGTGTCATGTAGGACTTTGTCTTTTTCTGTCATTATTTTAAATCTTATAATCAAAATCTGGGACCATTGTTGTTTCCTAACTATAGCAACAAGTTGGATAAAAATGTGTATTTTGTGTAAAATATGTGTAAAAAGGCATTCAGATAACACTAAAATAGTTGGTACAATGGAGAACATTATCAAAAATTACAGAGGGATCTTGATCAACTGAGTAAATAAGCTGAGAATTGATAAATGGGCTTTAAACTGGAGAGGTGATGCATTATGGACATTCAAATCTAGGAGTGTACAGCAAGACCCTGGGGCATGTTGCAGAAGTTTGGTTCCTTGAAAGAAGATTCACAGGTCGTCAAGGTGGTGAAGAAGGCTATTGGCACTCTGCCCTTCATAAGTCAGGACACTGAATGTAAAATGTGAGATATCTTTATGCATTCCTAAAGGATGCTGGTGAGGCACTTGCAGACTTAGTTCAGTTTTCGTTGATCTAATTTTGGAGAGATGTTACTAAACTAGAAAGACTGCAGAAAAGATTTACAAAAATGTTCCCAGGACTTGGGCTGGCATTAGGGAGGTTGAGCAGGCTAAGACTTTGTTTCCTGGAGCATGGGAGATAGTGACTTACAAAGTTGTGAAGGGTATGGATAGAGTGAATGCATTTTTCCTGGTTTGGGAAAGCAAGAACTAAAGAGCATAGGTTTAAAGTGAAAGGGGGAAAAATTAGTAGAAACATGAGGGGCAGGTTTATTACACACAGTATGTCTGTGTAATGAGCTACATGTATTATAGTTGAGACAGGTAGAATAAAAGAGAGTTAAACATAGAAACATAGAAAACCTACAGCACAATAGACCCACAAAGTTGTGCTGAACATGTCCTTACCTTAGAAATTACTAGGTTTACCTATAGCCCTTTATTTTACTAAGCTCCATGTACCTATCTAAAAGCCTCTTAATTGACACTATCGTATCCGCCTCCACCACCGTTGCCGGGAGCCCATTCCACACACTCACTACTCTCTAAGTAAAAAACTTACCCCTGGCATCTCCTCTGTACCTACTCCCCAACACCTTAAACCTATGTCCTCTTGTGGCAACCATTTGAGCCCTGGGTAAAAGCTTCTGACTATCCACACAATCTATGCCTCTCATCATCTTGTACACCTCTATCAGGTCACCTCTCATTCTCCTTTGCTCCAAGGAGAAAAGGCCAAGTTCATTCAACCCATTCTCATAAGGCACGCTCCCCAATCCAGGCAACATCCTTCTAAATCTCCTCTGCACCACATCCACATCCTTCCGGTAGTGAGGCAACCAGAACTGAGCACAGTACTCTAAGTGGGGTCTGACCAGGGTCCTATATAGCTGCAACATTACCTCTCGGCTCCTAAATTCAATTCCACGATTGATGAAGGCCAATACACCATATGCCTTCTTCACCACAGAGTCAACCTGAGCAGCTGCTTTCAGCGTCCAATGGACTCGGACCCGAAGATCCCTCCGATCCTCCACACTGCCAATAGTCTTACCACTAATACTATATTCTACCATCGTATTTGACCTACCAAAATGAACCACTTTACACTTAACTGGGTTGAATTCCATCTGCCACTTCTCAGCTCAGTTTTGCATCCTATCAATGCTCCGCTGTAACCTCTGACAGCCCTCCACACTATCCACAACACCTCCAACCTTTGTGTCAACAGCAAACTTACTAACTAACTTACTTACTAACACTTCCTCATCCAGATCATTTATGAAAATGACGAAGAGTAAGGGTTCCAGAGCAGATCCCTGAGGCACTCTGCTGGTGACCGAACTCCATGCAGAATATGACTCGTCTACAACCACTGTTTGCCTTCTGTGGGCAAGCCATTTCTGGATCCATAAAGCAATGTCCCCTTGGATCCCATGCCTCCTTACTTTCTCAGTAAGCCTTGCATGGGGTACCTTATCAAATGCCATGCTGAATTCCATATACACTACATCTACTGCTCTTCCTTCATCAATGTGTTTAGCCACGTCCTCAAAAAATTCAGTCAAGCTCATAAGGCACGAACTGCCCTTGACAAAGCTATGCTGACTACTCCTCTCCAAATTATACCTCTCCAAATGTTCATAAATCCTGCCTCTCAGGATCTTCTCCATCAGCTTAACACTCACTGGTCTATGATTTCTTGGGCTATCTCAAACTCCCTTTCTTGAATAAAGGAACAACATCCGCAACCCTCCAATCCTCGGGAACCTCTCCCATCCCCATTGATGATGAAAAGACCATCACCAGAGGCTCAGCAATCTCCTCCCTCGCCTCCCACAGTAGCCTGGGGTACATTTTGTCCGGTCCCAGCAACTTGACAAACTTGATGCTTTCGAAAAGCACATCTTCTTTCGTAATGTCTACATTCTCAAGCTTATCAGTCTGCTGCAAGTCATCACTACAATCACCAAGATCCTTTTCCATAGTGAATACTGAAGTAAAGTATTCATTAAGTATCTCTGCTATTTCCTCTGGTTCCATACACACTTTCCCACTGTCACACTTGATAGGACCTATTCTTTCATGTCTTACCCTCTTGCTCTTCACATACTTGTAGAATGCCTTGGAGTTTTCCTTAATTCTGCCCATCAAGGCCTTCTCATGGCCCCTTCTGGCTCTCCTAATTTCCTTCTTAAGCTCCTTCCTATCAGTCTTATCATCTTCTAGATGTTTAACATTACCTAGCTCTCTGAACCTTTTGTAAGCTTTTCTTTTCTTCTTGACTAGATTTATTACAGCCTTTGTGCATCATGGTACCTGTACTCTACCATAACTTCCCTGTCTTATTGGAACATACCTATAAAGAACTCTGCACAAATAATCCCTGAATATTTGCTGTGTCTTCCGTACTTGTCCCTGAGAACATCTGTTTCCAACTTAAGCCTCTGATTTCCCACCTGATAGCCTCATAATTCCCCTTACTCCAATTAAACGCTTTTCTAACTTGTCTGTTCCTATCTCTCTCCAATGCTATTGTAACAGAGATAGAATTATGATCACTATCTCCAAAATGCTCTCCCACTGAGAGATCTGACACCTGACCAGGTTAATTTCCCAATGCCAAATCAAGTACAGCCTTCCCTCTTGTACGCTTATCTACATATTGTGTCAAGAAACCTTCCTGAACACACCTAACAAACTCCACATTATCTAAACCCCTTGCTCTTGGGAGATGCCAATCGATATTTGGGAAATTAAAGTCTCCCATCACGACAACTCTTACTATTACACCTTTACAGGATCTGTTTCCCTATCTGCTCCTCAATATCCCTGTTACTATTAGGCGGCCTATAAAAAATACCAAGTAAAGTTATTGACCCCTTCCTGTTCCTAACCTCCACCCACAGAGGTCCATAGACGTGGGTATAGATGTCCATAACCTCCATGGCGTCCACCTTTTCTGCAGCTGTGAGTCTATCTCTGATCAACAGTGCCACACTCCCACCTCTTTTGCCTCCCTCCCTGTCCTTTCTGAAACCCGGCACTTGAAGTCACCAGTCTTGTCCCTGAGCCATCCAAGTCTCTGTAATGACTACCACATCATATCTCCAAGTACTGATCCATGCTCTAAGCTCATCCGCTTTGTTCACAACACTCCTTGCATAAAAATAGACACATCTCAAGCCTTCAGTCTGAGTGCGTCCCTTCTCTATCACCTGCCTATCCTCTCTCTCACACTATCTACAAGCTTTCTCTATTTGTGAGCCAACCGTCTCTTCCCCAGTCTCTTCAGTTTGATTCCCACTCCCCAACAATTCTAGTTTAAACTCTCCCCTGCCCCTTTATCTCCACTCGCTGCCTCCTGCCTGTCAGCCATTCCTCTATCAGTGCCAGTATCTTTCATGTAATGCCATGGGATTTTATCTTGTAAAGCAGCCTCGTGTGGCACATTCTGAACATCCAACTAAATGACATCCACTGCCTCTCCTTTGTCCACCCTGCCTGTTACTTCCTTGAAGAACTCTAGAAGGTTTGTCAAGCAAGATTTCTTTTTGCAGAATCCATGCTGACTTTGACTTATCATTATTCTCCAGGTACCCCGAAACCACATCCTTAATGATAGACTTCAATGCTTTAACAACCACTCTGATTAGGCTTACTGGCCTATACTTTCCTGCCTTTTGCCCTAAGACCATACAACAGAGGATCAGAATTGGGCTATTTGGCCCATCGAGCCTTTTCGGCCTTTCAAATACACCCAATGACCTGGCTTCCACAGATGCCTGTGTTAATAAATTCCACAAATTCACTACCCTCTGGCTAAAGAAATTTCTCCACATCCCTGTTTTAAGTAGACACCACTCTATCCTACTCTCACCACTGGCTTACTTCCAACAATGGACACCCTGTTTATCCCTTCTGCAGGTTTAAACACACGTTGCCAACCTGCAAAAAGCCTCGTTTCTGTGGTTTGCACCCTCCGCTGATTGGCCCATCAGAATGAGTTTGAACGCCTGCAAAACTCTCCTTTTAAACAACATTACCAAACTGCAAGAACCCTCACTACTGTGGCCTGCTCCTGCCGCTGAATGGGCCATCAGGATGAGTCTGAACACCTGCAAAACTCTCTTTTTAATCGAGTGCCGCTGAACTGCGAGAACTCTCAGCGCTGCAGCCTGCTCCTGCCACATTAGGCTGTCTTAAAAGAGTGGAATGACATTTGCAATTTTCCAGTCCTCCGGGACCATGCCAGAATCAAATGATTCGTGAAAGATCATGACCAATGCATTCATTATTCTTCAGCAATCTCTCTCAGGACTCTGGGATATAGTCCATCAGGCCCAGGTGACTTATCCACCTTAAGACCTATTCAGTTTGCCTGGCACTTTTTCCTTTGTCATACAAATGGCACGTACTCCTGCACCCTTACACTCACAAACCTCTGCCATACAACTAGTGTTTTCCACAGTAAAGACTGAGGCAAAGTACTTTGTACTTATTAAGTTCATCTGCCATTTTTTTTGTCCTCCATTACTACCTCACCAGCATCATTTTCCAGTGGTTCGATATCAACTCTCACCTCCCTTTTCCTTTTTATTTAACTAAAAAAAAACTTCTAGTATTCTGCTTTATATTATCAGCTAGTTGGCCCTCATATTTTATCTTTTCCCTTCTTATAGCTTTGTTAGTTGCCTTTTGTTTGATTTTTTAAAAACTTCTCAATCATCTAACTTCCCACTCACTTTTGCTACGTTATATGCTCTTTTCTTGACTTTTATGCGGTCCTTAATTTCCCTTGTTAGTCACAGTTGCCTCGCCCTGCCATATATCCTTCTGTGGGATATATCTGTCATGTGCCTTGTGAACTATTCCCAGAAACTTCAGCCATCTCTGCTCTGCCAACATCCCTGACAGTATCCTCTTCCAATCTACCTGAGTAAGCTCCTCTCTCATGCCTCTGTAATTCCTTTAATCCATTGTGTTACTGATACATATGGCTCTCACAAACTGCAGTATGAATTCAATCATATCATGATCACTGCCTCCTAAGAATTCCTTTACTTTCATGCTTCCCAATGGCTCTGGGTTATTACGCAACAGCCAATCTGAGATAGCCTTTTCCCTCATTGGCTCAAGCACAAGCTGCTCTAAAAAGCCATCTCATAGGCATTCAACAAATGCCCTCTCTTGCGATCCAACACCAGCCTGATTTTCCCAGTCACATATTGAAATCCCCATTACAATTGTGACATTCCTTTATGACATGCCTTTTGCTCCCTTTGCAATCTCAACCCCACAGCTTGGCTACTATATGGCGGTCTATATACGATTCCCATGATGGTTTTTTCACCCTTGCAATTTCTTAACTCCATCCATAAAGATTCAACATTCTCTGATCCTATGTCACCTCTATCTAAAGATGTAATTCCATCACTCACCAACAGAGCCACACCACCACCTATGCCTTTCGATACTAAGAATGTCTTTTAATTTTAAACTCCCAACTATGCCCTTCTTTCAGCCACGACTCAATGATGCCCACATCATCATATCGACCAATCTCTAATTGCACCACAAGTTCGTCCACCTTATTCTGAATGCTACGCACGTTTAAATACAGCGCCTTCAGTCCTGTATTCTTCACACTTTTGGATTTTTCCTTTATGGTACAACTTAACTCTTTGCTCAGTCTGCAGTTCTACCCAGTTATTCGCTTGTCCTTCCTTACACTTATATTACATATCACATCTACTTGTAAACCTGCTGGCTCATCCTCAGCTCTATGAAACTGGTTCCCATCCCCCTGGCATATTATAAACTAGTTAAAACCACTTCCAACAGCTCTAGCAAATCTCCCCGCAAGGATATTGGTTCCTCTCAGATTCAAGTGCAAGCCGTTCCTTGTCCCAGCTGCACCAGAAGAGGTCCGAATTATCCAGAAATTTGAATCCCTGTCCCCTGCTCCAATTCTTCAGCCATGCATTTATCTGTCAGCTCATTCTGACAGAGGGAAACCCAATTTCCCTCAGGATCAATTAAGTATGTCTGTCTGTCTGTCTTTCTGTCATGTGGCACAGGTAGCAACACTGAGATTACTACCCTTGAGGTCCTGCTTCTCAGCTTCCTTTCCAACTTCCTGTATACTGCTTTCAGGACCTTCTCCCTTTTTCTATCTATGTCATTGGTACCAATATGTGAATTGAATCGACTTTATTACTTACATCCTTCATATACATGAGGAGTAAAAATCTTTACGTTATGTCACTGTCTAAATGGGCAATTATAGTAATTTATAATAAATATTATATACAACAGGATAGTCAATATAACATTGAAATACAGTTGTGTCAGCATGAATTAATCAGTCTGATGGCCTGATAGACGAAGCTGTCCTGGCTTGTTGGTCCTGGCTTTTATGCTGCGGTACCATTTCCTGGATGGTACCAGCTGGACAGTTAGTTGTTGGGGTGACTCAAGTCCCTAATAATCCTTCAGGCCCTTTTTACACAACTTTCTTTGTAAATGCCCTAAATACTGGGAAGTTCACATCCACAGATGCACTAGGTTGCCCATACCACTCTCTGCAGAGTCCTACGATTGAGGGAAATACAGTTCCCATGCCAGGTAATGATGCAGCCAGTGAGGATGCTCTCAATCATGCCCCTTTAGAGAGTTCTTAGAATTTGGGGGGGCCATACCAAACTTCTTCAACCATCTGAGGTGAAAGAGGTGCCATTGTGCCTTTTTCTCCACACAGCTGGTATCTACAGACCATGTAAAATCCTTGGTGATGTTTATGCCAAAGAGCTTAAAGCTGTTCATCGTCGTAACCCCAGATCCATATGTATTGTGACACCTGTCTGGTCCCGGTCCCTATTCAGGATATTGTGGTCACATTCAGAAGCATTGCGGACCCAGGCATCTGGGAGGAAAACTGCCATCCATGTTTCCTTTCTGCATCCACAGAAATCACCTATCTGTCGCCCTAACTATAGAGTCCCCTGTTACTGCTGCCATCCTCTTCAATTTTCTGCCCTTCTGAGCCGCAGGGCCAGACTCAGTGCCAGAGGTACAGCTACTGTAGCTTTGCCCAGATAGGTTGTTCCCCACCCTCCCCTTGCACCCCCTCCCGCCAACAGTACTCAGAATGGAGTACTTGTTATTGAGTGGGACAGCCACAGGGGTGCTCTCCACGATCTGATGTTTCTCCCTTCCCTTTCCTGACAGTCATGTATTTATCTGTCTTCTGATCTGACACCCAGAACAGAATAGCTACTCTGCAGATTTACCCCCATTCTCTTAAGAGTTAAATAAGAAAAAAAAGAAGGAATGAACTTACCTACTAACCTTGCCGTCACCTTTCCTTGCTGAAGCCCTGTTGAACCAAAGCACTACTCTGGCTCAGACAACTCCAACGATGACTGCTCTATGCGGTACCCCTCTTTTATGTTTTGGAGACTGGGTTTTTAAAGCTCTTCACTGGACCTGTGTGGAAGCACTTCTGTTGCGTCTGCGCAGTACTCAAGTCAACGACTCCCCTCGAAAAACTTCCTGCTCTTTGAAGCTCTTCACTGGACCTAAACGGGAATGCTTCTGTTGTGTCTGCACAGTACTTCACTCAACGACTTCATACAATTTTCCTTCCTATGTTTTGGTACTAATATATGCCACAACTTATGACTGCTCACCCTCCCCTTCAGAGTGCTGTGCATTTGATCTGAAACATCCCTGGAGGCAAGGTACTATCCATTTGTGTTTCGCATCCACAGAATCTCCTGTCTGTGCCTCTAAATATCCAGTCCTACATCAAAGCATGTATCCATACATAGCTAAAATTTGTCTTCTTCAGATAGCCACGAAAGAAAGAACATGAAAGTCATTCAGAGAGAAGCATCAAATCCACCCAGCTCTTCGCCCCCCCATTGCGCAAGAAAGAGCAGCATTCCAATTATCAACCCTCCAAAACCCCCGCTCCCCCCGCACAAAACAAAACAGGAACATTGGTTCTTCCCCCAATAAAACAACCCTGCCCCACAAAAAAACTAACAAAACATCAACCCACAAACCCTCTCCCCTCGCACAACAAAACGGAAAAGGAACAGGCAATAAAAATGCAGAATTTTAAAACAGTCACCCTCCTCTTGCACAACAAAATGGAAAAGGAACGGGCAATAAAAACACAGAATACAAAAACCATAAGTGTGAAAATGTCCACGAATGCATTAGTCCAATCCATAAATGCAGAACCATGACACCATCCTATGCTATCACCAACATTCATTGAAAGAGCAGGATTCCATATGAGACAGAAAGGCCTACCCGCCTATCACAATGATAGGCTGCTCACAGATTCCTTCTCCAGCAAAGTCAAAAGGAACTCTCGATTTGCCTTTCACATTTGCCTCAATGTCTCAATCTTCCTCAAAAATTAAATTAGCAATTAACGTTTGCACTTTAATTGACAAAATGAACTTGAACATAAGCTCACGCATTTTTTTGCATCGAAGCCATCCAAGTACACACTTCCTGGAGTCATCCTGGAGACAGCAAAGCACTGGATCACTCAAATGATCTCCAAACGGTAAATCGCAGGCTGTAACAGTCCCAGAGACACATTTAAGGTGAAAAACAGACAAAAGAAGTAAAAAGATTTTCAAGGGTTACCTGAAAGATATCGACCATTGTATACTGGTGCCACCTTAACTGGAATATCACCACTGTACTTCTTACCCCCTTCCCTTCTGAGCCAAAGAGCCAAACTCAGTGCCAGAGACCTGGTCACTGCACCTTCCCCATGTTAGGTTGTTTTACCCCACCCCACTGCATTATCTCATTATTGAGGGAAACTCTGTTATGTCTACTCGTAACTTTCTCCTACTAATTGGTCACCCACCCTGCAACATTGGAGTGTCAAACTCTCTGTAGCTCCTATAGCTCCTACAGCTCCTCTCTGTAGCTGAAATTCCAGTTCCCTCACATGATTTGTAAAGAGTTGCAGTTGATGTTGCCGATGTTGTTATCAGGAAAACTAGAAATCGCTCAGAATTTCTACATGTCACTGCACAAGTAATGGACAAAGAAAGTTACCTTAGCCTTTGCTTCTTCAAGCCAAAGCCTCAAACCCTCCTCTCCAACACCAGCCCACTCATACACCGGCTGCTCCCAAAGAGGGCTCAACATTGACTTCTGGTGTAGGCAACTGGTCGCAGGTCTCTCGGTGAATCAGCCCTCTGCTTGTTGTCATTGAGGCAATTCTGAATCCAACTGGCTAACTCCCCCAAATTCAATATGACCTTATATCACAGATCAACGTTATCCAAAACATGACACGTTACCTGTCAGCCAGTTGAACCATATCTGGCTCGATGGTACATCTTGAGAATTGATAGCAAGTCTTAACACTGTGAACTAACTCGTGCATAGGTTTCCTAGTCACTGATTATAATCAACAGGTCTTATTTTGAGCATCAGCAAAGAACCACAAAATCAACCAATCTTAAACTTAATAGTTAAGTTTAACATTGTAAATTTCAGCTCAGAACAAATATGGAGTCACAGAGCCAAGCCAAGTAGAACATCCCATTCTCCTGGTTCATTCTTCATTGAATTCGCAATCCATTTGTTCTTATATTTACATCATGTCTTTAATTTTGCAATGATAAGTGATAATATGCTTAGTTTGTTGAGCAATGTATTTAAAAATTTGACTATCTGCTGCATTCCATATTTTGCTTCATTCTGTTCGTAGTGTAAGAGTATTTGTTCACTATAAATTGCAAAGCTCAGTGAAAGGAGATAAAAAGTTGTTTTTTTGTTTTTCAGAGAATGATAAATGGAGACAGTTTAGAAGGATCATTTCAAGCAATTAAATTACTTAGTAGATGGCCTACAGACTGGCATCAGTGTGTGTCTCTGGCACGAGTAAAGTTTGAAAAATATTTCCATCATAAGGTAAGGTAGTATTCATCCAGTCCATCCCTATGTACACAAATTATTTCAGGATATGTTCCAAATTCATTTCTCACTGCTGCCTGTTCAGAATTTGTATGTTCTCTCTGTGACCATGAGGATTTCCTCCAGATGCTTTGGTTTCCTGCCAAATTCCAAAGATGTAGAGTTTAGTAAGTTGCATGCTATGTTGGTGCTAGAAGTATGGTGACATTTGCAGGCTGACCCCAGCACACCTTCAGATAGTGTTGGTGTTGACGCAAATGATGTATTACACAGTGTGTGAAAAAAGCGAGCAGAATCAGTCAGGATATTCTGAGATTACAGGGTAATTCAGCACTTAGCAAGGGCCAATATAAAGAGGTCAGGTTTAAGCAGAGTGGCCATTGTGGGAGTGGTCATATTGTTCGAGGGTGGATGGAGAGTTTGAGACTTTGGTTGAAGAAGCTTCGGCAAGAAATGGCTAAAACTAAGGTAAGACTTTAGTAAATTTTCTTCTTCCTTTGTCTATTAGTGCCCAACTAGTGTTGTGAAAATGGGTTCAGGGTTAGTGGTATGTTCGTGTCAGCTGTGGCAGTTGTGGGAGACCTCAGTCACCCTGATAACTACATCTGTATAAGATGCATTGAGCTACACCAAATTTCTTGGTGTTCACCTGGCGGAGAATCTCATTTGGTCCCTCAACACCAGCTCCAGAGGAAAGAAAGCCCAGCAACATCTTTCGCCTTCTACTTTTGTGAAAGTTGAGGGAAGTCCATCTCCCACCCCGCCATCCTCATCACATTCTACAGGGGTTGTATTGAGAGCATCCTGAGCAGCTGCATCACTGCCTGGTTCAGAAATTGCACCATCTCAGATTGCAAGACCCTGCAGCAGATAGTGAGGTCAGCTGAGAAGATCATCGGGGTCTCTGTTCCTGCCATTACGGACGTGTGCACTACACACTGTATCCGCAAAGCAAACAGCATTATGAAGGACCCCACGCACCCTTCATACAAACTCTTCTCCCTCCTGCCGTCTGGGAAAAAGCACCGAAGCATTCAGGCTCTCACGACCAGACTATGTAACAGCTTTTTCCCCCAAGCTATCAGACTCCTCAATACCCAGAGCCTGGATTGACACCTTACAGCCATATTGTCTTGTTTATTATTTATTGCAATGCCTGCACTGTTTTGTGCACTTTATGCAGTCCTGGGTAGGTCTGAAGTCTAGTGTTGTTTTCTAGGTAGTTCAGTGTAGTTTTTGTACTGCGTCATGTTACACCATAGTCCTGAAAACACATCGTCTCATTTTTACTATGTACTGTCCCAGCAGTTATGGTCGAAATGACAATAAAAGTGACTTGACTTACAGAGCTGCACCTGGATGACTTGTGGCTCATTCAGGAGAATGTATGGCTGAGTAATTTTGCAGGGGGCATATTTTCAGATTTGTGAATCATTGAAATCTCTTCTGGAGAAGATAAAATCTATAAAGAAAAAAAGACAAGCTCAACCTGAACTTAGGGATAGTAAGGGCATCAGTAGCTACTATACACACTGGGGTTTTGATGCTTCATAAAGGACAGGGAGAGAGGTAAATGAAGAGCGGGAATGGCATTGGGAATAATAGGTAGTATCACAGCCGCAGGTGGTGAAAGGATTGTCTACTGAATCAGTGTGGGTGGAGGTCAGAAACAGGAAGGGAGCAGTCACTACTGAGAGTACCTCATAAATGAGACTTTTACCCAGAGTACAAGCTTTACATCCTAATGGATGACCACCCGGAGAACTAAGCAGAGTAACCATTCAGTGCAGGGTTCCCCTCTGGCCATTCCCCTCAGCAAAAGTATACTTCTTTGGATACTGCTGGGGGTATGACCAGTCATGCCAATGACACTGTGCTGGCTCTGAGTCACAACAGGGAAGGATAAAAGTAGCCAGAGTGAAAATAATTGGAGACTTGATAGTTAGGGAAACAAGCAGCAGATTCTGTAGCCATGAAAGAGACTTCAGGATTGTGTGTTGCCTCCCAGGTACCAGGGTCCAGGATGTCTCCGAGCAGTGCAGAAGATCCTCAAGAGGAAATAAGCTTACTTAAACTTTAGGAAGCAAGGATCAGACGAGCTCTAGCTGAAGAATGGACTTAGGAGAGCTAGAAGTGGACATAAGAAGGCCCTAACGAATAGGATTAAGGAAAACCCCAATGTATTCCACATGTGTGTGAAGAGCTGGATGATAGCTAGAGTTAGTGTAGGACCGAATCAGGGAAAAGTGCCTGGAGTCAGGGAGAGTTTGGTGAGGTCCTTGATGAATGCTTCACTTCAGTATCCACCAGTGAGCAATAAGATGTGCTGCAACTGTTTAAAAACTTAAGTACCTGGGCCAGACAGGATATACCCCAGATTACTGTAGGAAGCCAGGGAAGAGATTGCTGTGCATTTGGCAATGTTCTTTGTGTCCTCACTAGCCATAGGAGTAATACCAGATGACTAGAGGGTGGCAGATGTTTTAGTTCAAGAGAGTAGAGTTAACCCTTGGACCTATAAACCAGTGAGTCTTGCTTCAGAGGTGGAGAGTGGTTTAAACTAATATAGCAGGGTAGTGGGAACCGGTATATAGAGCTGAGGATGAGCCAGCAGCTTTACAAGTAAATAATGAATGTAAGGAAAGACAAACCAGTGATTGGGTACAAATGCAGACAGAGCAAAAAGTTAAATTGTACCACAGAAACAAAATTCAAAAGGGTGAAGAATGCAGGATTGAAGGTGCTGTTTTAAATGTGCATAGCATTCGGAATATCATGGACTCATAGAGTGATTGGAGATTGTGGGCATCACTGAGTTGCTGCTGAAAGAAGGATAGGATTTTATCTTGTAAGGCAGCTTCATATGTAGCACCTTATCAAATGCCTTTAGGAAATTCAAGTAAATGACATCCACAGCCTCTCCTTTGTCCAACCTGCTTGTTACTTCCTCGAAGAACTCTGACAGATTTGTCAGGTGACTTATCCACCTTAAGATCTTTGTGTTTAGCTTCACTTTTTCCTTTATAATATTAATGGCACTCACTTTTGCTCCCTGATGCTCGCAATTTCTGGCACACTGCTGGTGTCTTCACACAGTGAGGACAGATGCAAAGTATCCAGTAAGTTCATCTGCCATTTCTTTGTCCCCCATTACTACTTCACCAGCATCATTTTCCGGTGGTCCAATATCAACACTCAACTCCCTTTCACTTTTTATTTAACTAAAAATAACCTTACGTATCCTGCTTTGTATTATCAGCTAGTTGGCCCTCATATTTTATCTTCTTATAGCTTTTTTAATTACCTTTTGTTGGATTTTAAAAGCTACCTTATATGCCCTTTCCTTGGCACTAATGCAGTCCTTAACTTCCTTTGTCAGGCACAGTTGCCATTTGAGAACTTCTTCCTCTGTGGAACATATCTATCCTGTGCCTTGTGAACTATTCCCAGAAACTTTAACCATCTCTGCTGTGCCATCATCCCCACCAGTGGCCTTCTCCAATCCACCTGGCAAGCTCCTATCTCATGCCTCTGTAATTCCCTTTATTCCATTGTGATAATGATACATGTCACTTATGCTTCTCCCTCTCAAAACACAGTATGAATTCAATTATATTATGATCACTGCCTCCTAAGGGTTCTTTTACGTTAAGCTCCCTAATAAGATGAGGGTTATTACACAACACCCAATCCTTTCCCTGAGTAGGCTCAAGCACAAGCTTTCTAAAAAGCTATCTCATAGGCTTTCAACAAATTCCCTCTTTTGCGATCAGTCACCAAACTTATTTTTTTCAATCACATTGCATATTGAAGTCCCCTATTACAATGGTGTCATTACCCTTATTGCATGACTTTTCCAGCTCCCTTTACAATCTCAACCCCCATCTTGGCTACTATTTGGAGCTCCCCTTCTTACCCCATCCCTGATATATTTAGTTTTTTTATTGTTTTTGTTTTTCTTCCCCCATCCCCTTTTTTTCTTTCTCTGTCTGCCCATCACACTGCCTGTTCTCCATCTCCCTCTGGTGCACCCCTCCCCCTTTCTTTCTCCCTAGGCCTACCGTCCCATGATCCTTTCCCTTCTCTAGCTCTATATCTCTTTTGCCAATCGTCTTTCTGGATCTCAGCTTCATCCCATCCCCTCTGGTCTTCTCCTATCATTTTGCATTTTCCCCTCCCCCTCCTACTTTCAAATCTCTTACTATCTTTCCTTTCAGTTAGTCCTGACGAAGGGTCTCGGCCTGAAACATCAACCGCGCTTCTCCCTATAGATGCCGGCTGGCCTGCTGCATTCCATCAGCATTTTGTGTGTGTTGCTAAGATTCCCATAATGGTTTTTTCACCCTTGCAGTCTCTACCCACAAAGATTCAACATTTTGACCCTAATTACATCTAAAGATGTAATTTTATCTCTTACCAACAGAGCCACACCGCCGCCTGTGCTTTTCTGCCTGTTCTTTTGATACAAGTATATCCTTTGATGTTAAGCTCCCAAGTATGTCCTTCTTTCAGCCACTACGCAGTTATGCCCACAATGTCATACCGACATTAGAAAGGATATTTTAGAAAGGATGTGCTACAGTGATTCCAACTTTGAACGGCTTGTCACTTGAGCCGCATTTGATGGCTCTGGGCCTGTGGCCTGTATTCATGAGAATTCAGGAGAATGCGGGGTGACCTAATTGAAACCTATCAAATGTTGAAGGGCCTTGATAGAGTGGATGTGGAGAGGATGCAAAAGTTTTGGACCAGAATCTCAGAATAGAGGGCTGTCTTTTTAGAACAGAGATGAGGAATTTCTTTAGCCAGCAAGTGGTTAATCTGTGGAATTCATTGCCACAGGCAGCTGTGGAGGCCAAGTCTTAACATGCCGTATAGTTAAGGCAGAGGTTGATAGATTCTTGATTGGTCAGGGCTTGAAGGGATATGGGGAGGGAAAAAGTGGATTAATGGATCAGCCATGATGAAATGGTGGAGCGGACTTGTTGGGCTAAATTGTCTAATTCTGAATCTGAATCGGAATCAGGTTTATTATCCGACAAGCGGTACCGCAGCATAAAAGCCAGGACCAACAGGCTCCAGAACAGCTTCTTCCACCAGGCCATCAGTCTGATGAACTCATGCTGAGTTGAATGTACTCTATATTACATCAACTGTTCTATTTATTATAAATTACTATGACTGCACATTGCACATTTCAATGGAGACGTAATATGAAGATTTTTACTCATGTATGTGAAGGATGTAAGAAATAAAGTCAGTTCAGTTCAACTCAGTCATTGGCATGTGTCATGAAATTTGTTAACTTAGCAGCAGCAATTCAATGCAATACATAATGAAGAAGGAAAAATTAATTAATGTATACGTATATTGAATAGACTATAAATCATGCGAACACAGAAATAATATATAGTTAAAAAGTGAGATAGTGTTCATTGGTTCAATGTCCATTTAGGAATCAGATGGCAGAGGGGAAGAAGCTGTTCCTGAATCACTGAGTGTGTGCCTTCAGGCTTCTGCACCTCCTACCTGATGGTAACAGTGAGACAAGGGCATACCCTGGGTGCTGGGGGTCCTTAATAATGGACGCTGCCTTTCTGAGACACCTCTCTTCGAAGATGTTCTAGGTACTTTGTAGGCTACTACCCAAGATGAAACAAACTAAATTTACAACCCTCTGCAACTTTTTTCAGTCCTGTACAGTAGCCCTCCCATACCAGACAGTGATGCAGCCTGTCAGAATGCTCTCCACGGCATATCTAGAGAAGTTTTTGAGTATTTTTGTTGACATACTCTTCAAACTCTTAATGAAGTATAGTCGCTGTCTTGCCTTCTTTATAGCTGCATCAATATGTTGGGACCCGATTAGGCCCTCAAGAGATAATGACACCCAGGAACTTGAAACTGCTCACTCTTTCCACTTTGATCCTTCTAATAGGATTGGTGTGTGTTCCTTCATCTTGCCCTTCCTGAAGTCCACAATCAGCTCTTTCATCTTACTGACATTGAGTGCCAGGTTGTTGCTGCAACACCACTCCACTAGTTAGCACATCTTGCTCCTGTACCCCTTCTCGTCTCCGTCTGAGATTTTACCAACAATGGTTATATGATCAGCAAATCTATAGATGGTATTTGAGCAATGCCTAGCCACACAGTCATGGGTATAGAGTGAGTAGAGCAGTGGGATAAGCACACACCCCTGAGGTGCACCAGTGTTGATCATCAGCGAGGAGGAGATGTTATCACCAATCCACACAGATTGTGGTCCTCTGTTTAGGAAGTCGAGGATCCAATTGCAGAGGGAGGTACAGAGGCCCAGGTTATGTAACTTATCAATCAGGATTGTGAGAATGATGGTGTTAAATGCTGAGCTATAGTCGATGAACAGCATCCATATATAGGTGTTTCTGTTGTCCAGGTGCTCTAAAGCCGTGTGGAGAGCCATTGAGATTGTGTCTACCGTTGACCTATTGTGGCGATGGGCAAATTGCAATGGGTCCAGGCCCTTGCTGAGGCAGGAGTTCAGTCTAGTCATGACCAACCTCTCAAAACATTTCATCGCTGTAGATGTAGGTGCTACTTGGCGATAGTCATTAAGGCAGTTCACATTATTCTTCTTAGGCACTGGTATAATTGTTGCCTTTTTTGAAGCAAGTGGGAGTTGAAAATTTCTTTGAATACTCCCGCCAGTTGGTTGGCACAAGTTTTCAGAGCCTTACCAGGTACTCCGTCGGGACCTTCACCCTTTTTAAAGACAGCCTAACATCAATCTCTATATATTATGGTCTTTTTCCAAAGTAGACAAGTCTAAATCTAAAAGTAATAGGTTTAAGATGAGAGGGAAACATATTTGAAGGGGGCATGAAACGCAAAATGTTTATACAGAGGCTGGAAGCTCTGTGAAACAAGCTGCCAGAGAAAGCCGGTAGAAATATATGCAGTCACAATATTTGAAAAATATTTGAAAAAGTACATAAAAAGGAAAGGAGCAGAGGGCTATGCAGGAAAATAGGATTCATAGAAATATGCATCTCGTTTGGCATGGACAAGTTGGGCTGAAGAGCTTGTTCCAGTCCTATGTAACTCTTATGACATTTACTGTCTTTTTCCTCTTTTTCACCTCTTCCCCCCCAGCTCACCTTTCCCTAGCTCCCATTCTCTTACTTTCCATTTAAGCCTCCTAATATTTGCTAAACTCCTTAACTACCTGTAATTTGGTGTCAGTTACTCTCCAGAGACCACTAGCCTACTCATGGGTAAATATATTTTCATATTGATACGTAAGATTGAATAATAATCTATGTTATAATCAATCTGGTGAGCAAGTGTCATAACATACTCTTTGTCTTCCTCCAGGCTGTACAACTTCTCCACTCATTCCCTTTAGACACTAAGCTCAAGGACGGAAGTGAGTATCATTTTGGTCATTTTTGCTTGTTTCACTATGAGGTGAAGATTTCTAACACGTGCAATCATCATTTATCATTATTCAATTTGTTCCCTAGCTATCACAAGGTCAGCACACAGTTTGTGGTGTACTTGTGCTGATGGAGATTGTAAAGGAGATGATGTTGCCAATCTGAACTGACTGGGATCTGCAAATTGAGGATCGAAGTGCACAGGGATGTATTGAGGCCAAGGTCTTATTGATTAGTTTTGAGGAGATTACAGTCATGGGGTCTTAGAAGAGTATAGCACAGGAAAGGGCTCTTAGCCCACCTACTCTATGCTGAACCTTTTAAACTGCCTACTCTCATGGCTCTGTCATAGCCCTCCATACCCCTACCATCCACATACCTATCCAAACATTCCTTAAACATTGAAATAGAGCTCGCGTGCACTACTTGAACTGGCAGCTCATTCTCACAAATGAAGCATTTTCCCCTCGTTCTCCCCTTAAAGCTTTCACCTTTCACCCTTAACCAATGACCTCTAGCTGTAGTCCCATCCAACCTCAGTGGAAAAAGCATGCTTGCATTTGTCTTATCTATAGCCTTCATAATTCTGTATACCTCTATCAAATCTCTCCTCGGTCTTCTACATTCCAAGGAATAAAGTCCTAGTCTATTTAATCTTCCCTTTAAACTCAGATCCTCCAGTCCCAGCAACATCCTTTTAAATTTTCTTTGTGCTCTTTCAACCTTACTTATATTCAACACTTTATATTCCGTCTGAGTAGCTTCCAACCTGATGCTATGAACATCAATTTCTCAAACTTCCAGTTATGGCACCTCCCCCCCCCCCCCCCCCCCCACCATTCCACATCCCCTTACCATTTCCCATCCCCTTTTCTGTCTCTCATCTTATTTTCTTGCCTGCCCATCACCTCCCTCTGGTGCTCTTCCCCCCCACCACCTTTCTTCCATGGCCTCCTGTCCTCTCGTACTAGATTCCCCCTTCTCCAGTCTCTTTCACTGATCAACTTCCCAGCTCTTTACTTCACCCCTCCTCCTCCTGATTTCACCTATCACCTTGTGTTTTTCCCTCCCCTCCCCCTACCTTTTAACTCTGCTCCTCATCTTTTTTTCTCCGTCCCACTGAAGGGTCTCAGCCTGAAACTGTGCTCTTTTCCATAGATGCTGCCTGACCTGCTGAGTTCCTCCAGCATTTTGCGTGTGTTGCTTGAACTTCCAGCATCTGTATTACCTGATCCTTTTGTTCTACAGTGTTCCTCAGTGCCCTACTGAACTGTTTAAGACCTACCCTGGCTGCCGTACTGAAGTCCAAAATCTCAACTTGTCTGCATTAAGTTCCATTTGCCATTTTTCAGCCCATTTTCCAGCTGGTCCAGATCCCACTGCAAGCTGTGATAGTCTTTCTCACTGTCCACTACACCCCCCAATCTTGGTGTCATCCGCAAATTTGCTGATTCAGGTAATCATATTATCATCCAGATCATTGAAACAATAGAGAAACAGGCACCGATCCCTGTGCTCTCCACTACACTTTCACTAGGCAAATTTGAGCAGATCCAAGTCATCACAAACCTCTCAAAACACTTCATCATAGTGGATGACTGTCGTTGAGGAAGATTACCAGCTTTGACACCGGTATGATAAGGCACCTCAGACTGCCGAAGCAGGAGATTAAAGATATTGGTGAATACTCCAGCCAGCTGATCAGCACAACTCATTGATACCTAGCCAGGGCCATATGTTTCCCGTGAGTTCACACTCTTAATGGGTGCTGTCCCATCAACCTCAGAGAATGAAATCACAGGGTCGTCAGGGGCTGTGCATGTCCTCAAAGATTATTCCATGTTTTTTGACAGTCAAAGCGAGCATACAAGGCATTGAGCTTATCTGGGTGCAAAACCCTGTCATCATCTATGTCACATTCGAGCATGCCACAACTGTCAAGTACCTTTCATTGATTCAAGTTTAGTTCAGAATTGCAACTTCACCCATGAGATTGCTTTCCAGAGGTCATACGTGGATCTATTATATTTTACTTGGTCACCAGACCTGAATGCCTCTGACCTGGCCCTTAACAGATTGTACATCTCCTGGTTCATCCAGTCCTGCTGAAGGGTCTTGGCCCGAAACTTTGACTGTACTTTTTTCCATAGATGCTGCGTGACCTGCTGAGTTTCTCCAGCAATTTTTGTGTGTTGCTTCATCCAAGGATTCTGGTTGGGGAAAAATCTGAATGATTTTGTGGCAACACACTCATCTTTGACTCTTTTTATAAAGTTTGTGACAAGCATAGTGTAGTCATTCAGATCCACTGATGAGTCCTTGAACTCAAGAGTCCCAGTCCACCGATTTGAAGCAATCCCATGACTACTACTTCACTGTCCTTATCTCTGGAGCCTTGATAACCATATAACAATCACAGCATGGAAACAGGCCATCTCGGCCCTCCTAGTCCGTGCCGAACTCTTAATCTCACCTAGTCCCACCTACCCGCACACAGCCCATAACCCTCCACTCCTTTCCTGTCCATATACCTATCCAATTTTACCTTAAATGACACAACTGAACTGGCCTCTACTACTTCTACAGGAAGCTCATGCCACACAGCTATCACTCTCTGAGTAAAGAAATACCCCCTCGTGTTTCCCTTAAACTTCTGCCCCCTAACTCTCAAATCATGTCATCTCCCCTACTCTCAATGGAAACAGCCTATTCACGTCAACTCTATCTATCCCTCTCAAAATTTTAAATACCTCGATCAAATCCCCCCTCAACCTTCTACGCTCCAATGAATAGAGACCTAACTTGTTCAACCTTTCTCTGTAACTTAAGTGCTGAAACCCAGGTAACATCCTAGTAAATCATCTCTGCACTCTCTCTAATTTATTGATATCTTTCCTATAATTTGGTGACCAGAACTGTACACAATATTCCAAATTTGGCCTTACCAATGCCTTGTACAATTTTAACATTAGCTTCTGCCCATATACAAGTAAGGGAAGGACAGCCAAGTGATCAGATTTCCCGAAATAGTTTGGGCATGGAACAGTTCCTTATCATAGTGTACCAGTCTGGGACCTCTGGTGCTACAGGTATATGCTGATGTTAATTCAGCAGAGATTTCTTCAAGCAGGCCCAGTTGAAGTCCTTGACAATAATTTGAACTGTGGTGGCTTTGTTTCACAGAATAATTGCAACAACTTTACAACATCCATAGTCTGTCAATAGTGTTGCTCTCAACACCACTGGCAATGTCAAGATACTCAGGTAGGAATCTTTGGGTATTGACATCTAGAACCATAGAACACTACAGCACAGTACAGGCCCTTTAGCCCTCCATGTTGTGCTGACCCATATAATCCTTAAAAAAAAAGTACTAAACCCACACTACGCCATAACCCTCCATTTTTCTTTCATCCATGTGCCTGTCCAAGAGGCTCTTAAGTACCCCTAATGTTTTAGCCTCCACCACCATCCCTGGTAAGTCATTCCAGGTACTCAGAACCCTCTGTGTAAAAAAACTTACCCCTGATGTCTCTGCTAAACTTCCCTCCCTTAATTTTGGACATAAGCCCTCTGGTGTTTGCTGTTGGTGCCCTGGGAAACAGGTACTGACTATCCACCCTATCTATGCCTCTCATAATCTTGTAAACCTCTATCAAGTCCCCTCTCATTCTCCTACGCTCCAAAGAGAAAAGTCCCAGCTCTGCTAAACTTGCTTCATATAACTTGTTCTCCAATCCAGACAACATCCTGGTAAATCTCCTCTGCACCCTCTCCATAGCTTCCACATCCTTCCTATAATGAGGTGACCAGAATTTAACACAGTACTCTTAAGTGCAGTCTCACCAGAGATTTGTAGAGTAGCAACATGACCGTTCTACTCTTGAACTCAGTCCCCCTGTTAATGAAGCCTGGCATTCCATAGGCCTTCTTAACTACCCTATCAACCTGTGCAGCGAGCTTGAGGGATGTATGGATTTGAACCCCAAGGTCCCTTTGTTCATCCACACTCTTAAGTAACTGACCATTAATCCTTTACTCAGTCTTCTGGTTTGTCCTTCCAAAATGCATCACCTCACACTTGTCCGGATTGAACTCCATCTGCCATTTTTCTGCCCAACTCTGCAGCCTCTTGTAACCTTCGACCACCTATAGCTCCATCCACAACTCCTCCAATCTTCGTGTCATCCGCAAACTTACTCACCCGTCCTTCCACCTCTACATCCAGGTCATTTATAAAAATCACAAATAGCAGGAGTCCCAGGACAGATTCCTGTGACACTCCACTAGTCACCGACCTCCAGGCAGAATACTTTCCTTCCACAACTACCCTCTGCTTGCTTTCTTTAAGCCAATTTTTTATCCAAACAGCCAAGCTTCCACTTATCCTGTGCCTCATGGCTTTCTGGATGAGTCTCTCATGAGGGACCTTGTCAAATGCTTTGCTAAAGTCCATGTAGACCACATCCACTGCCTTACCCTCATCAATTTCTTTTGTTACCTCTTCAGAAAACTCAATCAGGCTCGTGAGGCATGATCTTCCCTTCACAAAGCCATGTTGACTATCCATGAGTAGACTGTACTTCTCCAAATGCTCATAGATCCTATCCTTAAGAATCCTTTCCAGTAATTTGCATACCACTGACGTAAGACTCACCGGTGTATAGTTCCCAGGTTTCTCCCTATTACCTTTTTTAAACAAGGGAACTACATTTGCCAATAAAAACACAAAATGCTGGCAGAACTCAGCAGGCCAGACAGCATCTATGGGAGGAGATAGTGACAACGTTTCGGGCCAAAACCCTTCATCAGGAGTGAAGTAACATGGGATGGTGGAGGGGGGATAAGAAGTGGGGGGAGGGATGAAGTAGAGAGCTGGGAAGTGATAGGCTGAAGGGAAATAGGCTTGGGGGAAGGTGGAGAATTATGGGAAATAAAAGAGAAAGAAAGGTAGGGCTGGGGGGAGATTATAGTGAGGGGGGAAAAAAGAGAAAGAGAACCAGACTAAAATAATAGATAGGAATGGCAAACTACATTTGCCATTCTCCAGTCCTCCAGTACTTCCCCTGCAGCCAAAGAGGATTCAAAGATCATGGCTAATGCTCCTGCGATCTCTTCTCTCAATTTCCACAACAACCTGGGGTGTGTCATATCCGGCCCTGGGGACTTATCAATCTTAAAGTTTTTAAGAAAATCCAGCACTTCTTCCCTAATCTCCACATTGTCCAGCACACAGGCCTGCTCTACTTTGACCTCATCCTGATCAAGGTCCTTTTCACTTGTGAACACTGAAGCAAAGTATTCATTTAGGACCTCCCCAACCTCCTCCACCTCCAGGCACATGTTGCCCTCTCTATTCTTTAGCGGTCCCACCTTTGTTCTTGTTATCCTCCTATTCTTCACATACGCATAGAACGCCTTGGGGTTCTCCTTAATCCTACATGCCAAGGCCTTCTCATGCCCCCTTCGAGCTCTCCTAAGTCTAGTCGCTTATATACAATTTGCAGGAGTTGCTAATATATTTACATTTTCTGTGTGCCCTCAGTCCCAATGTTGTTTCGACAGCAAATTCTGACTTAATAAATGTTGCTTCTTTTATATCCACCATATCCAGATATCAATGTTTTATGTCTGGTACCTCCCTGTATTTGGTTATTTGATTTCACACAGACATTGCACAAAACAGTTGAAGCACTGCTCAACTTTTCATGGTACCTTTTAAAGAACATTGGGGGAATACATGGTGTACAACAGGATTGATATAAAGAAATCTTTGCTCAAACTTCTTCAAATATTAATATTTGGATTATTGTCGGGAAGTGATGTCGGTTTGTAATGTGCCAAAGTGTATTATAGGAGTATAGGAATTTATCAACGTACAGCCGCATGAGGAGATACTAACATAGATCATCAGAAACTTGACTGAAGTGGATCTTAAAGAAGGAAAACAACCTGCTGAGATCCATAAAGAGAATTGCCAAGCCTGTACTTCGTTATCTGTAGGCATCATTCTTATGATGGATAGGTTGGAAATGGTGATACTTTGGAGGCCGCCACTCAACAAATCTTGGAAATTTTAAGTAGTTGCAGAAGTTTATAGTTGCAGTAAAATGTGAACCAATGGAGAAACTTAAACACAAGGTCACCCTATCAGGACATTGTCCATCTCCCACCTTCACTTCAACTTAAAAGCACCTTTAGTCTCCTTCCTAGTTCTAGTGAAGGGTATTATACTGAATAGACAGTAGACAATGGACAGCAGGTGCAGGAGAAGGCCATTCAGCCCTTCTAGGCCGCACAGCCATTCACTGTGATCATGGCTGATCATACACAATCAGTACCCTGTTCCTGCCCTCTCCCCATATCCCTTGACCCTGCTATCTATAAGAGCTCTATCTAACTCTCTCTTGAATGCATCCAGAGACTTGGCCTCTACTGCCTTCTGGGTCAGAGCATTCCACATATCCACCATTCTCTGGGTGAAAAAGTTTTTCCGCATCTCTGTTCTAAATGGCCTACCCCTTATTCTTAAACTGTGGCCTCTAGTTCTAGACTCACCCATCAGCGGGAACATGCTTCCTGCCTCCAGCGTTCCCAATCCATAATAATCTTATGTGTTTCAATCAGATCCCCTCTCATCTTTCTAAATTCCAGTGTATACAAGCCCAGTCGCTCCAATCTTTCAACATATGACAGACCAGCCATTCCGGGAATTAACCTTGTGAACCTACGCTGCACTCCCTCAATAGCAAGAATGTCCTTCCTCAAATTTGGAGACCAAAACTGCGCACAATACTCCAGGTGGGGTCTCACCAGGGCCCTGTACAGCTGCAGAAGGACCTCTTTACTCCTATACTCAATTCCTCTTGTTATAAAGGCCAGCATGGCATTAGCTTTCTTCACTGCCTGCTGTACCTGCATGCTTGCTTTCATTGACTGATGTACAAGAACACCTAGATCTCGTTGTACTTCCCCTTTTCCTAACTTGACTCCATTTAGATAATAATCTGCCTTCCTGTTCTTACCACCAAAGTGGATAACCTCACATTTGTCCACATTAAACTGCATCTGCCATACATTTGCCCACTCACCCAATCTGTCCAAGTCACCCTGCATTCTCATAACATCCTCCTGACATTTCACACTGCCACCCAGCTTTGCGTCATCAGCAAATTTGCTAATGTTACTTTTAATCCCTTCATCTAAATCATTAATGTATATTGTATACAGCTGCAGTCCCCGCACCGAACCTTGTGGTTCCCCACTGGTCACAGCCTGCCATTCCAAAAGGGACCCGTTAATCGCTACTCTTTGTTTCCTGTCAGCCAGCCAATTTTCAATCCATGTCAGTACTCTGCCCCCAATACCATGTGCCCTAATTTTGCCCATTAATCTCTTATGTGGGACTTTATTAAAAGCTTTCTGGAAGTCCAGGTACACTACATCCACTGGCTCTCCCTTGTCCATTTTCATAGTTACATCCTCAAAAAACTCCAGAAGATTAGTCAAACATGATTTCCCTTCATAAATCCATGCTGATTCGGACTGATCCTTCTACTGCTATCCAAATGTGTCGTAATTTCCTCTTTTACAATTGACTCCAGCATTTTTCCCATCACTGACATCAGGCTAACCGGTCTATAATTCCCTGTTTTCTCTCTCCCTCCTTTCTTGAAAAGTGGGACAACATTAGCCACCCTCCAATCAGCAGAAACTGTTCCTGAATCTATATAACATTAAAAAATGATTACCAATGCGTCCACGATTTCTAGAGCCACCTCTTTAAGTACCCTGGGATGCAGACCATCAGGTCCCAGGGACTTTTCAGCCTTCAGACTCAACAGTCTATCCAACACCGTTTCTTGCCTAATATAAATTTCCTTCAGTTCATCTTTTACCCTAGTTCCTTTGGCCACTATTGCATCTGGGAGATTGCTTGTGTCTTCCCTAGTGAAGACAGATCCGAAATACCTGTTCAACTCATCTGCCATTTCCTTGTTCCCCATAATAAATTCACCAGTTTCCGTCTTCAATGGCCCAATTTTGGTCTTAACTATTTTTTTGCTATTCACATACCTAAAGAAGCTTTTAATATCCTCCTTTATATTCTTGGCTAGTTTATCTTCGTACCTCATTTTTTCTTGGCGTATTGCTTTTTTGTTATCCTCTGTTGCTCTTTAAAAGCTTCCCAGTCCTCCAGTTTCCCGCTCATCTTTGCTATGTTATACTTCTTCTCTTTTATTTTTATACTGCCCTTTACTTCCCTTGTCAGCCATGGCCGCCCCTTACTCCCCTTACGATCTTTCTTCCTCTTTGGAATGAACAGATCCTGCACCTTCTGCATTATTTCCAGAAATACCTGCCATTGTTGTTCCACTGTCTTCCCTGCTACGGTATTGTTCCATTGAACCTTTGCCAGCTCCTCCCTCATAGCTTCATAGTTCCCTTTGTTCAACTGTAATACTGACACATCCAATTTTCCCTTCTCCTTCTCAAATTGTAGGTTAAAACATATCATATTATGGTCACTACCTCCTAATGGTTCCTGTACCTTGAGGTAACTGATCAAATCCGGTTCATTGCACAACACTAAATCTAGAATTGCCTTTTTTCTGATAGGCTCCAATACAAGCTGTTCTAAGAATCCATCTCGGAGGCAGTCCACAAACTCCCTTTCTTGGGGTCCAGTACCATTCTGATTCTCCCAGTCTACCTGCATGTTGAAATCCCCCTTGACAACTGTATCATTACCTTTGCGACTTGCCAATTTTAATGCAAATTCATTCAACTTACACCCTACATCCAGACTGCTGTTTGGGGGCCTGTAGATAACTCCCATTAGGGTCTTTCTACCCTTAGAATTTCTCAGTTCTATCCATACTGACTCTACATCCCCTGTTTCTATGTCCCCCCTCGCAAGGGACTGAATATCATTCCTCACCAACAGAGCCACCCCTCCCCCTCTGCCAGTCAGTTTGTCCTTTCGATAAGATGTATATCCTTGAATATTCATTTCCCTGATCCTGTCCGCTTGAAGCCATGTCTCTGTTATTCCCACAACATTGTACTTGCCAATTTCCAACTGAGCCTCAAGCTCATCTACTTTATTCCTTATACTTTGTGCATTCATATATAATACTTTTAATTTGTTACTCCCCTCTCCTTTCATGTCAATTCCTATTTCACTTGGCCATACTGTATGATCTCTTCTTGAGCTTTCTACTCCATTGATTCTGTTGTCCTTTTTAACTTTTCTTATTTTCACTTTCCCTTTAACTCCATCCTTATATTTCCAGTTCATCCCCTCCCCTCCACTACTTAGTTTAAACACATCCGTGTTGTAGTGGCAAACCTGTCTGCCAGAATGCTGGTCCCCCGCCTATTAAGGTGCAACCTGTCTCTTTTGTACAATTCATCTCTACCCCAAAACAGATCCCAGTGGTCCAACAATGTAAATCCTTGCTTTCTGCACCAGTTCCTCAGCCACACATTCAGAACCATTATCTCCCTGTTCCTGCCCTCTCCAGCACAAGGAACTGGAAGCAAACCAGAGATAACCACCCTGGAAGTACTGCTTTTCAGCCTTCTTCCAAGTTCTCTGAAGTCTCGCTGCAGAATGTCCTTCCTCTTCTTCCCGATGTCATTTGAAGTGTTAGCTCTATCCACAGATAACTCCTGAACTGCTGAATATTTCTAGTATCTTTGTTATTGTTATGGATGAGAATTCTGTGATTGTTATCAAGATATATCAGTGAGCACAGAGTTAAATGAAATAGAAGGTAGAACGCAAAGGAATTTGAGTTTACAGAGTGTCTACAGAGGAGTGTTGTGGGGCAGTCAGATGTGTGGCATGAAATGAGTAAAATAGAGATGGAGTTGGTCACTGTTAACATAGGCAAAAATATGTTTTATTTATGACCAGTTAGTGTTCTGAAGTAGGTCTCAGCACCTGGTTGTCAATATTTTAGTTTATTTTGAGATACAGCGTGGAGTAGGCCCTTCCAGCTCTTGCAGTCACGCTGCCCAGTAACCCTTGACAACCCTGATTTAACCCTAACCCAATCATGGGACAATTTACTATGACCAGTAACCTTACCCAGTACTTGTTTGGACTGTGGGAGGAAACCCACACATTCCACAGGGAGGACATACAAAGACTCAGAATACTGGGATGAACTCCAAGCTCCAATGCCCCAAGCTGCAATCGAGTTGTGCTAACCACTCTGATACAGTGGCGCAGAATTGTATTGATATGAAGGAAAAGAAAATGATGGTACTTTCTATCATGCTAGAGTTCTTGCCTTTCTAGAATAGCCTGATCAAATTGTTACCTCAGGTTTTTACGAGCAATGTTTTAATGTGCTACAAAATATTGAAATATTCTGTTTGCAGGCTTATTTTGGCAGTCACCAAAAAGGCCACCATGTCCAATACAGTTCAACATAGATGATGAGTTGTAAGTAACCATCAGAATGTATCATTTGGTTTCCTTTAATATTTGTCAGAGTTTGCAAATTTGATCATGATTACTATTTCCATGAACATTATTATTCACTATTTCAAAGCTGTGACAAAGGACCTTTCCAGAACATATAGTCATGTAACAAGTCTTGCCAGATTCATTTATTTATTCAATTTGATTATGAAATCATTGTGCCCTATTAAATGAACTTCTTTCAGAGGAATTTAACACTAATAATTCAAAGCACAATGATCAATAAGATCATAATTTTAAGTTTGATTTTTGGTTTTAGGCATTAGAATGAAAGTAATTACTCACTTATCTCACTTTTATCTTGTTTTGTCTTTTGCATCTGAAAGTATCAATTTTGTGCATTCAAATTAAATTCACAATTACTCTTACAACTGGTATTCAGACAAATAAATAAATTAATGATAATAAATAAACATTGGTGACATTCCATAAACTAAGGGACAATTGTTAACTAGAATATATATTTTAATGCATGATTTAAAAGTTGATCAAAATCATATTTGTTCCTGAGTGATGATGATGATAATGTCGATGCTAAATTTGCCTTGTTTTATCTGGAATGCAATATAATCCTTTCCAAACCTTTAATTTTTTTTATTATTTCCTTTCTTTCCCAGGCATTTCACCTTTATATTAAGTGCCGCAAGACTTTTTGCAGAAGTATACAGGGTCCCTTATATGAAACAGGTTGGGTTTTATTACTAAGTTATGATGATGATTTTCATTATTTGGAGTAACTATATGTATTTCTAATGGTGTATTTAATGTGGTAAAATATTCAGGAAAATTCACAGGAGAAGACAAAAAAAAATACACAAAACAATTAGTCATCAGAAAAGGGAGCATCTTAAAAGAGGAACAAAGAACTAGAGTATTAGGAGACCGATCTAGAACTTAAGACCCAAGCAGCTAACTACACAATTAGCAATATTAGAGTGTAGGAAGTCAGAAGTTTAAAGTGACCAGAACTGGAACAATGTAGTTTCTCAGGTGGTAGTTACAATATGGAGAAAGATGAAGCCAGGGTGAGATTTGAACAATGAACTGAGAATTTTAACTTTGACCCTTTAATGTACCAGCTAATAATACGGGTTAGTGTAGGGAAAAATAAAGTTTTGTTTGAGATCAAATTAATGGAAATGGGAAGATAGGTAAGAGGATATTGGAATAGTAATGTAGAGGTCTAACCCTTCCCTCCAGAATAGACTTCCATTTTTCTATCATCGACATGCCTATCTAAGAGTTTCTTAAATGTATCTACTGCCAGCACTGACAGGACGTACCATGCACTCTGTATAAAGTTTGACGGGATACCACTGGTGTCCCTCCTATACTTCAATCCCCTTAAAATTATGACCCCTTCTACTAGACATTTGCACCCTAGGAAAGAATCTTTGGCTATTCACTCAGTCTATGCCTCCTATCATCTTGTACACCTTTATCGAGTTTCTCATTCTCATTCGCTCCAGAGAGAAAAGCCCTAGCTTGCTCAACTGGTAAGACATGCTCTCTAGTGCAGGCAGAATCTTGGTAATTCTCTACATCTTCTATAAAGTTTCTACATCCTTCCTATAATGAGGTGCCAGAACAGAACAAAATATTCTAAGTATGGCCTAACCAGGGTCTTATAGAGCTGTAACAATATCTCATAGTTGGAGCTTACCACCCCAACTAATGAAGGATAACACACCATAGATCTTCTTAGCTACTCTGTCAACTTGCATGGTAACTTTGAGGGTATATGGATCCCTCTGTTCCTCCACATTGCTAAGAATTTTGCCACTAATTTGGTATTCTACCTTCTAGTTTGACATTCCAAAGAGAATCACTTCACACTTCTCTGGGTGGAACTCTGTCTGTGACTTCTCAGCCCAGCTCTGCATCCTATCAATATCCCAACAGCAACCTTCTCCACCATCCACAACACTACCAACTCTCATGTCATCTGCAAACTTACTAACCCACTCTAAGTACTCATCCAAGTCATTTATAAAAATCACGAACAGCACCTGGCTCAGGACACATCTCTGCAGAGCACCACAGCTCGCTCATCTCTGGGCAGAATATACTCCATCTACAACCACTCTGTGCCTTCTATGGGCAAGCCAATTGTGAATCCACACTGCCAGTTTTCCCTGGATCCCACGTTTCCTGACTTTCTGGATGAGACTACCATGAGGAACCTTATCAAACACCTCACTAAAATCCATATTCTATTCCATATCCTGCCCTTAAGATCCTTTTCCAGTAATTTGCCCCTCACTCACTGGTCTATAATTCTCAGGGTTATTCCTTTTTCCTTTCTTCACCAAAGGAATAACACTTGCCACCCTTCAACTATGTGGTATAACTTAAGTGGCCAGCATAGACACAAAGAGCATTGCTAAAGATGCAGCAATCTCTTCTCTTCCTTCTTGGCTTCTTGTAGTAAAGTGGTATATCCCATCCCGCCCCAATCCTAATGTTTTTCAAAAGTTCCAGCACTTCCTCTTTCTTAATGTTGACGTGGTCTAGTATATTCAGGCTATTTTACACTGTCCTCACAAATGTCAAGGTTCCTCTCACTGGTGAATACTGAAAGTGAAGCTACTTATAATCAGGACATTGATCAAGATTCAAAAGCAGAGTTTTGCAGCAGTTTTTCTGACTTGAGGAGGGGTTCATTAGAAAGGGTCAATAAGAATAATTCAAGTGCAATCAGAGCGACCTTTCTTTGACTGGCCTTTCATTTGAAGTGTGCGTGTTTTTTGAGTGGCTTTGGCTCATTAGGCTTGGTTGAGGTAAGTTACTGCCACTATGTTCCTCTTTGTTCATTATTCATCTGTTAGTTAATACAAACATAGCATAGTGAGAATGGCTCAAGGGACAGTGTTTTGTACTGTGTGTGGGAAGTCTGTGAGACCTCCATCCTCCTAGATAAACACATCTGCACCAGGTGCACTGAGCTACAGCTCCTGAGAGAATGTACTAAGGAACTGGAGCTGCAGCTTGATGATCTTCGACTCATACTGGAGAACGAGGAGGTGATAGGCAGGAGCTCCAGGGAGGTATTCACCCTAAGGTTGCAGGGCACAGGTAACTGCCTGACTTTCAGGAGAAGGAGGGGAAATACACAAGTGCAGAGTACGCCTGTAGCTGTTCCTCTCAATAAAAAGTATATAACTTTAGATACTATTGAGGGGGATGATCTACCAGGGGGAGCGACAGTGTGCTGTGGCTCGGAAGAGCAGAAGGATAAAGAGGACTGCAGTGTTGATAGGAGATTCTTTAGCAGAGGAACAGAGACGAGGTTTGGTGGGTGCAATAGAAACACCCTGATGGTATGTTGCCTCCCTGTTGACAGGATCAGGGACGTCCATGTCATTCTGAAGAGGGAGAGTGAGCAGGCAGAAATTTTGGTGCATATTGACAATGATGACATAGGTAGGCAAGTGAAGAGGTCCTGAATTGAGATTTCAGGAAGCTAGTTAGAAACCTGAGGAACAGGACCTTCAAGGTAATAATCACTGGACTGAGGCCTGAACCACATACCAGTTTTCAGATTTATGAATCATTGGGATTTCTTCTGGGGAAGGTATAACCTGTACAAAAGGGACGCATTACACGTGAACCCGAGGGGGTCAAATATCCTTGCGGGCAGGTTAGCTCGAGTTGTTTGTGTGGGTTTAAACTAATTTGGCAGAGGGATGGGAACTGCAGTTATAGTGCTGAAGATGAGATACTTGGTTTACAAACAGAGGCAATGTGTAGTGAGACTCCTTTCTTTTTCTTTTTCAATCTTTTTATTAATTTTAAAAAAAAAACATAACATATTATATTACATATGTTATGAATGCAATAGATTTGAAATTGAGTTGATAACAAGATAACAATATCTTATTAACCTATCAACGAAAAAGGATCATACAATAACAATCTAATCTATATTGGTTATACATGAAAAGATTAAAATAATCATCAAAAGAAAAAGAAAGAAAATGAAATATAAGAAAATATGTATATTTAAGAAATAATAAAAAAAACGAAACCTAAACTAACATGGGCAATAATAATAGTTTATAAATATATAATAGTGTCAAAAAACTCCGGAACTCCATACCCTAACAAGAATAATAAGAGTAAAGGTCTGGAAGAAGTCAAATTAATTCATGTGAAAGTGTCGAATGAACGGTCCCCAAGTTTCTTCAAATTTAATTGATGAATCGAAAATAGTACTTCTAATTTTTTCTAAACTTAAGCAAGAAATAGTTTGAGAAAACCATTGAAATGTGGAAGGAGGATTTACTTCTTTCCAATTTTGTAATATAGATCTCCTGGCCATTAATGTTACAAAGGCAATCATTCGTCTAATTGGAGGAGAGAATCGACTATCATCTTCATTTGGAATACCAAAAATTGCAGTGATAAAATGAGGTTGTAAATCAATATTCCAAATTGAGGAAATGGTAGCACATATGTCCTTCCAATAATTATGTAAAGTAGGACAAGACCAAAACATGTGGGTCAATGAAGCCACATCTAAATGACATCTGTCACATTGAGGATTAACATGAGAATAAAACCGAGCAAGCTTATCTTTAGACATATGAGCTCTATGTACAACCTTAAATTGTATTAAAGTATGTTTAGCACATATAGAAGACAAATTAACCATTTGTAAAATTTTTTCCCATTTTTCCGTTGAAATATTGTATTGAAGTTCTTTTTCCCATTCCTGTTTAATTCTACCTGATATCTCTGGTTGTATCTTCATAATCATATTATAAATAAGAGCCACTAATCTCTTCTGACAGGGATTTAAAGTAAAAATCATATCTGAAAAATCTATCAAAGTTGAATTAGGGAAGGATGGTAAAACTTTATATAAAAAGTTTCTAATTTGTAAGTATCTAAAAAAATTAGATTTAGGTAATTTAAATTTGTTAGAAAGTTGATCAAAAGACATCAAACTACCTTCAGAAAAAAGATCGTAAAAACATATTATACCTTTCCTTTTCCATATACTAAAAACTTGATCTGTTAAAGAGGGTTTAAAGAAAAAATTAAGTAAGATAGGGCTATCAAGAACAAAGTTTTTTAGAGTAAAAAATTTACGAAATTGAAACCAAATTCGTAATGTATGTTTGACAATAGGGTTAGATATCTGTTTATTAAGTTTAGCTAAGTCAACAGGGAGAGAAGAGCCAAGAACAGAAAATAAAGAATATCCTTGTGTAGCGTTACATTCTAAATTTACCCACTGTGGGCACAATGGTAAATCTAAATCTAATTTCCAGTATAATAAATTCCGAATATTATTCGCCCAATAGTAAAATCTAAAATTGGGTAAAGCTAAACCACCATCTTTTTTAGATTTCTGTAACTGTCTTTTACTTAATCTAGGGTTTTTATTTTGCCACACAAATGAGGAAATTTTTGAATCAATGCTATCAAAAAAAGACTTAGGAATAAAAATTGGTAAGGCTTGAAATAAATATAAAAATTTCGGTAAAATCATCATTTTAACAGCATTGATCCGACCAACCAATGATAAGGATAAAGGAGACCATCTAGTAGTAAGTTGTTGAATTTGATGAAGCATAGGTAAAAAATTCAATCTGAACAAATCTTTATATTTCTTGGTAATTTTTATACCTAAATAAATAAAATTATCAGTAACAATTTTAAATGGTATCCTGTCATTCAGTAAAGTTTGTGCATTTAAAGGGAAAAGTTCACTCTTATCCAAATTTAACTTGTAACCAGAAAAACTACCAAATTGAGCCAACAAGGATAGAATAGCGGGAATAGAATTATCAGGATCAGAAATATATAACAACAAGTCATCAGCATAGAGCGATAACTTGTATAATCTCTCATTACGGGTAATACCAGAAATATTAGGGGATTCACGAATAGCAATGGCTAAAGGTTCTAATGCAATATTAAATAATAAAGGACTTAAAGGACAACCTTGTCTCGTACCACGAGATAATTGAAAAAAAGAGGATTTATAATTATTCGTAAGAACAGAAGCAACAGGTTTATAATATATTAATTTAATCCATGATATAAAATTAGAACTAAAATTAAAATTCTTCAAGACATTAAATAAGTATGTCCATTCAACTCTATCAAAAGCTTTTTCAGCATCTAATGAAATAACACATTCTGGGGTTGTGGGTGAGGAAGTGTAAATTATATTAATTAATTTTCTAACATTAAAAAAGGAGTATCGGTTCCTAATGAAACCAGTTTAATCTCCTGAAATAATCTGTGATAGTACCTTTTCTAACCTAATATCTAAAATTTTTGTAAGAATCTTAGAGTCTACATTTAATAACGATATAGGGCGATAAAATGCACATAAAGTAGGGTCTTTATCTTTTTTAAGAATTAAAGAGATAGTAGCTTCATAAAAGGACTGGGGTAGTCTCTTCTTAATAAATGCATCATTAAAGATTTCACATAACCAAGGGGAAAGCAAAGAAGAAAAAGTTTTTAAAAATTCTATAATATAACCATCAGGGCCAGGAGCTTTCCCTGAATTCATCGATGAAATAGCCTCTCCTACCTCAGCCATAGAAGTAGGAGCATCAAATAAACTTCGATCTTCATCTGTCAATTTGGGAATATTCAAATTGTTAAAAAAATTATCCATCATAGACAGATCACCATCAAATTCTGATTGATATAAAGATTTATAAAATTCTTGGAAGGTATTATTAATTTCTTTATGATCCGTAGTCAGATTACCATCTTGTTTACAAATTTTAATAATTTGTCGCTTAGTCGAAATAGCTTTTAATTGATTAGCTAACAATTTACCAGTTCGATCACTATGGATATAAAATTGAGCCCTAGTCCTAATTAATTGATTCTCAATTGAAGAAGATAACAGTAAGCTATGTTCCATTTGCAGTTCAACTCTCTTCTTATAAAGTTCCTTGGTAGGAGTAACGGAATAAATCTTATCAATTTCTTTAATTTTATCCACCAATAAAGCTATATCTAAATATCTTTGTTTTCTTTTACCAGCAAAATATGAGATAATTTTCCACGAGTAAAAGCCTTAAAAGAGTCCCAAAGTATTCCTCTGTCAATCTCTTCAGTATACTTTGTTGAAAAAAATAAGTCAATTTGCTGTTTTATGAAGGTAATAAATTCTGGATCTTGAAACAAAGTAGCGTTGAGTCTCCAAGATCTAGTATTAATGAAAGAGTCCGAAATCTTGATAGATAACTTCAAAGGTGCATGATCCGAAATAGCAATAGAGTCATATTTACAGTCAATAACATCTGCTAATAAACGATGATCAATAAGAAAATAATCAATTCTAGAATAACTATGATATACATGTGAAAAAAAAGAAAATTCTTTATCTTTAGGGTTCAAAAACTGCCATATTTCAGTGATTCCCGAATCGACCATAAAAGAGTTAATAAGTAAAGCTGATCTATTCGGAAGAGTTCGAATAGGTTTAGATCTATCCATCAAAGGATTCAAACAACAATTGAAATCTCCACCCATTATCAACATATATTCATTTAGATTAGGAAGGGTAGTAAATAAATGTTTAAAAGATTCAGGGCAGTCAAAATTTGGAGCGTAAATATTAACTAAAGCCACTTTTCGGTTAAAAAGTGAACCAGTAATCAACAAAAATCTGCCCTGTGGATCAGATATAATTTCATGATGTATAAACGAGATTGAGGGGTCTATAAAAATAGACACACCCCTAATTTTAGCAGTACAATTCGAATGAAATTGTTGACCCTGCCAGAACCTAAAAAAGCGTTGATTATCCTCCCTCCTAATATGGGTCTCCAGTACAAAGATAATATTAGCATTTAGTCTATGGAATACTTTAAATATTTTTTTACGTTTAATCGGATGATTTAAACCATTAGTATTCCAAGAAATAAAATTAATAGACTTATCCATCATGCTAATATTAATTGTATATACCATGAAAGGTTGAAAAAAACACATAACCCATAATTCAGGAAGAAGGAAAAATGGTACAGGAGCAACCGGAGAACATGACACCTCACCAATATTAATAATTTAAAGTCGGCCCATAAACTAAAAGCAAAAGCGTGAAAAAAGATCCCTACCCCCTCCCCCCACCCCTCGAAAGAAAGCCAAGCGGCAGGCGCATAAACTAACACTAATATTAACCCCATTTCAAGATGGCAGCTCCATGAAAAGATTTAAAAAAACTATATAACACCCAGATTTAAATATAGGGTTGCAAAGAGAAAATGTATATCAATCAGAATGAAAATAAAATAATATAATAAAACAAACGATCATTAATAAAAAAAGGTATAAACATTAAAATTTGAAAGTGTAATATACCTTTAAAAAAAAATTCCATGTTCAAATACAAGAAAAATGACGTTTCAAAAGCAAAGACTTATGGGAAGAAGAAACGACATTTTGAAAAAGCCATATTATAAAATATAAATGTAAGTTCAATGATCTATCAAAAAAAATTTAATAGAGAAAAAAGTTATCAAAATAGGATTTAAAAAAAAGATTTAATAGACACTACAATATATAATTTAAAAAAAGACCAAAAAAAAACCAAACCATTCGTCCCATTTCCAAGTGCAGGCAAACAGATAAATGTTTACAGAAAGTAAAGTCTTATGGGAAGAAGAAACGACATCTTGAAAAAAGTAAATCCTTATTACAAAATATAAACGTGTATATCCGAAACAGAAAAAAGAATAATAAAAAAAAGGTATTATAAAAAGTTAAAAGAGCATCTATAAACGATGATGATAGTGAAAATAAAGAAACCAGACCCGTAGATCAGGATAAGAAGTTATAACCCAGCTTCATAGGTTAAAACTTAAAATGAAATGGCATCTTCTCTCCAAAAAATTTTCAGCATAACGCATAGTTCAACTTGCACTAGAAGATCGATATTCTTCAACGAATTTCTTCGCTTCTTCAGGAGTATTAAAAAATTGCTGACTGTTGTTGTTCAACGTAGTTCTAAGATTCACTGGAAACTTTAAAGCTTGTTTAAGTCCAATCGAATGAATCTCTACCATCACTGGTTTAAAAGCGATTCTCGCTCTCATTACTTCGAATGAATAATCCTCAACAATTCAAAATGGGTTGTTGTTGTGAGAAATCATACCTTTTTTACGAGCTAATCGAATTAAAAGCTCTTTCTCCCGAAGATAATGAAGGTGAACAATCACAGCTCGTGGTTTGCCACTCGCAGCTGAAAACCTCGCAACTCTGTGAGCGCGGTCGATAACAGGTTTAGTATGCAAACCTTCAGCACCGAAAATTTCCCACAATAATTTAGAGAAAAATTCAGTTAAATCACCGGACTCAACTTTTTCGGGGAACCCGATAATTCGCAAATTCTGTCTGCGAGATCGATTTTCAAGATCAGTAATTTTAAACTTATACTGATCTAATGTTTTAACAGTCGAGTGTACCTTCTTCTCCAGCGCTTCAATTGTACGTACTTTTTCACAAATTAATTTTTCAAGAGTCATGATCTTATCTTCATGCCGCTGAATTTCTGATGCCTGCAATTGAAGCTTAGTATCAAGCGATCTAACAAATCCTTCGAGTTCAGATATTTTCGTGGTAAGCTTAATTTCCAAACTTGCCAGTTTACTTTCCAATTTACTTTCTAGCCTGCTTTCCAGAGTTGCAAGTTTAGCGTCCAGAAGATGAGAAATAGCGTCGATGGATAGAGGATCCTTAGACAATTTCTTGCTTGTAGCCATTTTAAGTTTGACAAGATTAAATCAAATATTGTTTTAGAAAAAAAGAGTTCATCAAAAGTATCAACTCATATGATTAGGTTCGAAAAGATTTGATTAAAGGGTGATTATAGTTGAAAAAGTAAAGAGCGCCTAAAAGGCAGATGCTTACGTCACCATCTTGAAACTCCACCCCCCGTGAGACTCCTATCAAGGAGAGGCTGATGACTGGGCAAAATTACAGTCAATGAGATGAGTTGCAATGTAAAATGACAAAATTGAAAAGGGTGAATACAGGTCTAAAGGTGTTATATTTGAATGTCTGCAGTATACAGAGTAAGGTAGATGAAATTGTAGCTCAGTTACGGATTGGCAAGTATGATGGTGTAGGCATCACTAAATCATGGCAGAAAGAAGATTATAGTTAGGAGCTTAATGTTCAAGGATACACATTGTATCGAAAGGACAGGTGGGAAGGCAGAAGGAGTGGTGTGGCTCTGTTGATAAAAATGAAATTAAATCGTCCGAAAGAGGTGACAGGGTCAGAAATTATTAAATTGGAGAGGTAGAGCAAAGAAGCTACAAGAGTAAAAAGACTCTGATGGGAGTTGTACACAAACCCCCCCAAACAGTAGTAAAGATGTGGTCTACAAGTTAAGATGGGAAATAGAAAATGCAAACTGAAAGGGCAATGATACAATGATCATGGGGAGTTTCATTATGCAAGTAGATTGGGGAAATTCAGGTTGGTGCAGGATTCCTACAGGGGGAAAAGACTATGAGATGGCTTTTTAAGAGCAGCTTGTGGTTGAACCCACAAGGGGATTAGTTATGCTGGATTGGGTGTTGTGCAATGAACTGGAATTGATAGGAGAGCTTAAGGTGAAAGAACCATTCAGGGCAAGTGGTCATAATATGATCAAATTCACTCTGAAATTTGAGAAGTAGAAGCTAAAGTCAGATATATCAGCTTTACAGTGAAGTAAAGGGAATTATAAAGAGAGGAATTGGCCAGAATTGATGGGAAAAGATTGGATGACGTGAGCTGCGATGACTGGAATTTCTGGAAACAAGTCAAAAGGCAAAGGATATATACATCCCAAAGAGGAAGAAAGATGACACAACTGTGGCTAACAAGCGAAGTCAACGCCAATATAAAAGCCAAAGAGAGGGTATATAATCGAGCAAAAATTAGTGGGAAGTCAGACCACTGGGAAGTTTTTAAAAATCAACAGAAGGCAACTAAAAAGTCATTAAGAAGGTAAAGATGGAATATGAATGTAAGCCAGCCAGTGATATTAAAGAGGATACCAAAACTTTCTTCAGATACATAAAGTGGAAAAGGGAGATGAAACCGGATATTGGACCACTGGAAAATGATGCTGGAGAGGTTGTAATGCAGGACAAGGAAATGACAGACGAACTGAATAAGTGTTCAACATCAGTCTTCACTGTAGAAGACACCAGCAATATGATTGAAGTTCCAGGTGTCAGGTCATGAAGTGTGTGAAGATACCTTTACTAGGGAGAAGGAAAACTGAAAGCTCTGAGGGTAGATAAGTCATTGGACCAGATGGAGTTCTGAAAGAGATGGCTAAAGAGATTGTGAAGGTATTAGTAATGATCTTTCAAGAATCACTAGATTCTGGAATGGTACCAGAAGACTGGGAAGTAACAAATGTCACTCCACTCTTCAAGAACAGAGAGAAGCAGAAGAATTTTAGTTTAAACTAAGATTGCTGGGGGATGAGAACAGAACTGAAGTGACGGAAGAAAGGGAGATTGGCTCACAAACAGGGAAAGCTTGGGAACAGTGCAAAAGGGAGGATAGGCAGGTAATAGAGAAGGGACGCACACAGACCGATGGTTTGAGATGTGTCTATATTAATAGAGCTTAGAGCGTGGATCAGCACTTGGAGCTATGATGTTGTGGCCGTTACAGAGACTTGGATGACGCAGGGACAAGAATGGCTACTTCAAGTGCCAGCTTTAGATGTTTCAGAAAGGACAAGGAGGGAGACAAAAGAGGTGGGGGCATGGCACTGTTGATCAGACATAGTGTCACTGCTGCAGAAAAGGAGGAAGTCATGGAGGGGTTGTCTACGGAGTCTCTGTGGGTGGAAGTTAAGAATAGGAAAGGGTCAATTACTCTACTGGATGTTTTTTTATAGACCACCTAATGGTAACAGGGATATTGAGGAGCAAATAGGGAGACAGATTCAGGAAAGGAGTAATAATAACAACAGGATTGTTGTGGTGATAGATTTTAATTTCCCAACTATTGATTGGCATCTCCCTAGAGTGAGGGGTTTAGATGGGGTGGAGTTTGTTAAGTGTGTTCAGGAAGATTTCTTGACACAATATGCAGATAAGCCTACAAGAGGAGAGGCTGTACTTGATTTGGTATTGGGAAATGAACCTGGTCAGGTGTCAGGTCTCTCAGTGGGAGAGCATTTTGGAGATAGTGATCCCAATTCTTTACCATAGCATTGGAGAGGGATAGGAACAGGAAGTTAGAGAAACGTTTAATAGGAATAAGGGAAAATATGAGGCTATCGGGCAGGAGCTTGGAAGATAAATTGGAAACAGATGTTTTCAGGGAAATGTACGGAAGAAGTGTGGCAGATGTTCAGTGGATATTTGCGTGGGGTTCTGCGTCGATACATTACAGTGAGACAGGGAAAGGATGGTTGGGTACAGGAACCATGGTGTAAAAAGGCTATTATAAATCTAGTCAAGAAGAAAAGAATAGATTACCAAAGGTTCAAAAAACTATGTAATGATATAGATCTAGAAGATTATAAGGCTAGCAGGAAGAACTTAAGAATGAAATTAGGAGAGGCAGAAGGGGCCATGAGAAGGGTTGGCAGACAGGATTAATGAAAACCCCAAGGCATTCTACAAGTATATGAAGAGCAAAGGGATAAGACATAAGAGAATTGGAGCAATCAAGTGTGACAGTGGAAAAGTGTGTATGGAACCAGAGGAGATGGTAGAGATACTTAATGAATACTTTGCTTCAGTATTCACTACGGAAAAGGATCTTGTAGGGATGACTTGCAGCAGACTGAAAAGCTTGAGCATGTAGATATTAAGGAAGAGGATGTGCTGGAAAGCATCAAGTTAGTTAAGTCACCGGGACCAGAGGGGATGTACCCCAGGATACTGTGGGAATTAAGGGAGGAGATTGCTGAGCCTCTGGCAATGATCTTTGCATCATCAATGGGGACAGGAGAGGTTCCGGAGGATTGGAGGGTTGCGGATGTTGTACCCTTATTCAAGAAAGGAAGTAGGGATAGCCCAGGAAATTATAGAACAGTGAGTCTTACTTCAGTGGTTGGTAAGTTGATGGAGAAGATCCAGAGAGGCAGGATTTATGAGCCTTTGGAGAGGCATAAACAAGAGGACATGAGTTGAGAGTTAGGGGACAAAAGTTTCCCTCCCCTAACACGAGGGGGGATTTCTTTACTCAGAAAGTGGTAGCTGTGTGGAACGAGCTTCCAGTAGAAGTGGTAGAGGTAGGTTTGGTATTGGCATTTAAAATAAAATTGGATAGGTATATGGACAGGAAAGGAATGGAGGGTTAGGGCCTGAGAGCAGGACAGTGGGACTAGGTGAGAGTAAGCGTTCGGCACAGACTAGAAGGGCTGAGATGGCCTGTTTCCGTGCTGTAATTGTTATGTGGTTATATGGTTATGTAATATGATTAGGAATAGTCAGCATGGCTTTGTCAAAGGCAGGTTGTGCCTTATGAGCCGGTCTGAATTTTTTGAGGATGTGACTAAACATGATGAAGGTAGAGTCGTAGATGTAGTGTAAATGGATTTTAGCAAGGCATTTGATGAGGTATCCCATGCAAGGCTTATTGAAAAAGCCAGGACTCATGGGGTCCAAGAGGACATTGCTTTCTGAATCCAGAACTGGCTTGCCCAGTGAAGGCAAAGAGTGGTTGTAAACAGGTCATATTCTGCATGGAGGCCGGTGACCAGTGGTGTGCCTCAGGGATCTGTTCTGGGGTCCCTATTCTTTGTGATTATTTTTTTACCTGGATGAGGAAATAGAGGGATGGGTTAGTAAATTTGCTGATGACACAAAGGTTGGGGGTGTTGTGGATAGTGTGGAGGGCTGTTAGAGGTTACAGCAGGACATTGATAGGATGCAAAAATGGGCTAAGAACTGGCAGATGAAGTTCAACCCAGATAAGTATGAGGTGGTTCATTCTGGTAGGTTAAATATGATGGTAGAAAATAGCATTAATGGCAAGACTCTTGGATCAGAGGGATCTTGGGGTCCAAGTCCAGAGGACACTCAAAGCTGCTACGCAGGTTGACTCTGTGATTAAGAAGGCATAAGGTGCATTGGCCTTCATCAGTCATGGGATTGAGTTTAAGAGCCAAGAGGTAATGTTGCAGCAATATAAGACCCTGGCCAGACCCCACTTGGAGTACTGTGCTCAATTCTGGTTGCCTCACTACAGGAGGAACATGGAAACCATAGAAAGGGTGCAGAGGAGATTTACAAGGATGTTGCCTGGATTGGGGAGCATGCCTTATGAGAATAGGTTGAGTGAACTCAGCCTTTTCTCCTTGGACTGACAGAGGATGAGAGATGACCTGTTAGAGGTGTACAGTGTAAATAGAGGCATTGATCGTGTGGATAGTCAGAGGCTTTTTCCCAGGGCTGAAATGGCTACCACGAGAGGGCATAGTTTTAAGGTGCTTGGAAGCAGGTACAGAGGAGATGTCAGGGGTAAGTTTTTTATGCAGAGTAGTGAGTGCGTGGAATGGACTGCCGGCGGCGGTGGTAGAGGCGGAAACGATAGGGTCTTTTAAGATACTCCTGGATGGATACATGGAGCTTGAGCAAGTAGTGGGCTATGGGTAAGCCTAGGTAGTTCGAAGGTAACGACATGTTCGGCACAGCTTTGTGGGCCGCAGGGCCTGTACTGTGCTGTAGGTTTTCTGTGTTTCTAAAGGAAATTATTGACCAGTTAGTCTGACCTCACTTTGGGAAGATGTTGGAGTTGATTATTAGGATGAGTTCTCAGCGTACCTGGAGGCACATGTTAAAGTAGCTGTGATCAGCATGGTTTCGTTGAGGAAAAATCTTGCTTGATCGATCTGTTGGAATTCTTTGAAGTAATAATAAGTGGGTAGTCAAAGGAGATTCAGTTGTTATGTACTTGAACTTTCAAAAGGCCTTTGACAAGGTGCCATATGTGAGGCTACATTAACAAGCTACGAGTCCATCATATTACAGAGAATTAGGTATGGATAAAGCAGTGGCTGATAGACAAGAGGCAAAGAGTGGGAATAAAGAGAGTTTCTTCTGGTTGGCTGTCGGTGATTAATGGCATTCCACAGGGATCTGTGTTGGGACTGATTCTTTTTAAATTGTATATCAGTGATTTGAATGATTTAATTGATGGCTTTGTTGCCACCTTTGCTGACGATACAAAGATATGTGGAGTGGCAGGTAGTTCTGAGGAAATAGAGAATCTACAGAAGGAACTGGATTAGGAGAATAGGCAAATGAAGTGAAAAATGGAAGACAATGTTGGAAAGCGTATGGTCATGTATTTTGTAAGAAGAAATTAAAGGGTAGACTATTTTCTAAATGCAGAGAAATTACAAAAATTTGAGGCACAAAAGAATTTGAAAGTCCTTGTGCAGGATTCTCTAAAGGTTAACTTGCAGGTTGAGTCTGTGGTGAGGAAGGCAAACGCAATGTTAGCATTCATTTTGAGTGGGCTGGAATATAAAAGCAAAGATGTAATGTTGAGACTTTATAAAGTACTGGTGAGGCCTCACTTGAAGTATTGTGAGCAGGTTTGGGCCACTTATCTGAGAAAGGATGTACTGAAACTGGAACAGGCTCAAAGGAGGTTCATGACAATGATTCCAGTATTGAATGGCTTGTCATGAAGAGCGTTGGATGGTTCTGGGCCTGTATTAACTAGAATTGAGAAGAATGAGGGTGACGTCATTGAAACCTATCAAATGATAAAAAGCTCCCCCCCCCCCCCCCCCCCACCGGTAGAGTGGATGTAGAGAGGATGTTTCTTATGGTGGGAGAGATTAAGACTGGAGGACACAGCCTCAGAATAGAAGGGTGATAGTTTAGAACAAAGATGGGGAAGAATTAAATTAGCCAGAGAGTAGTGAATCTGTGGAATTCATTGCTACAGGCAGCTGTGGAAGCCAAGTCTATAAGTATATTTAAGGCAGAAATTGATAAAGTCTTGATTGTTCAGGGCATTTGGGGCTGAGACGAAAGTTAAACCAACCATGATCAACTTTCAGACCAGACTCAATAGGCCTGATGGCCTAGTTCTGCTCCTATATCTTATTCCTAACATGATTCAGTATGAACATTCAATCATTCAGTACACATTCAATCATACCATATACATACAATCATACAGTGTACATTCAATCATTCAGTATACATTCAGTCATAATAGGCTGTTTCATTCTTGCTTTGCACATATGTAACATTTGATGACAAGGATCATAACAAAACCAGCCACTCTACTCCAAGCACACAATCCATTTTCGGCTGCAGCTTTGGCAAAACTGACTGTTGGAACTTGGCTGCAATGGAGAAAAACCTTTGTATACAACATCAAGCTCCTACCAATTTTAACACCAGTGACAGAGCTGGAGGAAAAGCGGAGAACTTGGCAGAAATTCCTTGATGCTCTTCACTTATAGCACAAATCTGAATTAACAGATACATTTTAGTCTTTGGGCAACCTTTGGAGGATGCAGGTTGTTGTTTTTTTATGGCCTCTGGTTCTCACAACTGCACAGAAATACAAGTACAAAGATATTTCCCCTAAGATGGGAGGACACAGGTGTGCCTCCAATCTGAAAAACACAATTTGTTCCAGCGGGAGACAGTCGAGAGGCATTGCAAAGATTTAGCCACCCCTATCATCACTGAGCACCCTTCAGAAAATGTCAGTGTTCACCAGTAGATATTGATCAGAATCCTACAGTCTCCACAGAGATCTCGTAAGCCTCCAGATACCATCATTGCAGGAAAAAGGGACCAATTGCAAGCATCAGAAGACAGTATGTTGTTCTGTCAGAAGGTAAGGCACTCAAGAAGGTGTGCTTCAATGAGTAGTGCACCTGAAGAAAATAGCTGACTTCAACCATCAACTTCACACAAGGATACAGCTGGAGCAAAGAAGTAGCTACTGTTTTCCAAACCCATAAAATGGGCCACCAAACAAAACCAATCTCTTTGCTTGGTTATACTCAAGGTGGAAAACCAGCCTTGAAATTTGAGCCAGATATAGGGTTAGTTATTACTTTAGTAAGAGTCCAATCACAAAATAGAGAAAATCTGAAATGCTGGAAATCCAAGTAACACACACAAAATGTGGAGGAACTCAGCAGGCCAGGGAACATCTATGGAAAAGAGTAAACAGTTGACGTTTCAGGCGGAGACCTTTCATCCAGGACTGATGAACAGTTTCAGCCTGAAACGTCAACTGTTTACTCTTTTCCGTAGATGCTTCCTGGCCTGCTGAGTTCCTCCAGCATTTTGTGTGTGTTACTTTAGTAAGGGTATTAGTAAGATTAGTAAGAACATATGTGGTGTCTTTATAGCAGCAGTGATTCACTAGGTGGACTTGTTTCACTAACCTGTGTGTGGAAGGTCAATAGCCTGATTTGCTGGACAGAAATGAGTTTTAAAAGATGCCATCAGTGTTTTGCTGCATCAGCCATAATCAGGGAAACCCTGCATTGTAACCTCTATTACAAAAGTACCTTTGCGTTTTCTAAACCAATACCATAGTCCAGTGGTTACGTTCAAGTTTAAAGAGTTGTTCAAGGCCTGCCCAGTGCCATATGCACTAGGCCTGAAGATAGAAGAACTTGACTGATGGGAGAGAGTGGATGTGAAACAGCTGGCCTTCACACGTGTAGAATTTAAGGAGTTTGTCTAGAAGAGTGCTCTTAAGCACCTATAATGACTCCGGATCACACAGCATCAATGGCCTGCCAGAGCGAGTGGTGTAAACAGTGAAACAAGGTCTTATTAAACAAACACATGGTGACTTGATGACAAAATTAAACCATTTCCATTACTGGGTTACCCCAAATGAACTTACAGTGTCACCTGTTATTTTCTAAACATTAACCAGATTAGATCTCCTACGGCCAGCCATCTAGGAGAGAATTTGCGGTAAGAAAAGGATCAAGAAACACGATGTGCACACAAGGTTGTTAATGTTTGGTGCCAGATACGAAGTCTACATGTGCATCTCGCAGGAAATAAACTGGCTCACGGCTGTCGTCCAGTGTCGTCACAGTCAGGCAGCAGAACATGAGCGAACAGACAGATAAATTGTTAGGCGACATTTGGAACAAATCACCAGTGAACTGCTGTAGAACTAGGGAAGCTACAGTAGAGTCCTCTGCTGATGAAGCCAGTGTCCCAGCAGATGAACCACTGCTTTCAGTATCAACTAACCAAGAAGCCGTAGAAAGAGACCCTTATGGTGGTCCAGATGAGAGCATGCCAGTTGTCAAAGCAAGATGCACGTTTCATATTTTTCTTTGTTTATCTCACATTCCCTTCTTCAATGGTTCCCATGGGGGGTGCAGGGGGGAGAAATGTACTATTTTAGATCGATCGGGCCTGCTCCGCAAGGGAGGCACTTTTTTAGTTCGGGCTTTTGAGTGTGGATGTTTTCACCTTGGCTCACACAGTTCATCACTCTCACACTGTAAGCTGCCTACATCAACAATTTATACATTCCAGTTTCTGACTAATACATTACAGTTACCCCTTCCACAGTTAAATCCTTTTCCATATCACCTGCTCCTATCCTTGTTTAAGAGTATGGTAAAGATCAGGGAGTTGCGGTGACTGTCTGAAATACTCATCCAGAAAATGTGACCTGGTTCACTATCTAGCATCAGATCCACTATAGCCTCTCTTCTAGTCAGTCTGTTTACATATTGTGTCAGGAATCCTTCCTGAACACACCTAACAATCTAAACCTTTTACACCTTTCCAAAATCTGCCACCCAGTCTTTTGTTCAGTCTTTATTACTAGTTGTCGGTCTATAGAATTACCCCAGTAGAGTGATTGCTCCCTTCTTATTTCTGACTTTCACACACATTAACTCTGGGGAAATCTGCTACTACATCATCCCTTTTGGCAGCTGTAATACTACCTTTAATTAGCAATGCCTCTCCTCCAACTCTTTTTCTTCACTCCCTTTACCTTCTGAAACATCTGAACCCCAGAACATTTAGCATCCATTCTTGCCTTTGTGACAGCCAAGTCTCCATAATCCTTCTTGAACATAACAATTTCTGCTCCATCCAAACCTTTTGTAGTAAGGAGGTGTTCAGTGTTCTCTATGTGAATATGGTGGGAATTGGGGACTTTTTACATTTTTACATTATATTTTCCAATTTTAGCATTTAGCATCCATTAATCTGCTGTAAAATAGTGAATTGATTTATTTGTCAAACTGGTGAAAATAAGGAAAGGTGTTTGATATGTTACAGGATATCTCCAAAGAAAATATTTCGCAGCTATTGTCTGAAGTTAAGATTCCAAAATTCACACCATCTGCAAAAGTAAGTAATTTCATTTTGGAGCCACACTTGGTTTGGAGCCCGCTAGAAACACTGTTATTGCATGGCACTTTGCATCAGTAAGTTGTACTGGTATTTCTCTAGCCATTTAGTCAATAGGCATGAGCTGTAATCTTCTTTTGTCACATCACATTTTTGTGAAATAAAAGGTTGCATTAGGTACCTCTGTACAGCTTGTTAATGTAAATATCTAATGAGCCAACTTTGCAACAGCAACTCAGTGTATAAACACATGCTGACATGTTCAAGAAACAGAATCAAGTTTAATATCTCCAGCATCTGTTATGAAATTTGTTAACTTTGTGACAGTAGTACAATGCAATACATAATAGAAAAAATTCCTAGTTACAGTACTGCAAAAAGTAGGAAGTAAAGTAGTTCAATGTCCATTCAGAAATTGGATGGCATACGGAAAGAATCTGTTCCTGAATCACTGAGTGTGTGCCTTCAGGTTCCTGTAGCTCCTTCCTGGTGGTAGCAATGAGAAGAGGGCATGTCCTGGGTCGTGGGTGTCCTTAATGACAATGCCATCATTTTGAGACATCACTCTTTGAAGGTTTCCTGGATACTACAGAGGCTAGTGCCCATGATGGAGTTGATTAATTTTGCAACTTTCTTTGACCCTGTACAATAGACCCCCTTACCAGACAGTGATGCAGCCTGTTAGAACATTGATGCAGATGTGTTGGCAAAAACGCCTTGTAATGAGGGAGGTCGGAGAAAAATGGCCAGACCTTATAGCAGGCTGGGAGCCATTTGTAAAGAACAAGTCTGGTTGGGAGTGAGCCAGTAAAAAGAAGGGAGGTATGAATGGAGCTCCAAGCCTTAGGCTCATCAGGCTTCAGCAAGAACAGGTGCAGGCCAAGGGTGCCCAGTCAGATGTTATCATTTCTTTTTGATTGTGGAATGTGATCTTGAGATATTGAAGCCAAAGGTATAACAAGCTCAGAGAGAAGAGGCTGAGTAAGTGACTTAGGTGAATTTGAAACACAAAGGTTTCAGGTAACAGACGCAGGTAAAAAAGGGTGAGCTTTTTTTATTCTCTAGTAAATTTCTGTAAGATGGCGGTGTGTGTGAGTGCAGTAGCCTCTCGGGGGGGGGGGGGCAACCAAAGGTGCTTTTCTCTTTGTAAAAGTTTGTTTTTTCACAATTCAAAGACATTTCTACTCCAAAAACCTCAGCACTACTCCATCAATGAGCTGTTTGTTGATCAGAGTAGCTGGACTGGTGTCAGCAGTGGAGCCAGTCAAAATGTCAAAGGGGCCGGCCAGGATGTTGGAGAAGGGACACACACAAAATGCTGGTGAAACACAGCTGGCCAGGTAGCATCTATCGGAAGAAGCACTATCGACGCTTTGTCAGGACGAAGGGTCACGGCCGGAAACGTCGACAGTGCTTCTTCCTATAGATGCTGCCTGGCCTGCTGCGTTCCACTAGCATTTTGTGTGTGTTGCTTGAATTTCCAGCATCTGCTCGTCCAGCCTTGTGTTGGAGAAGGAGCTGGCTGAGGTATTGGAGGAGCCGGTCGGGATATCGGAGGAGCCTGCCGGTGTGTCGAAGGAGCCAGCTTGGGTATAGGGGAGCTGACCTGGCTGCAGATTGTGTTGCTGCCCATTACTCAGAAACATCGAAATTGGTTCAGTATAATTGTAGGAGATTGTCTCAGGCATTTCACTTGCAATTGCAAGACTGTGTTGCACAGTGATAATGTAAGTTGCCACAGACCTGTTACCCGTGTCTGGTGGCAGGACAGACAACATGGTAGCTCTGTAGCCTCAGTTGTACGGAGAACTAGGCCTGAAGCCTTTGGCTTGCTTGCTACTGCAGACCAGATGAGAAAATGTGGAAGCATTACAGTGGCCCTCTGAGTTCGGCTGGGGATTGCCTCCCTAGTCGGTGCTGCCCTCCCATGTACAAGCGGTGGGTTGATAGGCTGGATCATGTATGTCTACACACTGCTGGGGGACTACCAGTGATTGCCAGACATGGTCACTCAGAGTCTTGGACTATATGTAGAGTGCCCATATAAAGTATTTCCTCCCCCCCCCCCCCCGGAAGTTTTCTTGTTTTATTATTTTACAACATTGAATCTCAGTGGATTTGATTTGGCTTTTTTGATGCTGATCAATAGAAAAAGACTTTAAGACTTTCATGTCAAAGTGAAAACAGATCTCTACAAAATAATTAATTGAGCAAATATTCACCCCTTTTAAGGTACAGAGATTAAAGATAAAGTAAGTAAAAGTCAGCATGGTTTCTGCAAGGAAAATCTTGCCTGACAAATCTGTTAGAATTCTTCAAGGAAGTCACAAACAGGGTGGACAAAGGAGAGGCAATGGATGTAATTTACTTGGGTTTCCAGAAGGCATTTGCTAAGGTACCACACATGAAGCTGCTTAGCAAGACAAAATCCTATGGGATTACAGGAAAGATATTGTTTAGAGGAATGGCTGACAACCAGGAGGCAACGATCAGGAATAAAGGGGAATTTTTTGAGGATGTGACTAAACACATTGATGAAGGTAGACCAGTAGATGTAGTGTATATAGATTTCAGCAAGGCATTTAACAAGGTACCCCATGCAAGGCTTATTGAGGAAGTAAGGAGGCATGGGATCCAAGAGGACATTGCTTTGTGGATCCAGAACTAGCTTGCCCACCGAAGGCAAAGAGTGGTTGTAGATGGGTCATATTCTGCATGGAGGTCAGTCACCAGTGGTGTACCTCAGGGATCTGTTCTGGGACCCCTTCTCTTCGTGATTTTTATAAATGACCTGGATGAGGAAATAGGGGGATGGGTTAGTAAATTTGCTGATGACAAAAAGGTTGGAGGTGTTGTGGATAGTGTGGAGAGCTGTCAGAGGTTACAGCAGGGCATCAATTGGATGGAAACTGGGCTGAGAAGTGGCAGGTGGAGCTCAACCCAGATAAGTGTGAAGTGGTTCATTTTGGTAGGTCAAGTATGATGGCAGAACATAGTATTAATGGTAAGAATCTTGGCAGTGTGGAGGATCATAGGGATCTTGGGGTCCGAGTCCATAGGACACTCAAAGCTGCTATGCAGGTTGGCTCTGTGGTTAAGAAAGTATATGGTGCATTGGCCTTCATCACTAATGAGATTGAGTTTTGGAGCCAAGAGGTAATGTTGCAGCTATATAGGACCCTGGTCAGACCTCACTTGGAGTACTGTGCTCAGTTCTGGTCACCTCACTACAGGAAGGATGTGGAAATTTAGAGATTTAGAAATTTAGAAATCAAGAGGAAATTTACAAGGATGTTGCCTGGATTGAGGAGCATGCCTTATGAGAATGCCTTGCTGAGTGAACTCGGCCTTTTCTCCTTGGAGCGATGGAGGATGAGAGGTGACCTGATAGAGGTGTATAAGATGATGAGAGGCATTGATCGTGTGGATAGTCAGAGGCTTTTTCCCAGGGCTGAAATAGCTAACACGAGAGGGTTTAGTTTTAAGGTGCTTGGAAGTAGGTACAGAGGGGATGTCGGGGGTAAGTTTTTTACACAGAGAGTGGTGGGTGCATGAAATGAGTTGCCAGCAATGGTAGTGGAGGCGGATATGATAGGGTCTTTTAAGAGACTCCTGGGCAGTACATGGAGCTTAGAAAAATAGAGGGCTATGTGACAGGGTAATTCTAGGCAGTTTCTGGAGTAGGTTACATGGTTGGCACAACATTGTGGGCCAAAGGATCATAATGTGCTGTTCTAACTATTATCTAATGGGGAGATGGTTCAAAAATCACGTTGCAGAGGGACTTGGGTGTCCTTGTGCAAGGCTCCCAGAAGGTTAATTTCCAGGCTGAATCTGTGCTAAAGAAGGTAAATGCAATGTTGCATTCATTTCAAGGGGAGTGGAATGTAAAAGCAAGGAGATAATGCTAAGCCTTAATAAGACACTAATCAGACAATACTTGGAGTATTGTCAACAGTTTTGGGCCCCATATCTCAGAAAGGATGTATCACTAGAGAGAGTCCAGAGGAAGTTCACAAGTATGATACAGGAATGAAGGGGTTAACGTATGAGAAGCATTTGGCAGCTTTGGGCCTGTACTCAGAATGCGGGGGACGGGTGGGGGGGGTGGGTGCAGTTGCAGGGTCTCATTGAAACCCACCGAATGTTGAAAGGACTAGATAGGGTGGATGTGGAGAGGATGTTTCCTATGGTGGGGGTATCCAGGATTAGAAGGCACAGACTCAAAATTGAGGGGTGGCTTTTTAGGAAGGGATTTTTTTTTAGCCAGAGAGTAGTGAATCTGTGGAATGCTCTGACACAGATTGCAATGGAGATCAAGTCCGTGGGTATATTTAAGGTGGAAGTTAATCGTTTCCTGATCGGTCGGGGCATCAAAGGATATGGCAAGAAGTCAGGTGTATGGGGCTGAGAGGGATCCGGGATCAGTCATAATGGAATGGTGGAGCAGACTCAATGGGCTGAATGGCCTAATTCTGATCTTATGTTCATAGTGGTTAACATGACACCCTAGATCATCACTGATGCAGCCTGTTGGTTTTAGAAGTCAAATAATTAAATCAAATTGACTTTATTTCTTACATCCTTCATGTGCATAGGCAGTAAAGATCTTTACATTACACCTCCATCTAAGTGTGCAATGTGCAATCATAATAATTTATAATAATTAATAATAAAAAGAACAGTCAATTTAATATAGAGTACACTCAAATCAGCATGAGTTCATCAGTCTGATGGCCTGGAGAAGCTGTTCCGGAGCCTGTTGGTCCTGGCTTTTATGCTGTGGTACCGTTTACCAGATGGTAGCAGCTAGAATAGATTGTGATTGGGGTAACTCAGGTCCCCAATGATTCTTTGGGCCCTTTTTCATTCCTGTCTTTGGAAATGGCCTGAATCATCGGAAGTTCATGCTGTGCTGTCTGCACCACTCCCTGCAGAACCCTGCGATTAAGGGAGGTACAATTCCCATACCAGGCAATGATGCAGCCAGTCTGGATGCTCTCAATTGTGCCCCTGTAGAAAGTTCTTAGGATTTGTGGACCCCTACCAAACTTCCTCAACCATCTGAGATGAAAGAGGTGCTCTTATGCCTTTTTCACCACACAGTTGGTGTGTACAGACCATGTTGAGATCCTCAGTGATGTGAGTACTGATGAACTTGAAGCTGTTTGTCTTCTCAACCCCTGATCAATTGATATCAATGAGGGTTAGCCCATTTCCATTCCTACTGTAATCCACAACCAGCTACTTTGTTTTAGCAACATTGAGGGAGAGGTTGTTTTCATGACACCACTGTGTCAGAGAGATGACTTCTTCCCTGTAGGCCATCTCATTATTATTTGAGATTAGGCCATTCAGTGTAGTGTCATCAGCAAATTTAATTAGCAGGTTAGAGCTGTGGGTGTCATGGGTGCACAGGGAGTAAAGGAGGGGACTCAGTACACAGCCCTGAGGGGCTCCTGTGTTAAGAGTCAGAAGGGTGGAGGTGAAGGAGCCCACTCTTACCACCTGCCGGTGATCTGACAGGAAGTCCAGGATCCAACTATCCAAGGCCGAGGTCTCTGAGCTTCCTCTCAAGCCTGGAGGGAATTATGGTATTGAATGCTGAACTGTAGTCCAAGAACAGCATTCTCTTGTAAGCATCCTTCTTCTCCAAATGTGGCAGGACAGTACATAAAGCTGTGGCTGTTGTGTCATCTGTTGATCAATTGTGTCAGTAGGCAAATGGAGTTAAATAATTAAATGGGGATCTGTTTTTGGAGACCTGGGTGCAGTCCAGGCCTTTCAATTGATTGAAGTAAAAGTACATCTGTATCTGGAAGATCTAATTGCTGGTGAGTCAGTTTCCTGGCAAAAATTACACCAGGAAGACAAAAGAACACTCCAAGCAAGTCTATAAAAGTTATTGAAAAGCACAAGTCGGGATGGATACAAGAAAATTTCCAAGTCACTGAGTATCCCTTGGAGTACAGTTAAGTCAATCATCAAGAAATGGAAAGAATATGGCACAGCTGTAAATTTGCCTGGAGCAGGCTGTCCTCAAAAACTGACTGACTGTGCAAGAAGGGGCTAGTAAGAGAGGCCACCAAAATACCTATGGCAACTCTAGAAGAGTTACAAGTTTCAGTGAATGAGATGGGAGAGATTGTGCATACAACAATCAGGCCAAAGGGCCTGTTTCTGTGCTGTAATGTTCTGTGGTTCTATGGTTAACAACTGTTAACCGGGTGCTTCACCAGGCACATCTTTACAGGAGAGTGGCAGAGAGAAAGCCACTGTTAAAAAATTCTCACATGTAATCTCGACTAGAGTTTGCCAGAAGGCATGTGGAAGTCTCTGAATTCAGCTGGAACCAAAATTGAGCTTTTTGACCATCAGATTAAACACTATGTTTGGTGTGGGGCTGAATTTGTCAGGTGTGTTCAAGAAGGATTCCTAACAGTATGTGGACCAGCTGGTGAGAGGAGAAGCCATACCAGATCTAGTTCAGGGTAATGAACCTGATCAGGTGGCAGACCTCTTGGTGGGGGAGCATTTTGGTGAGAGTGACCACAACTTCCTTAGCTTCAGCATAGCTATAGAAAGGGATAAAAACAGACAAAATGGGAAAGTGCTTAACTGCAGAAGGGCTAACTAAGAAGGGATATAATCATATAACAATTACAGCACGGAAACAGGCCATCTCGGCCCTTCTAGTCCATGTCTCTTACTCTCACCTAGTCCCACCAACCTGCACTCAGCCCATAACCCTCCATTCCTTTCCTTTCCATATACCTACCCAATTTTTTTTAAATGACAATATTAAACCTGCCTCTACCATTTCTACTGGAAGCTTGATCCACACAGCTACCACTCTCTGAGTAAAGAAGTTCCCCCTCGTGTTACCCCTAAATTTTTGCCCCTAACTCTCAACTCATGTCCTCTTATTTGAATCTCCCCTACTCTCATTGGAAAAAGCCTATCCACGTCAACTCTATCTATCCACCTCATAATTTTAAATACCTCTATCAAGTCCCCCTTCAACCTTCTACGCTCCAAAGAATAAAGACCTGACTTGTTCAGTCTTCAACCTAACTTGTTCGTTTGGTTCGGCACGGACTAGAAGGGCTGAGATGGCCTGTTTCCGTGCTGTAGTTGTTATATGGTTATATTTCTCTGTAACTTAGGTGCTGAAACCCAGGTAACGTTCTAGTAAATATTCTCTGTACTCTCTCTAATTTGTTGACATCTTTCCTATAATTCGGTGACCAGAACTGTACTCAATACTTCAAATTTGGCCTTACCAATGCCTTGTACAATTTTAATATTACATCCCAAATCCTATACTCAATGGCAACACGAGTGAATCTGCAGATGCTAGAAATAAATAAAAACACAAAATGCTGGCAGAACTCAGCAGGCCAGACAGCATCTATGGGAGGAGGTAGTGACAACGTTTCTGGCCGAAACCCTTCATCAGGAGTGAAGTAACATGGGATGGTCAAGGGGGTATAACAAGTGGGGGGAGGAATGAAGTAGAGAACTGAGAAGTGATAGGCTGAAGGGAAATGGGCTAGTGAGAAGGTAGAGAATTATGGGAAGTAAAAGAGAAAGAAAGGTAGGGCTGGCGGGAAATTATAGTGAAGGGGGAGAAAGAGAGAGAAAGAGAACCAGACTAAAATTATAGATAGGAATGGGGTAAGGAGGGGCCAGGGGTATCAACGGAGGTCTGTGAGTTGAATGCTCATGCCAACAGGTAGGAGGCTACCTAGGCGGGAGATAAGGTGTTGCCACCCCATCATCCAGATCATTAATGTAAATGACAAACAACATTGGACCCAGTACAGATCCCTGAGGCACACCACTAGTCACCGGCCTCCAACCTGACAAACAGTTATCCACCACTACTCTCTGGCATCTCCCATCCAGCCACTGTTGAATCCATTTTACTACTTCAATATTAGTACCTAATGATTGAACCTTCCATGCGGGACCTTGTCAAAGCCTCACTGAAGTCCATTTCGACAACATCCACTGCTTTACCCTCGTCAATTTTCCTAGTAACCTCTTCAAAAAATTTAAAAGATTTGTCAAACATGGCCTTCCACACACAAATCCATGTTGACTGTTTCTAATCAGACCCTGTCTATCCAGATAATTATATATACCATCTCTAAGAATACTTTCCATTAATTTACCCACCACTGATGTCAAACTTTCAGACCGATAATTGCTACGTTTACTCTTAGAACCCTTTTTAAACAATGGAACCACATGAGCAATACGCCAATCCTCTGGCACCATCCCCGTTTCTAATGACGTTTGAAATATTTTTGTCAGAGCCCCTGCTATTTCTACACTAACTTCCCTCAAGGTCCTAGGGAATCTCCTGTCAGGAACCAGAGACTTATCCACTTTTATATTCTTTAAAAGCACCAATACTCCCTCTTCTTTAATCGTCATAGTTTCCATATCTACCCTACTTGTTTCCCTTACCTTACACAATTCAATACCCTTCTCCTTAGTGAATATCAAAGAAAAGAAATTGTTTAAAATCTCCCCCATCTCCTTTGGCTCCACACATAGCTGTCCACTTTGATTCTCTAAGGGATCAATTTTATCCCTCACTATCCTTTTGCTATTAATATAACTTTAGAAACCCTTTGGATTTATTTTCACCTTACTTGCCAAAGCAACCTCATATCTTCTTTTAGCTTTTCTAATTTCTTTCTGAAGATTCTTTTTACATTATTTGTATTCCTCGAGCACCTCATTTACTCCATGCTGCCTATATTTATTATAGATATCTCTCTTTTTCCTAACCAAGTTTCCAATATCCCTTGAAAACCATGGCTCTCTCAAACTTTTAACCTTTCCTTTCAATCTAACAGGAACAAAAAGATTCTGTACCCTCAAAATTTCACCTTTAAATTACCTCCATTTCTCTGTTCCTTCCCATAAAACAAATTGTCCCAATCAACTCCTTCTAATTCCTTTTTCATCTCCTCAAAGTTATCCTTTCTCCAATCAAAAATCTCAACCCTGCGTCCTGACCTATCCTCCATAATTATATTGAAACTAATGGCATTGTGATCACTGGACCCGAAGTGCTCCCCAACACATACCTAAGTCACCTGACCTATTTAATACCCTAACTAGAGATCCAACACTGCCCCTTCTCTAGTTGGTACCTCTATGTATTGCTGCAAAAAACTATCCTGCACACATTTTACAAACTCCAAACCATCCAGCCCTTTTACAGAATGGGCTTCCCAGTCTATGTGTGGAAAATTTAAATCTCCTGCAATCACAACCTTGTGCTTACTACAAATATCTGCTTCTTCCTTCAAAATTTGTTCCTCCCGTTCTCACTCCCCATTAGGTGGGCTATAATACACCCCTATAAGTGTTACTGCACCTTTCCCATTCCTCAATTCCACCCAAATAGCCTACCTAGACGAGTCCTCTAAACTACCCTGCCAAAACACTACTGTAACATTTTTTCTGACAAACAATGCATCACCTGCCCCTCTTGCCCCTCCAATTCTGTCACACCTGAAGCAACAAAATCCAGGAATACTTAGCTACAGTTTTCACAAGTGAAAAGGACCTTGATCAGGGTGGTCAAAATCGAACAGGCCTGTGTGCTGGGCAATGTGGAGATGAAGGAAGAGAAAGTGTTGGATCTTCTTAAAAACATCAAGATTGATTAGTCCCCAGGGTCAGACGTGATATACCCCAGGTTGCTGTGGGAAGTGAGAGAAGAGATCACTGGAGCAGTAGCTATGATCTTTGAATCCTCTTTGGTTGCGGGGGAGGTGCCAGAGAATTCGAGAATGGCAAATGTAGTTCCCTTGTTTAAGAAAGATAATAGGGAGAATCCTGGGAACTATAGATCGGTGAGTCTTACGTTGGTGGTCTGCAAACTATTGGAAAGGATTCTTAAGGATAGGATCTACGAGCATTTGGAGAAGTAGTTTCTACTCATGGATAGTCAGCATGGCTTTGTGAAGGGAAGATTGTGCCTCACGAACCTAATTGAGTTTTTTGAAGAGATTACAAAAGAAATTGATGAGGGTAGAGCAGTGGATGTGGTCTACATAAACTTTAGCAAAGCATTTGACAAGGTCCCCCACGAGAGATTCATCCAGAAAGTCATGAGCCATGGGATCAGTGGAACCTTGGCTGTTTGGATAAAAAAATGGCTTACAGAAAGAAGGCAGAGGGTAATAGTGGAAGGAAAGTATTCTGCCTGGAGATCGGTGACTAGTGGAGTACAGCAAGGACCTGTCTTGGAATCCTTGCTCTTTGTGATTTTTATAAATGACCTGGATGAAGAGGTGGAAGGATGGGTGAGTAAGTTTGTGGATGACACGAAGATTTGAGAAGTTGTGGATGGAGCTGTAGGTTGTCGAAGGTTACGAGATGATATAGACAGGATGCAGAGTAGGGCTGAAAAGTGGCAGATAGAGTTCAATCCGGACAAGTGTGAGGTGATGCATTTTGGAAGGACAAACCAGAAGACTGAGTACAGGGTTAATGGTCGGTTACTTAAGAGTGTGGATGAACAGAGGGACCTTGGGGTTCAAATCCATACATCCCTCAAGGTCGCTGCACAGGTTAATAGGATAGTTAAGAAGGCCTATGAGATGCTAGGCTTCATTAATCGGGGGATTGAGTTCTAGAGTAGAGAGGTCATGTTACAACTCTACAAATCTCTGGTGAGACCACACCTAAAGTATTGTGTTCAGTTCTGATCACCTCGTTATAGGAAGGACGTGGAAGCTATGGAGAGGGTGCAGAGGAGATTTACCAGGATGTTGCCTGGTTTGGAAAACAAGTCATATGAGACAAGGTTAGCAGAGCTGGGACTTTTCTCTTTGGAGCACAGAAGGATGAGAGGGGATTTGATAGAGGTCTACAAGATTATGAGAGGCATAGATAGGGTGGATAGTCAGTACCTGTTTCCGAGGGCATGAATAGCAAATACCAGAGGGCATATGTACAAAATTAAGGGAGGGAAGTTTAGGGGAGACATCAGGGGTAAGTTTTTTACACAGAGGGTTGTGAGTGCCTCAAATTACTTGCCAGGGATGTTGGTGGAGGCTAAAACAGGGGTATTTAAGAGCCTCTTGGACAGGCACTTGGATGAAAGAAAAATAGAGGGTTATGGGGTAGTGTAGGTTTAGTACTTTTTTTAAGGAATATATGGGTCGGCACAACATGGAGGGCTCAAGGGCCTGTACTGTGCTGTAGTATACAGACAGACAGACATATTTTATTGATCCCGAGGAAACTGGGTTTTGTTACAGTCGCACCAACGAAGAATAGTGTAGAAATATAGCAATATAAAACCATAAATAATTAAATAATGATGTAAGTAATGCCAAGTGGAAATTAGTCCAGGACTAGCCTATTGGCTCAGGGTGTCTGACGTTCTGAGGGAGGAGTTGTTAAGTTTGATGACCACACGCAGGAATGATTTCCTATGACGCTCAGTGTTGAATCTCTGTGGAAGGAGTCTCTGGCTGAATGTACTCCTGTGCCTAACCGGTACATTATGAAGTGGATGGGAGACATTGTCCAAGATGGCATGCAACTTGGACAGCATCCTCTTTTCAGACACCACTGTCAGAGAGTCCAGTTCCACCCCCACAACATCACTGGCCTTACGAATGGGTTTGTTGGTGTCTACTACCCTCAACCTGTTGCCCCAGCACGGATGTTATGGGAGTCACTGGATCGACATCAACCCGGTTTGTCACTGGATGGAACTCAGGAACCTCTGTTCTCCAGCCCAGCGCTGATCTCACTGTCCCACCAGCCAACCGGAACGGTTGGGTGGGGGGGGGGGGGTGGTCAGGGTGAATCTTGCTAAGAAAAATTTAAGCCAAATACAAAGTTAAAAACTCAACACAGCGTCAATGGCAACGACTTAAAATGGCGGATGGCGTTCTCCTTCCTCGGTTCATAAGTACGAGTTGTCCATAAGTCAGACGTTCATAACTCAGGGACTCCCTGTATATCGTGTTGAGAATCCAATCTAAACATTTTGCACTGAGAAAGTGCCATCAACATTGAGGAAGTTGCATTGCCTATGATAACAACCATTATTTTGGCATCTTTCCAAACTCTGACTGCCAATCTGTTCCTGAATGTCTCCATTGCATTCAGAGGTTTATAGAGTAGTACTAAAAGAGTGATTGCTCCTTTCCTGCCTGTCAGTAGAGAAACGTTCCACAGAGTCCTCCCTTTCGGCAAATGTGATACAATCTCTAATTAGCAATGCCACTCTCCTACGTCATTTCCTTCCCTCCCTGTCCCAGTAATGGCCAGAAGATTGTATTTCCATGTACTGGTCCATGCTCTGATTTCAATCACCTTTGTTCCTGAAGCTGCTTGAATTATAATAGACACACTTCAACCCGTCCCACTGACTGCAGTTCTACCCTAGCCTACCATTCGTCACAGTCGCTCTACCCTCCGTACATGAAATGCCTCATCATTCAGGTTCCTATTCCTTACCAAACTAGTTGAAACCCTTTCCAAAAGCAAACCTGATAGGGAGAAAGTAAAGTATGACCTAGCAGTATTTCAGTGGAGTAAAGGAAATTACAGTGGTACAAGAGAGGAGTAGGCCAAAATAAACTGGAAGCAGGTCCTGGCAGGGATGATAGCAGAGTAGTAATAGTGTAAGTTTCTGGGAATAATGAGGAAGGTGCAGGATAGATATATTCCATCAACAAATGAAGTACTCAAATGGCAAAATCGTGCAAGCTGTCTGAAAAGGGAAGACAAAGCTAATGTAAAAACAAAAAAAGAGGGCACGCGACAAAGCAAAAATTAATGGGAAGAGAAGATTGGGAAGTTTTCAAAACCCTACAGAGAGCAACTAAAAGAAACATTAGGAGGAAAAAGATGAAATATGAAAGCAACCTAGCAAACGAAGGTCGGCCTGTGAGATCAGTGGGAGAGTTTAAAAAGCGAGCAGATTAACGGAGTGGGCGACGGAGTAGTGAGAGATAGAGTAGGAAGGCTTTGGCTCGAGAGGCTTCGACAAGCAGAGGCTGAGGACGAGCTTGCTCCCAGTGAGGTCAGGCCGGGTAAGCTCCTTTAATTAATATAATTAACTTAGATTAGGTAATAGAGGCAGCAGTTAGGGCAATTGGGTGCTCTGTTTGCAGTATGTGGGAAGTCAGGGCGAGCACAATTGTCCCTGATGACTACACATGAAAAAGGTGCATCCAGCTGCAGCTCCTGACAAACCGAGTTAGGGAACTGGAGCTGGATGAACTTCGGATCATTCATGAGGCAGAGGCAGAAATAGACAGGAGTTTCAGGGAGAGAGTCACCCTTAAAAGTCAGGAGACAGGCAGCTGGGTGACTGTCAGGAGAGGGAAGGGGAATAGGCAGGAACAGCAGAGCACCCCTGTGGCCATTCCCATCAATAATAAGTACACCGTTTTGAATACTGCAGGTAGGGACGACTCTGGCACCGAGACTGGACTCTCAGCTCTGAAGGGAAGGAGGGAAAAGAGGAGAGCAGTAGTGATAGGGGATTCAATAGTTAGGGGGACAGATAAGAGATTCTGAGGGAGAGATCGAGAATCCCAGGTGGTCTGTTGCCTCTCTGGTGCCAGGGTCTGTGATATCTCGGATCGAGTTCTTGGTACCCTGAGGACGAGGGTGAGTAGCCAGATGTCATGGTCCATGTAGGGACCAATGTCGTGGATAGGAACAAGAAGGAGGTCCTGCGAAGAGAGTTTACTAACTTAGGTGCAAAGTTGAAGTACAGGACCTCCAGGGTTGCAATCTCAGGATTGCTACCCGTGCCACGTGCTAGTGAGGCTAGAAATAGGAAGATAATACAGCTAAGTACATGGCTAAGGAGTTGGGGCAGGAGGGAAGGCTTCATGTTTCTGGACAATTGGGCCTTGTTCCAGGGAAGGTGGAACCTGTTCTGACGGGACGGGTTGCACCTGAACTGGAGGGGGACTAATATCCTTGCGGGAAGGATTGCTACTGCTGCTCCAGGGGGTTTAAACTAGGTTTGCAGGGGGAGGGGAACCAGAGTGTTAGAGCAGATAGTGAGGTGGAGGAGGATAAAGGTCATGCGAGAACTGCAAGTACAGTGCATGAAGTAAAGCCAGATCTAACATATAAAGAAGCTTTGAGGAAAGAGAAACAGAATAAAGGGTGTAAAGGTAGTATGGTAGGAAGGCTAAAGTGCATGTACTTCAATGCAAGAAGTATCAGGAACAAAGGTGATGAACTGAGAGCTTGGATACATACATGGAATTATGACGTAGTGGCCCTTACAAAGACTTGGCTGGCACTAGGGCAGGAATGGATTCTCAATATTCCTGGATTTCAGTGTTTTAAAAGGGATAGAGAGGGGGTGAAAGGGGAGGAAGGGTGGCATTACTGGTCAGGGATACTATTACAGCTACAGAAAGAGTGGGTAATGTAGCAGGATCCTCTTTTGAGTCCGTATGGGTAGAAGTCAGGAACAGGAAGGGAGCAGTTACTCTGTTGGGAGTATTCTATAGGCTCCCTGGTAGCAGCTGAGATACCGAGGAGCAGATCGGGAGGCAGATTTTGGAAAGTTGCAAAAATAACAGGGTTGTTAACATGGGTGGCTTTAACTTCCCTAATATCAATTGGCACCTGATTAGTTCCAATGGTTTAGATGGGGCAGAGTTTGTTAAGTGTGCCACTTAACATTCCTGTCACAGTATGTTGATAGGCCGACTAGGTAACGAACTGGGTCAGGTCACAGATCAGTCAGTGGGTGAGCATCTGGGGGACAGTGATCACTGCTCCCTGGCCTTTAGCATTTTAAAGGATAGAATCAGAGAGGACAGGAACATTTTTAATTGGTGAAGGGCAAATTATGAAGCGATAAGGCTGGAACTTGTGGGTGTGAATTGGGATGATGTTTCTGCAGGGAAATGTACTATGGACATTTGGCCAATGTTTAGGGATCTCTTGCAGGATGTTAGGGATAAATTTGTCCCGGTGAGGAAGATAAAGAATGGTAGGGTGAAGGAACCATTGGTGACAAGTGAGGTGGAAAATCTAGTCGGGTGGAAGAAGGCAGCATACATGAGGTTTAGGAAGCAAGGATCAGATGGGGCTGTTGAGGAATATAAGGTAGCAAGAAAGCTTAAGAAGGGGCTGAGGATATCAAGAAGGGAGCATGAGAAGGCCTTGGCGAGTACGGTAAAGGAAAACCCCAAGGCATTCTTCAATTATGTGAAGAACAAAAGGATGACAGGAGTGAAGGTAGAACCGATTAGAGATAAAGGTGGGAAGATGTGCCTGGAGGCTATGGAAGTGAGCGAGGTCCTCAATGAATGCTTCTCTTTGGTATTCACCATTGATGACAGTGAGGACAATATGAATGAGGTTGAAGTTCTGGAGCATGTTGATATATGATGAGGTGTTGGAGTTGTTAAAATACATTAGGACGGATGAGCCCTGGGGCCTGACAGAATATTCCCCAGGCTGCTCCATGAGGCAAGGGAAGAGATTGCTGAGCCTCTGGCTAGGATCTTTATGTCCTCATTGTCTACGGGAATGGTACCTGAGGATTGGAGGGAGGCGAATGTTGTCCCTTTGTTCGAAAAAGGTAGTAAGGATAGTCTAGGTCAGGGGTCAGCAACCTTTACCACTGAAAGAGCCACTTGGACCCGTTTCCCACAGAAAAGAAAACACTGGGAGCCGCAAAACCCGTTTGACATTTAAAATGAAATAACACTGCATACAACGTTTTGTTTTGCCTTTATGCTATGTATAAACAAACTATAATGTGTTGCATTTATGAAATTGATGAACTCCTGCAGAGAAAACGAAATTACATTTCTGCATGCAACAAAAACATTTTGACCTCCGAAAAAAAGACACTGGGTTGAAGGTTACTTTTAAGTAAAATACTCAACGTCTATTTGAGTCCTTCTTGTATTTATGAAAAACGCCAAACTTAAATTTGCCGCCAGCAGCAAACCAAAAATAACGTCAGCCAGCTGTCAACCTGAAAAATAAAAGGACTATTTCACTGAACAATGAAAACATATGAATATACGCAAAATAATAGGCAATTAAAATATTTATCATCCTTGTTCAGATTGACTCACACCTGCCAATGCAGTCGTATTCAGTAGGGATGGATCGATGCTTAGGGGAGTGACCGGGAAGGATAATGTGTTTTTTTCCTCTCTGAACTCACAGAAGCGTTTCCCAAACGATGTTTGCATTGCGATGATTGCAGAATGTAAATACTCCGAATTTATCAAGTCGTGACCTTGTTTGAACTCTCTCAAATTGGGGAAGTGAGACAATGTGCCTTTCTGTAAATCTCTGGCAAGCAACGTCAACTTGCGCTCGAATGCCAAAACATCCTCCAACATGTGCAGGGCTGTACGTCCTTACCCCGTTGAAGAGCTGTGTTCAGCGTGTTCAGGTGCGCTGTCATGTCTACCATGAAGTGTAGCTTTTCCAGCCACTCTGGCTGTTCCAGCTCAGGAAAGGTGAGCCCTTTGCTGCCCAGGAAAGTTTTCACTTCTTCCAGACACGCGACAAAGCGTTTCAGCACCTCCCCTCTGGACAGCCAGCGATAAAAACACGTTGTAGCGGTGTGCTACACGCAGTCAGTAAACTGCAGTCAAAGATAGCTTTATTCGAACTAAACAGCCTTGCTTTTAAGCCTCCCTCAACCCGCCCCCCATGGGCGCGGATGCTGCAAAAGACACGTACTCACAAACCCCCGTAGGCTATCTCCCTTAGCCTGAACACTGGCTAATTGTGAGCCGGTTCGGATGTGTCAGGAAATGGATCGCCACAACGTCTTATTTAGATTGTACAAGATCACCATAATCTTCAAATTTAGATTTACATTTCAAAAACTAACAAACTAACATAAAATACATTTTAATTAAATACTGACCATGTAGCGGTGTGCTACACGCAGCGCTAAAATTACGACACGGAGTCGGTAACTGCAGTCGAAGGACAAACTTTATTCGAAATCTTCTGCCTCACTTTTAAACCTCACTCAACCTGCCCCCATGGCGCAGAGGCTCCAAAGCTCTGTGCTCGCAAACCCCCGTAGGCTATCTAATTGTGAGTCGGTTCGGATGTGCCAGGAAAAGGGTCGCCACAACCAGTTATTTCTCAAAGCAACAGGGAGCCGCAGCACAGACGTAAAAGAGCCACATGTGGCTCCGGAGCCGCCGGTCTAGGTAATTATCGACCAGTGAGCCTTTTGTCTGTGGGTGGGAAAGCTGCTGGAAAAGATTCTTAGAGATATGATCTGTGGGCATTTAGAGAATTATGGTCTGATCAGGGACAGTCAGCATGGCTTTGTGAAGGGCAGAACGTGTCTAACAAGCCTGCTAGAGTCTTTGAGGAGGTGACCAGGCATATAGATGAGGGTAGTGCAGTGGATGTGATCTACATAGATTTTAGTAAGGCATTTGATAAGGTTCCACACGGTAGGCTTAGGCTTATTCAGAAAGTCAGAAGGCATGGGATCCAGGGAAGTTTGGCCAGGTGGATTCAGAATTGGCTTGCCTGCAGAAAGCAGAGGGACGTTGTGGAGAGAGTACATTTGGATTGGAGGATTGTGACTAGTGGTGTCCCACAAGGATCTGTTCTGGGACCCCTACTTTTCATGATTTTTATTAACGACCTGGATGTGCGGGTAGAAGGGTGCGTTGGCAAGTTTGCAGATGACACAAAGGTTGGTGGTATTGTAGATAGTGTAGAGGATTGTTGAAGATTGCAGAGAGACATTGATAGGATGCAGAAGTGGGCTGAGAAGTGGCAGATGGAGTTCAACCCGGAGAAGTGTGGGGTGGTACAATTTGGAAGGACAAACTCCAAGGCAAAGTACAAAGTCAAATGCAGGATGCTTGGTAGTGTGGAGGAGCAGAGGGATCTGGGGGTACATGCCTACAGATCCCTGAAAGTTGCCTGACAGGTAGATAGCGTAGTTAAGAAAGCTTATGGGGTGTTAGCTTTCATAAGTCGAGGAATAGAGTTTAAGAGTCGCAAGGTAATGATGCAGCTCTATAAAACTCTGGTTAGGCCACACTTGGAGTACTGTGTCCAGTTCTGGTTGCCTCACTATAGAAAGGATGTGGAAGCATTGGAAAGGGTACAGAGATTTACCAGGATGCTGCCTTGTTTAGAGAGTATGCATTATGATCAAAGATTAAGGGAGCTGGGGCTTTACTGTCTGGAGAGAAGGAGGATGAGAGGAGACGTGATAGAGGTATACAAGATAGTAAGAGGAATAGATAGAGTGGACAGCCAGCGCCTCTTCACTGGGGCACCACTGCTCAGTACAAGAGGACATGGCTTTAAGGTAAGGGTGAGAAGTTCAAGGGGGATATTCGAGGAAGGTTTTTTTTACTCAGAGTGGTTGGTGCATGGAATGTACTGCCTGAGTCTGTGGTGAAAGCAGATACACTAGTGAAATTTGATGGTATAAGGAGGAATTTGAGGTGGGAGGGGGATATATGGGAGGCAGGGTTTAAGGGTCAACATAACATTGTGGGCCAAAGGGCCTGTAGTGTGCTGTACTAGTGTATGTTCTATGTTCAAACAATATCTAAGTGGATAGGAAAAGCTTTCTCAAGTATGTGAAAAATAAAAGAGAAATGAGAATGGATATAGAACCACGAGAAAATGAGGCCAGAGAAAAAAATAATGGGGGGCAAGGAGATGACAGATGAACTAAATGAGTTTTTTGCATCAGTCTTCACTATAGAAGATGTTGACAGTGTGCCAGATGTTGAAGGGTGTGAAAGAAGAGAAGCAAGTACAGTTACTATTAAGGGGGAAGATGCTCAAAATGCTAAAAGATCTAAGGGTACATAAGTCACCCAGACCAGATGGACTGTACCCTAGGGTTCATAAGAGGTGGAGGTAGAGATTGTGGAGGCATTAGTAATGATCTTTCAAAAATCATTGGAATCTGGCATGGTGCCAGAGGACTGGAAAATTGCAAATGTCACTCCATTCTTTAAGAATGCAGAAAGGAAATTATAGACCAATTAGCCTGACCTCAGTGGTTGGGAAGGTGTTGGATTTGATTGTTAAGGATGAAGTTATGGAGTACTTGGAGACACAGTATAAGATTGGACAAAGTCAGCATGGTTTCATTACGAGAAAAATTTGCCTGACAAAGCTGTTGGAATTCTTTGAGGAGTTAACAAGTAGGATAGATAAAGGGGATACATTGAATGTTGTATATTTGGATTTTCAGAAAGCCTTTGACAAGGTGCCACAGATGAGGCTGCTTACCAAGTTAAAGCCCATGGTATTACAGGAAAGTTACTGGCATGGTTAAAGGATTGGCTGATTGGTAAGAGGTAACAAGTGGAAATAAAATGATCCTTTCCTGGTTGGCTATCAGTGACTAGTGGCGTTCTGCAAGTGGTCAGTGTTGGGACCACTTTTTTATGTTGTAAATCAGTGATTTAGATGATAGAATAGATGGTTTTGTTGCCAAGTTTGCAGATGATACAAAGATTGGTGGAGAGGCAGGTAATTTTGAGGAAACGGGTAGGTTGCTGAAGAACTTGGACTGATTAGGAGAATGGGTAAGAAAGTGGCAAATGAAATTTGCAGACAATTTTCTAAATGGAAAAATCAAAAAATCTGAGATGCTCAGGGACTTGGGAGTCCTTGCGCAGGTAGAGTCAGTGGTGAGGAAGGCAAATGCAATGTTAGCATTCATTTCAAGAGGTCTAAAATATAAGAGCAGGGATGTGATGCTGAGGTTTATAAGGTACTGGTGAGGCCTCACCTTGAGTATTGTGAACCGTTTTGGGCTCTTCATCAAAGAAAGGATGTGCTGGCTTTGGAGAGGGTTCAGAGGAGGTTCACAATGATGACTTTGGAACTGAAAGGGCTATCTTATGAGGAACATTTGATAGCTCTGGGTCTGTACTTGTTGGAATTTAGAAAGATTGGGGGGGATCTCATTGAAATCTTTCAAATATTGAAGTGCTTCAAAGTAGATGTGGGAAGGATGTTTCTCATTGTGGGGGAGTCTAGGACAAGAGGGCACAGCCTCAGGATAGAAAAGCATCCATTTAAAACAAAGTTGAGAAGAAATTTCTTTAGCCGGAGGGTAGTGAATTTGTGGAATTTATTTCCACAGGCAGCAGTGGAGACCAGGTCTTTGAGCGTATTCACAGTGCTTTATAAGTTCTTGATTGGGCATGACACAGCATCAAAGGTTATGGAGAGGCCACGGAGTGAGGCTGAGGAGGGGAAAAAAGGATCAGCCATGATTGAATTGCAGAGCAGGCTTGACGGGCCAAATGGCCTAATTCAGCTCTTATGTCTTATGGTCATCTACCAACTCATTCTATTCTTGTCTTCACTGGTGCATAACATAAGCAGCAATCCAGAGTTTAAAGCCTTAATGTTTTACTTTTCAGCTTTCAATATCCTCTCTTTAGGACCTCATCCCTTTTCCTGCCGGCGTCAGAACTCTGACTGTGGAGAATCCAACATTACACGTTGAAGTCATTTGTGCAATGAAAACCTCCTATGGGAGGTTTAGAAAAGCCATTTGTAGTGTACATCTGTATTGTGAACCAAATTTACATATAAAATTTCAAATTTTGTTTGTTTATTTGCTCAGTTGTGTTCTGAACACATGGGCAGTCTATTATGCTTCTATAGGTTAATGGAAGTTTACTCAAAGGAAATTTTTTTTTAAATAGGTAGATGCCTTCATTTTGTAGTTTAGTTTGAATTATATTTTGAACATTAAAGTTTTGTTTATTTCGTGCATACAATTTGTAGATTGTGGCAGAAGGATTTGTTTTTACAAACTGACAAATTATGTGTTCCCTCTAATCAAATCGACTGTTTGAAGATCAGAAGAAACAAACTGCAGCAACTTTCCTAGGTAAAAGAGGGTTTACCATGAGATTGCAGTGAATGAAGGATAATTACAACAAAACAATGCATATAAAATAAATATCAGTCACTTACAGCTTCATGGCTGTGAAATGAATTTTCAACTTAGCTTTTTTGGCTGGCTATAGTAACCATGTGCTATTTAAAATTATACATACTTTGTGATGAATAATTGAAGAATTCCCAAATGTGTCATGAAAGTTGAAAGTAATGACTAATTTGATTGAGCTCTTCAAGAAGATGTGGATGTTGTCTACATTGATTTTAGTGACGCATTTGATAAGAACTCCCATTGTAGCCTCATCCAAAAGATGAAGATTAAGATGCTTGAGGTTCACAGTGACTTAGCTGTTTGAATTCGGAATTAGCCTGTCCTTAGAAGACAGAATGTAGTGGTTGATGTGACTCCAGATGGGGTTCTGTGATTCATAGATTTCCACAGGGATCCATACTGGGACCCACTACTGTTTATGATGTATATAAATAACTTGGAAGTCAGCAGGTGAGTTAGTAAGTTTAGACCATAAGATATAGGAAGAAAAGTAGGCCATTTGGCCCATCAAATGCCCCGCCATTCAATCATGGGCTGATCCAATTCTTCCAGTCATCCCCACTCCTCACCCCATACCCATTGATGCCCTGGCTAATCAAGAACTTTTTTATCTCTACCTTAAATATACCCAATGACTTGGCCTCCACAGACACTCATGGCAACAAATTTCACAGATTTACCACCCTCTGACTAAAGTAATTTCTCCGCATCTCAGTTCTAAAAGGACGTCCTTCAGCCCTGAAATCGTGCCCTCTTGTCCTAGGATCCCCTCCATGGGAATTAACTTTGCCAGTTAATCTAATCTGTTCAGGATTTCTACATCCTAAGGACAAAGAATTTTCATGTTTCTCACGTCTATCATTCTTACTCGAGAAATGACTACTTTTTCATTGACTCGTTTTATTCCATCTGTAATTGGTTGTAATTATGACGTTATAGCCATCTCTGATCATGCTCCAGTGAAACTTTCTATTAAATTAATGGACACAGCTTCTAGTACTAAGCAATGGTGATTTGATTCTACCTTACTACAAGATCCGGATTTCATTAAATTTATGAAGGAACATATTGATTTCTTCTTTTCAACTAATTCCACGGATGAAATTTCCTGCGGAACACTTTGGGACACTTTTAAAGCATGTATACGTGGACAGATTATCTCCTATTCAGTTGGTTTGAGAAAACGTATTAAGAAGGAAACTCTTTTATTGGGTTGATAAGATTAAAGAAATTGACAAGAAATATTCGATTGCTCCTAGTAAGGAGCTTTACAAATAAAGGGTTGAGCTTCAAATGGAACATAGTTTATTATTTACATCTTCGATTGAAAATCAATTAATGAAAACCAGAAGTGATTTTTTATATACATAGTGATAAATCAGGTTAACTATTAGCTAACCAATTGAAGAATGCTTCGGTTAAACATCAAATTATTAAGATTCGCCAACAGAATGGTGAAGTGACAGTTAATCATGATGAGATAAACAAATCTTTTCAAGATTTTTATACCTCCCTGCATCATTCTGAATTTCCTCATGCTCATAATACCATGCATGATTTTTTAGGGAAATTGAATTTTCCAAAATTATCATCAGAAGAACTTTTAATATTAGAAACTCCTATTATGGATGCAGAAATTAAAGGTGTTATTTCCTCTATGAATTCCGGGAAAGCACAAGGTCCAGATGGGTAGACAGTGGAATTTTTAAAGTTTTTTTCCTCTACTCTTTGTCCTTGGTTATGCTGGGTTTTTGAAGAAGCAATTAGACTAGGTAAGCTATCACAATCTTTTTATAGAGCTTCCATTTCTTTAATATTGAAAAAAGATAAAGACCCTACTGACTGTGCATCCTATAGACCAATATCTCTATTGAATGTAAATTCCAAGATCTTTTCCAAGTTATTGGCAACCAGGCTGGAGAAGGTATTACCTCAAATTATCTCGGAGGATCAGACTGGTTTTATTAAAAATCGCTATTCTTTTTTCAATATTAGGAGATTATTGAATATTGTTTATACTCCTTCACGCAGCACCACAGAATGTGTAATTTCATTAGATGCGGAGAAAGCATTTGGTAGAGTTGAATGGCCGTATTTATTTACTGTGCTTGAGAAGTTTAATTTTAGTCCAACATTTATATCCTAGATTAAATTGATATATCATACTCCAGTAGCCTCGGTTTTTACTAACAATCAAAGATCTCCCTTTTTTCGTTTATTTCGGAGTACCAGGCAAAGCTGTCCTCTTAGTCCATTATTGTTTAATATTGCTGTGGAACCTTTGGCAATTGCTATTAGAGAATCACCTAACATTTTTGGCATTACTCGCGGGATGGATATACATAAGTTATCATTATACGCAAATGATTTGTTGTTATACATTTCTGATCCTGAGAAATCCATTCCTGCAGTTATATCATTATTGGCTCAGTTTAGTCATTTTTCTGGGTATAAATTGAATCTTAATAAAAGTGAATTGTTCCCTTTAAATAAACAGGTTCCAATTTATGGAAATATACCTTTTAAATTAGTTAATGACTTTTTTTTATATATTAGGGATTAAAATTACAAAAAATCATAAGGAGTTATTCAAGGTTAATTTTTTACCCTTAATTGATCAGATGAAATGTTTGTTTACTAAATGGTCACCATTGTCTTTATCTCTGATAGGTCAGATTAATGCTATTAAGATGATTATTTTACCAAAGTTCTTGTATATATTTCAAGTGGTACCAATTTTTATTCTGAAATCCTTTTTTGACAATGTTGATTCAAAAATTTCCTCATATATATGGCAGAATAAAAATCCTAGATTAGGTAAAAGATATTTACAGAAGTCAAAGAAGCAAGGTAGATTGGCATTGCCTAATTTTAGATTTTATTATTGGGCAATTAATATTCGATATTTGAATTGTTGGTTAAGGGATTTGGATTTATCTCCTAGCCCTCATTGGATAAATCTGGAAACTAAATCTGTACAAGGATTTTCATTGGGTTCTCTTTTAGGGACTTCTCTTCCCTTTGCTCTTTCTAAATTGCATAAACAAATTGACAATCCATTAGTTAAACACACTTTACGTATATGGTTTCAATTTTGGAAATTTTTTGGGTTGAATCAATTTGTTTTAGCAATTCCTATTGTATCCAATTTATTTTTTCATCCCTCTATTATGGATCAACCTTATTCAGCTTGGAAGGCTAAAGGTATACTACGATTTTCTGATTTATTTTTGGATAATTGTTTTATGTCTTTTGAACAATTATCTAATAAATATAATTTGCCTAGATCTCATTTTTTTTAGATATTTACAGATTAGGAATTTTTTAAATACTGTACTTCCTACCTTTCCAAATCTTGTTTCTTCGGGTATTTTGGAAAAATTGTTAGAACTAAATACTTTTCAGAAAGGTGTAATATCAAATGTTTACAATATAATCATGAAAATATGTTCAGAGGCCTTTTATAAGATTAAAAATGATTGGGAAAGAGAACTTAACCTTACTATCCCTATTGAGAATTGGGATAAAATTCTTCAATTAGTTAATTTATCCTCTATATGTGCTAAACATTCATTGATACAGTTTAAAGTTGTGCACAGGGCCCATATGTCCAAGGATAAATTGGCTCGTTTTTATTCCCATATAAATCCTATATGTGACATGTCATTCTAAGATAGTTTCTTTAACTCAACCTATTCTCATAAGACATGCTCCCCAATCTCAGGCAACGTAAATCTCCTCTCCACCCTTTCTATGGCTTCGACATCCTTCCTGTAGTGAGGCGACCAGAACTGAGCACAGTACTCTAAGTGGGGTCTGACCAGTGTCCTATATAGCTGCAACATTACCTCTCAGCTCCTAAATTCAATTCCACGATTGATGAAGGCCAATACATCGTATGCCTTCTTCACCACAGAGTCAACCTGAGCAGCTGCTTTCAGCGTCCAATGGACTCGGACCCCAAGATCCCTCCGATCCTCCACACTGCTAAGAGTCTTACCATTAATACTATATTCTGCCATCAAATGTGATCTGATCAAATGCCTTACAAAGCCTCAAATTTGCATCCTTGTTTTTACATTATAGTCCTCTTAAAATTAATGCTGACATTGCATTTGCCTGTCTTGCTACCAACTCAACCTGCAAGTTAACTTTGTGGGTTCTGTTGTGGGATTCCCTAAGTTCATTGGCACCACTGATTTCTTAATTAGCTCCCCATTTAGAAAATAGTCCACGTCTTTATTCCTTCTACCAAAATACATGATTTTGGTAGATTATTTATTTTCCCTGCACTGTATTCTATCTACCACTTCTTTGCCCTTTCTCCTAATCTGCCCAAGTCCTTCTGCAGACATCCTGCTTCCTCAAAACTGCCTGCTCCTCCAATTAACTTTGTAGCATTTGAAAACTTGCCCACAAAGCCACCAATTCCATCATCCAGATCTTTGACATGTAACATGAAAAATGTGGTTGCAACTCCAACCCTTTCGGAGCAAGATATTATATCCCATTCACTGGATATTATATACCTCCCTTTTGCTTTTATACTAGTCCGTCCTTTGGAATACGACTTCTTTGGGATGAGTCTATCCTACACCTTCCGTTTTGCTCCAAGAAAATTCCAACTACTGCTGCCCTGCTGTCATCCCCTGCTAGTGTCCTCTTCCAATCAACTTTGACCAGCTCCTCTCTAATGCCTCTGCAATTCCCATACTCTTTTTGCACAAATGAAAGCCTCTTAATGGTTTAGACCTGCCTATAAATTGTATTATTGCTGCAAAATGACAAATTTCACGACCTATACCATTGATATTAAACCTGATTCTGATGAAAACCTGTTCATTGGTGCATGAGAATAAGTGATCTGTTGCTTGGTGATAAAATACATTCATTTGAAGCATTTCCGAATGAAGCAAATTATCTATTAGAAAGAAAACATAAAACTGTACTTTTATAACTGTGAGGCCTAAAGCATTCAGTAATTTACCTTGTAGCACTCAGTGGGAAAAATGCAGCTTCAAACTGCTGAGAAGCCTGCGTATTTCCAGGGCAATCAATGTGACGGCTCATCAGAGTTTAAATGGTGGGATTTATTTAAACTTCAAATACATCAATTTATAGTTTTCAGTGCTGGTGGCATGTTAAATTTTGCAGATTAAGAGAGCCATTGTAAATGTATCCTTCCTTTCAAAACCTCAATTGAGTCTCTCTCTCTATTTCAAACATATAACGTACTTATGAAATGTTATTGGGAAAGGTTGAATAGTTTAGGGCTGAATTCCCAGGGGCATAGGAGAACGAAGAGATGTCATATAGAGGTATGCAAAATTAAGGGGGGTACAGATGGGTAAATACATGCAGCCTTTTTCCCTGAGGTTGAGTTAGATGAGAACCAGGTCATAGATTTGGAGTGAAAGGTGAAATATTTAGGGGGAACCTGAGAAGGAACTTCCTCACTCAGAGGGTGGTACAAGTGTGGGTCGAGCTGCCATTGGAAGTGGTGCATACCTATTAATTACAACATTTAAGAGACCTAAAGTAGGGTAAGGAAAGCTATGCTCTGGGTACAGGTAGATGGGATTAGGCAGATACTACTGATTTTGAAGAGAGATGTGTCCATGATGTATTGGATGGAGTACATAACTCTCTGAAGCTTCTAATGTTCCCGGAGTTACAGGAAAATACAGCACAGAAAAAGGCCCTTTGGCCTAGTGTGTGCCAAAACCATTTAAACTGCCTACTCCCTTTGACCTGCACTTGGACCATAGCCCTCCATACCCCTACTTTCCATGTACCAATCCAAATTTTGAAATTGAGCTTGCATGCGCTACTTGTCCTCGCAATTCATTCAACACTCTCACGACCTTTGAGTGTAGAAGTTTCCACTCATGTTCCCCTTAGCCTTTTCACTTTTCACCCTTAACCCATGCCTTCTAGTAGTCTCACCCAACCCTTCTATACCCCTCATAATTATGTATACCTCTCAATCTTATACGTTCCAAGGAATAAATTCCTAACATATTCAATCTTTCCTTGTAACTCAGTTCCACTAGTCACAGATCTCCAGTCAGAGAGGCAATTGTCTACAACCACTCTCTGGTTTCTCCCACAAAGCTGGTGTCTCACCCAATTTACCACCTGATCTTGAATGCCAAGCAATTGAACCTTCTTGACCAGCCTTGTCAGATACTTTACTATGCATTTGAACTGCTGTACCAGACCATGATTCAGCCAGTTACGATACTTTTAACAGTTCATATGAAGAAGTTTGTTAGACTGTTTGGTGATAGGCCAAACCTCCTTAACCTCCTACGAAAGTAAAGGCTCAAGCACAGTTTCCTTATGGTTGCACTTATATGCTGGCCACCCAATCTGTCAACATGAAGGAATTTAAAGCTGCTGACACACTCCACCACCAGTTCCCCCAGAGCAGCTGGATGTATGTCACCCTCCTTTGCCTTTAATAAAGTCATCAATTTAGCTTTGCTGAAAATAGAAAACCTAAGGACAATACAGGCCCACAAAGTTGTGCCGAATATTTCCCTACCTTAGAAATTACTAGGGTATACATAGCCCTCTGCCAGTGATAAAAAAAAAACCTGATTCCGATTCTTTTCCCCAGGGTAAGGGGAAAGATTTAAAAGGGACCTGAGGGGAAACTTTTTCACCAAAGGGGGTGCGTATATGAAACGACCTGTCAGAGGAAGTGGTTGAAGCAGGTATTGTAGTATCATTAAGAGAGCACTTCTGTGGAGCAGGCAGAGGATGAGTACACATCACAATGACAGTGAAGGTAGAGGAAGTCTGCAGCAGTGAAGGGTCCCCAGTCATCTTGCATTCCATGTCACTGAACCCAGACTCCAATCTGTCAAGGGCCGTGTGGTGGCTGCCCGTGCATCAGCCCCTCACGTTTAATGAACTGACACACAGGCATTCTTCATTAAGGGAATCCACCCTGACATCCCAGATTAAATCAGTGGTGTTTAATCTTCAGCAAGTGGCAAAGGGGACAGGATTAGGCAATTCAAAGTTCAAAGTAAAGTTTATTATCAAAGTACATATATGTCATCACATACAACCTTGAGATTCATTTTCTCGAGTGCATACTCAATAAATCTGTAGAATTACGAATCACTTCCCAACTAGGACTTTCAACCAAAGTGCAGAAGACACAAATTGTGCAAATGAAAAGTTATTTTTTTTTACAGCACCACTCAACTAGGTGACCTATCTCATTTTGCCACCAGGTGACCTATCTATATACCAAATGGATTTAGACATTCTACCATGTTACTATCATGGCTCTCATTAGTTTGTATTCTTTTACCAGGACTCCTTCAGCCTTCACTGACCCAAGTAAAAATTACCAGTATCTTTCAGTCTCTCCTGTTGGATGAAGCAGTCATCCCAGAAAACATCCTGATGGATCTCCTCTGCTTTCTTTCCTTCCTATAGTGTGACATCCAGTACTGCATATAATATTCCAGCTGTGTGGCCTTAGCAATGCTATAAAAAGTTGTACCAAGATGTCTTTGCTTTTGTATCCAGGTTCTTAAAGACAGGCCTTCATTACTTGTGCTGACATCTTCGGGATTCTTTTGCACCAAGATCCCTTTGTTTGCAATACTCCTTCAGGCCTTACTTTATGCAATACATTTCCTACCCTAATTAGATCCTCCAAAATGCATCACCTCACACTTAATACTTTCAAAGAAAGGCTGTTAATTGGAGTTGCATAAACAGCCAAACTGACAAAATCCTTGTATCTAATGCTGCTGTCAAATCTAATGTTACTATGAGCATCCAATATCAACCCAGATCAGGTCATTGCCACATAATTTTGAGGCAATGTTTTTATTTAAGGGCTTCCTTGCTAAAGAAAGAATGTTTGAAAGATAAGTTTGTAGATAACTTTTGGGCCAATGACAAAATACCATGTGCCACAGCTTAAATCATTTTTATGTATAAATTAATGATATTTTGATTGTTTTTTTACAAAGTATAAAAGCAAAAGAATTTTTTAGGATATAAATTCAGTTAGACAATAGACAATAGGTGCAGAAGTAGACCATTCGGCCCCTCGAGCCTGCACCGCCATTCTGAGATCATGGCTGATCATTCACAATCAATACCCAGTCCCTGCCTTGTCCCCATATCCCTTGATTCCCCTATCCATCAAATATCTATCCAGCTCCTTCTTGAAAGCATCCAGAGAATTGGCCTCCACCGTCTTCCGAGGCAGTGCATTCCACACCTCCACAACTCTCTGGGAGAAGAAGCTCTTCCTCAACTCTGTTTTAAATAACTGACCTCTTATTCTCAATCCATGCCCTCTGGTACTGGACTCTCCCAACATCTGGAACATATTTCCTGCCTCAATCCTATCAAATCCTTTAATTATCTTAAACGTTTCAATCAGATCCCCTCTCAATCTCCTCAATTCCAGCGTGTACAAGCCCAATCTCTCCAATCTCTCTGTGTAAGACAGCCCTGCCATCCCAGGAATCAACCTAGTGAATCTACGCTGCACTTCCTCAATTGCCAGAATGTCCTTCCTTAAACCTGGAGACCAAAACTGTACACAATATTCCAGGTGTGGTCTCACCAGGGCCCTGTACAAATGCAAAAGAACATCCTTGCTCCTTGCAGTTGTGACCATTTCTTAATATAATAACGGGGTAGCAGTGCAAAGCTTGAAAATCTATTGATTTTTTAATGTTGATGCTGCAATTCTGCTCTTTGCGTGAAAATTCATCCACTTTTATTCTTAGCAAATAGAAACCGATGAAAACGTAAAGAAATCTGACCAGGCAAAATTTGCAGTAAGTAGTGAAGAGGAACGAGTGGCCATTGATTTATTAAACCAAGCCAGGAAAACAGGAGTTGCAACCAAAAGTGAGTGCTGTCTTCAAAGTATCAATTTGTGTTTGTAGATTTCATTTTTCTTTTAAGAGGAGTACAGATTGAGTGAGTGTTAAAAACATTCAACTGCACATAATCTAATTCCTTCTTTATGATAAAATACTCCTTAAACTCTACCATTTTTCCAAAGTTAACAGTCCCAGTGGCACAATTGAATGTTCCTTCCCAGTGACTTGATGTTCATTCATATGAGATGATTGGAAGTGAGAACATAGTCTGACTATTAATGTTGATGTGCTTTTAATTAAGTCAAATAATTCCACTTAAAACTTTCTAAGTACGTGCTTTTCAGTCATGTCTGGCAATCCAATTCTGCCAGGGAACCAGACTGAAAAACAGTTATTTTTCCCAAGAAGTTAAGCTGACCAGCAGCTCCACCCACTAACCAATCCCACCACCATTACGTTATCATTTCTTCTGTCAAAGTCACTGTTGTACCTAGCATCACTCTAAATACATAAACCTATGCATATAAGCTATGTTCTGTATTTATATTATTTTTTTATTATTGTGTTCTTTATAAGATAAAGAATAGATAGAAAGGGTCTTTTTTGTGCTGTCTCAGATTGGGAATAAAAATTATTTTGTTCTCCTTTACATTTATAAACTAGAAATGACATTAAAAATCATGAACTTTAAACAATCTTGAAATGATGCAACACAGGCATTGCCATCAGTTATAAGCGAGGAAGGCCACCATGGCTTGCAGTGGGGTCTAGATCAATTGAAAAAAATTATCTGAAAAATAGCAGAATGGATTTTAATGCTTTTCTTGCTCCAAAAGGCAGAGAAAGATATCTGTATTGACATAAGGCTCTTATGAGTAAGAAAGCCAGTTTGATTGTGTTCAGCCAGTGCTTGTAAGTATCTATAATTTTATGTATTTAGTCATAGAGAAATGCAGCCCTGAAGTAGGCCCAGCATGTCCATGCTTAACCATTTAAACTGCCTACTCCCATCAACCTGCACCGGAACCATAGCCCTACTATCCATGAACTTATCTGAACTTTTCTTATACGTTGAAATCAAGCTCATTTGTGCTGGCAGCTCATTCCACACTCTCATGTACCTCTGAGTGAAGTTTTCCCTTATATTCCCCTTAAACATTGCACCTTTTACCCACACAACCTTAGTGAATGCCTGCTTGCATTTACCCCATCTATACTCCTTATAATTTTGTATAACTATCAAATCTCCTGTCAACCTTATATGTTCCAAGGAATACAGTCCAAGCCTATTCAATCTTCCCTAATAACTCAGTTCCTCCAGACCTAGCAACATCCTTGTAAATTTTCTCTGTACTTTCTCAACCTTATTTACATCTTTCCTATAGGTAGCTGACCAAAACTACACTCAATACTTCAAATTAGGCCTCACCAATGTCTTACACAACCTCAACATCCTATCTCCTCTACTCAGTAATTGGATTTATGAAGGCTAATGTTCCAAAAGCTTTCTTTATGACCCTATCCACCCGTGATGCCACTTTTAACAAATTATGGACCTGTATTCCCAGATCCCTATGTTCTACCGCACTCTTCAATGATCTACTGTTCATTGTGTAAGACCTGCCCTGGTTTGTCCTACCAAAGTGCAAAGCCTTGCATTTGTCTGCATTAAAATCCATTCTACTATTTTTCAGATAATTTTTTCCAATTGATCTAGACCTCACTGTAAGCCATGGTGGCCTTCCTCGCTGTCCACTATATCCCCAATGTTGGTGTCACCCACAAATTTGCTGCTACAGTAAACCACAATATTGATACAGATGACAAACAACAACGAACCCAGCACCAATCCCTGCGGAACTCTACTAGTCACAGGTCTCCAGTGAAAAGGGCAGTCATCTACTACTAGCTGCCTAATGCCATTTTTATTGTGGTATGATGAAGATAGGGTGAAGCTCAAATGTGGTGCACCATGTCCAACTTAGCCACTGAATAATAGACTTGGCTTTTATAAGAAAATTGATCATATCTACCAATGTAATTAAAGGTATAATGTCATCGGTGTTAACCCCAGAACAAATAAGTTCCTGTGAAAAGAAAACAAATGAATTGGGAAAGTGTAGAGAAAGGAAATAATGTTTCAGGTTTCAAAATCCAATCCTTATGAACACATAATAATCTCATGAACTTGTTTTTCTCTTTGTGCATGTTTATTAGATCATCTCCATATGATGCCAGTCACCTTTGAAAAAGACAATGACAGCAATGGGCACATTGACTTTATAACAGCAGCATCCAACTTACGGGCAAGGATGTATAATATTGATGCAGCAGACAGGTTGAAGACAAAGAGGATAGCTGGAAGGATTATTCCAGCCATAGCAACTGCAACTGCAGCAGTATCAGGGCTGGTAAGAGCCTCATTATCCTTTCTGGTTCAATTCCGTAATCCATGGGGGCCACAAGTATTTGATAATCATAAAGGCTTCACAAATCAGAGCTCAGGGTTTCAAATCCCAAACTGCCTGATTGATTATGAGTCCCTTTATCACTCCACCCCCTTCCCACCACAGCTGTTTTTGTGATCCTTTTGTACACATTGCTTCTCTTCATTCCCAACTTACCAATTACCTGTCACAAATGTTCTCAGGAATAAAAATCTTGGTTCTGACTGTACTTAAACTCTGTAGATTAACTTGTGCGAAAATTATCTTTTTCTACATATATTTTTGACATCTCTCTCTTATTCACTCATTCTCTTTCTCTCGCTCTCTCTCTCCCTCCCCTTCCTCCCACCCCTCCCCGCCTCTTCTCATCCTATTGCTTCCCCCTCTGCCTGCTTTTTTTCCTCCTCTCTTTTTGTCTCTTTCCCCTGTCTCTACCCTCTCTTGCCCACTTCTTCGTTCCCTCTGACACTTCCCCTCTCACTCCTTCACATTCCTTTTGCGAAGAAAAAGCATTTCAGGATGTATATTGTATACATTTCTCGGACATTAAACTTGACCTTTGAACCTTTGTGTTGCCAAACTCTAATGCTCTCACTCTCCTCTTGCTCCTTTTCACGCCCACTCGTACACTAGCTCTCTTTTGATCTTGAGCTCCTCCTCGCACACACCATCTACCCTTTTCCATCCCCTCTACCCTCTCTCCTCCCTTGTCTCCCCTCTCTCTTGCCCATTTCCTCACTCTCTCTTGCTGTTGCTGTCACTCTCCCTCTCACCCACTCTCGCTCACATTCTTACTCTCTTGTAAGTTCATTGTTTACCAAAGGTCTTCACTAGTTCAAGAAGATTGCTCATCTCCATCTTTTTGGGTACAGTTGAGAAAGAACGATAATTGTGGATTTCCTGCAAAGCATGTGAATCCAGTGTATGAACTAAAAAATAAATACCTTCAAGTAGGTTTTCTCTTTTATTTACAGGTTGCTCTGGAGTTAATCAAACTTGTTGCAGACCTTCCACTTGAAGCGTACAGAAATTGTTTCTTTAACCTGGCTCTTCCAATTATGGTTTTTACTGAACCAGTGGCTGTAAAGAAAATACAAATAAGGTAAAGAGCACCTCAGCCAGAGGCAAACATCAGAATAACTGTGATGGGGTTTTATCTTTAAAATTCTGAATATAGTGTGTTTAAGAAACTTACTTTCTTTTCAAAGCTAATTTTTTAATATAGTTTTTGCTCCATGAACTGAGTGATCATGGGAGCTAAAAGATGGTCCTGTGGGACTTGTATTTTGGCTAAACTTGAATAAATGTCATTAAATTGTAGGACAGGTACACTGAAACATTTCTGTTTACTCTGTGTGGAATTAACATTCCAGCTAGAGAACGTGATGTACACACATTTAAAAAGAATGTTCCTACCAAAACAAATATTCTGTTTTTATCCTCTTTACACTCAATCTAAAACCTCTTGCATCCTGCCCATATTCCAAATTTCAGGGGAGATTACATAAAAGCAGATATGTACCTGTAATTTAAAAGGTTCAGAAAAGAATTTAGATTATTTGAGTCATAGAATTATGTAGCATTGAAACAGGCCACTCAGCCCAACCTGTCCACACCAAGAAATGGATACCTCCCTGTAAATGGTTTCCATTTTTATCCCATTTCCTGAAACTTGTTGCGTAACCCTCTGTGATTAGCAATTCAAGTGCTCAACTTAGATACTTCTTAACTGCTGCCGTTGACCCAATTTCAACCACACACTCTGGTACTTGTCATTTTCTGGGTGAAGCAGAACCATAAGAACATTTGAGCAGAATTAGGCCATTTTTGCCCGTTGAGTCTGCTCCACAATTTCATCATGGCTGATCTACTTTTCCCTCTTAGCCCCAATCTCCTGTGTTCTCACCACATTTCTTCATGCCTAACCAATCAAAAATCTGTCAATCTCTACATTAAACAGACCCAATAACTTAACCGCCACAGCTGCCTGTGGCAATGAATTCCACAGATTCACCACTCTTTGGCTGAAGAAATTCCTCCTCATCTTCATTCTGAAAGGATACCCTTCTATTGTGAGGCTGTATGCTCTGGCCTAAGACTCCCCCACCTTAGGAAACATCCTCTCTACTTCCACTCTGTCAAAGCCATTAAACATTGGTTAGATTTCAATGAGGTCATCCCTCATTCTTCTGAATTCCAGTGAGTAGAGGCCCAGAGCCATCAAATGTTCTTCATATGACAAGCCTTTCAATCCCAGAAACATTTTTGTGAGCCTCCTTTGAAACCTCTGCAATATCAGCAGATGCTTTCTAAGATAAGGGGCCCAAAGCAGCTGACAATACTCCAAGTGAGGCCTCACCAGTGTTTTATGAAGCCTCAAAATTATGTCTTTCTTATATTCTCGTCCCCTTGAAATGAATGCTAATGTCACATTTGCCTTCCTTGCCACTTGTGAGGAATATGGAGGGACATGGACATTGTGCAGATAGAGATATGAGCCTTGTTGAAATGAATGCTAATGCCACATTTGCCTTCCTCGCCTCTTGTGAGGATGTGAGGAATATGGAGGACATGGACAGGGAGATGAGTTTAGTTGGCCATTTGATCACTAACTTGTGATGTTCAGCACCACACTGGGCCGAAGGGCATGTTCCTGTGCTCTACTGTTCCATGTTCAATAGAGATGGAATGCCTTGCCAGGAGTGCTGATAGCGGCAGATACATTAGGGGCATTTAAGAAACTCTTAGACATGGATGATAGAAAAGTGGGGGTTATGTATGAGGGATCGGTTAGATTAATCCCAAAGTAGATTAAAAGGCCAAAGAGTCCAAAAAATAATAGCTGTAATGTTCAATGATCTATGTTCTAAAACAGATAGGATGGGTAGAAATTGTTTTCATAGAACATTCTGCTGGGGGGATGAAGCAGTCATGTCAGTGGCATTGTAACCGGCTCTGAGGCTCTGCAGGGGAAGAGTAACATCAGGCAGAACGATGGTGATAGAACACTATAATTTGGGTAATTCTGTGATTGAGAAAGAGACACTGGATGGTATGTTGCCTCTCAGGCACGGGGGTCTAGGATGTCATGGAGTAGTTGCAGAATATTTTCAGAGGGAGGGTGAGCAGTCGAAGGTCATGGTGCACATTGCCACTAATAACATAGGCAGAAAGGAATTTTGTGTATTGAGTACAGGCAGTTTTTTTTTGGAGCTCTGACCAGCGACCAATCGGCACTTGAGATAGATTAGCAAAAACAAATTAAAGGAAAGCAGGAGCAAGCAGAGCGAGCATTGTTGTATTAAACAGAGTTGGAATGGAGATTTTTATGCTTTAGCTCTTAAAGTAGTGGTCACCAACCTGTCGATTGCAATCGACTGTTCGATCTTTAACACTTTCCTAGTAGATCCTGAAAAAAAATGAGAAATAAATACACAAATACTGTTGAGAGATTGTTTCTGGGTTGTGGGGTTTTAGTTCCGTTCTTTCTGCCCAGTGTGTGCGTGTAGCTCCCTCACACTACACAGTGTACTTCAGTGGTCCCCAACCACCAGGTCGCGAGGAACCGATATGAGTCAGATGCACCTTACCTCATTCTCCGTCACACCCACTGTTGAACTTGAATGCAAATGAGGTCATCGGTCGCCTAAACACAGTGATACCCTCACCCCAGGGATCACTGGTTGGCCTAGCGGGGCTGGCGGGAAGCACCGATGCTACTGGCTTGGAGCGCGGACAGATGGGCGCTGCCTCTAAACCTGTTTAGCACACCGAATGTTAGTGGGGAACCCAGTGCTAAAATATTCACAGACGACCTAATTTGGGCTCAGAGTTTCATAATTAGAGCAGCTATCTCGCTGCGATCTACTGAAGCAAACTTATGTCGGCCGATAGATCCCACAAGGGGGGGCGGGCACGCACCCTGTCGCACTCCTCGTTTGATTGGTCACACTCTCTGGACCCCCAACCCTGACCTTGTCCTCTCACCCCAGCTGCACCTGGCCAGGGCAGCGGGCGGGCAGGAAGCTGGAGTTTGGGTCCGGAGGCTGTCTAATGAGGCAACAAAGCCCTCAAAACTGTTTCGGTACCCTGAGTCCAAGCACCCCGCACTGAAAGACAAACCGGTTGAGTTTTTTCAGCAGAAAAGACATGAGCAGCGCAGGACAGAAGCTAAGTGCTGAGAGCTGTGAAAACTAGGCTGCAGAATAGACTAGACTTAAGGAACCTGCTTCGAGTACCGCTGTATTCCGGTCATGTTTAACACCCCCCCTGCCCCCGTTGGCCGGTCTGCAAGAATATTGTCAATAGTAAACCGGTCAGCAGTGCAAAAAAGGGCGGGTACCCCTGGTGTTTATACATTATTTCTGTTTCCAGGTTGTGGGGTTTTACTTCCAGTCTTTTCTGCCCTGATGCGCATGCGTGTAACTGATCGATCTTGCCTTTCACTAAGGCCGAGGTAGGGGATCTTGGGCTTAAAAAGGTTGGTGACCACTATCTTGAAGGCTTCAGTCAGAGAAAGCAAAAAGGAAAAGCAGTAGGTAAGGTTCCTCCCCCCCACCCCATCTATCCTTCTTTACATTTGATCAGTTAGGACAGTAGAGAAATGCTGAACTCAGCAGGCTAGACCACATCTGTGGAGAACGGTCAACATTTCGGGGCGAGGCCCTTCATCGGGACTGGAGAAAAAGATGAAGTCAGAGCATAAAAGTGGGGGGAGAGGAGGAAGAAATACCAGGTGGTAGGTGAAACCAGGAGATGGGGAGGGGTAAAGTAAAGGGGTGAGAAGTTGATTGGTGAAAGAGATAAAGGGCTGGAGAAGGAGAGGGCAGAAGGTCATGGAATAAAGGGAAGGGGGAGGAGCACCAGAGGGAGGTGATGTGCAGGCAAGGAGCTGTGAGAGAGGGAAAAGGGAATGGGGAATGGTGAAGGTGGGGGAGGGGCAGTTACCAGAAGTTTGAGAAATTGATGTTCATGCCATCAGGTTGGAGGCTACCCAGACAGGTGTTGATCCTCCAACCTGAGTGTGTCCGCATCGTTGCAGCAGAGGTGGTCATGAACTGATGTTGGAATGAGAATGGGAAGTAGAATTGAAATGGTGGCCATAGGGAGATAACGCTTTTTCTAGTGGTGCTCACTTTCAGCGAAGTGGCCTCCCAGTCTGCTTTGGGTGTCACTGACATAAAGGAGGCCACACCAGGAGCACTGGATACAGTAGTTGACCCCAACAGACTCACAAGTAAAGTGGAGAGGAAAGAAAGACGATCCCATTGGAGGTGGCAGAAGTTACGAAGGATTATGCTGGACGCAGAGGCTGATGGACTGATGGGTGAGGACAAGAGGAACCCTATCCCTGGCGGGGTGGCAGGATGGGATGAGGGTAGTCGTAAAAAAATGGAAGAGATACGAATTATGGAACACCTGGAATTGGGACTTTGTTGCAAGAGGGGCAGAGTTGGCAGTTTAATGTTCTGGGGTTCAGTTGTTTTAGACATGACAGAGCAGGAGGAATTAAAGAAGGAAGGTGGCATTACTAGTCAGGGAAGATGTCATGGCAGTGCTCCGTCAGGACAGAATGGAGAACTTGTCTAGTGAGGTGTTATGGGTACAATTAAGAAATAAGAAAGATATGGCCAAATTTATGGGGCTATATTACAGACCACCCAAATGTCTGAGGGATTTAGAGGAGCAAATATGTGGAGGGATCACAAACTGTTGCAAGAAATGTAAGGTTGTTATACTAGGTGATTTTAACTTCCCACATGCTGACTGGAACTCCACTCTTACCACTGCCGGCGAACTGACAGGAAGTCCAGGATCCAGCTAAACAAGGAAGGATGAAGGCCGAGGTCTTTGAGCTTCTTGTTGAGTATGGACGGAATTATGGTGTTGAATGTTGAACTGTAGTCCAACAACAGTATTCTCACAGAAGCATCCCTCTTCTCCAGCTGTGTAAGGATGGTGTCTAGAGCTGTGACTATTGCATCATCTGTCAATCAGTTGTGTTGGTAGGTGATTTATGGGGGGTCCAGTGTGCTGCAGATACAGTCCTTGGCCAGTTTCTCAAAACATTTGATTATTATTAAACTCAAAGTACACTGCAGATGCTGTGGTCAAATCAAGACGTACAAACAAGCTGGATGAACTCAGCAGGTCGGGCAGCATCCGTGGAAACGAGCAGTCAACGTTTCGGGCCGAGACTCTTCGTCAGGACTGCAAAAGGAGGGGGCAGGGGCCCGATAAAGAAGGTTGGGGGGGGAGGGTGGAAGGTACCAGGTGAAAAACCAATCAGAGGAAAGATCAAGGGGTGGGGGAGGTGAAGCAGGGAGGGGATAGGCCAGAGAGGTGAAGAAGGGATCTAAGGGGAAAGCACTATGAGTAGTAGAAGAAGGCAGAATCATGAGGTAGGTGATAGACAGCTAGAAGAGGAGACAGACTGAAAGTGGGATGGGGGAAGGGGGAGGGAGGGAATTACCGGAAGTTGGAGAATTCGATGTTCATACCAAAGGGCTCGAGCCTACTCAGACGGTATATGAGGTGTTGCTCCTCCAACCTGAGTTTGGCCTTGTCATGGCAGTATAGGAGGCCATGTATGGACATATCCGAATGGAAATGTGAAGCAGAGTTGGAGTGGGTGTCAACCGGGATATCCTGTCTGTTGTGGCAGATGGAGCGGAGGTGCTCGATGAAGCGGTCCCCCAATCTGCGTCGGGTCTTGCCGATGTAGAGGAGGCCGCACCAGGAGCACCGGATGCAGTAGATTACCCCAACAGACTCACAAGTGAAGTGTTCCATCACCTGGAAGAACTGTTTGGGACTCTGAATGGTGGTAAGAGAGGAGGTGTAGGGACAGGTGTAGCACTTACGCTTGCAGGAATAAGTTCCAGGTGGGAGATCTGTGGGGAGGGACATGTGGACCAGGCAGTCATGGAGAGACCGATCCCTGCGAAAAGCAGAGAGGGGTAGAGAGGGAAAGATGTGTTTAGTGGTGGGGTCCTGTTGAAGGTGGCGGATGTTGCGGAGGATAATATGCTGGATCCGGAGGCTGGTGGGGTGGCAGGTGAGGACAAGGGGAACACGGTCCCTGTTATGGTGACGGGAGGATGGGATGAAGGCCAAAGTGCAGGAGATGGAGGAGATGTGGGTGAGGGCATCATTGATGACGGCAGAAGGGAAACCACGATTCTTAAAGAAAGAGGACAGTTGAAATGTCCTGGAACGGAAAGCCTCATCCTGGGAGCAGATGCGGCGGAGATGGAGGAACTGGGAATAGGGAATGACATTTTTACATTTGGCAGGATGGGAAGAGGTATAATCAAGGTAGTTATGGGAGTCAGTGGGTTTATAGAAGATGTCAGTGGACAGTCTGTCTCCAGAGATGGAGACAGAGAGATCGAGAAAGGGGAGAGAAGTGTCCAAGATAGACCAAGTGAATTTGAGGGCTGGGTGAAAGTTAGAGGCAAAGTCGATGAAATTGACGAGCTCAGCATGGGTGCAGGAAGCGTCACTAATATAGTCATCAGTGTAGCAATGGAAAAGTTGGGGAGCAGTACCAGTATAGATTTAGAGCATAGACTGTTCCACATAACACACGAAAAGGCAGGCATAGCTGGGGCCCATGCAAGTGCCCATAGCTACACCCTTGGTCTGAAGAAAGTGGGAAGAGCCGAAAGAGAAGTTATTAAGTGTTAGTACCAGTTCTGCCAACCGGAGGAGTGTGGCGGTGGTGGGGAACTAGTGAGGTCTATTGTCAAGAAAGTAGCGGAGGGCCTTGAGGCCTCCTTGATGGGGAATTGAAGTGTATAAGAATTGGACATCCATGGTGAAAATGAAGCGGTCAGGACCGGGGAACTGGAAGTTATTGAAGAGGTCGAGGGCATGGGATGTATCCCAGATGTAGGTGGTGAGGGACTGAACTATGGGTGACAACAAGTTCGGTAGGGCAGGAGCAGGCCAAAACTATAGGCCTACCAGGACAGTCAGGCTTGTGGATCTTGGGGAGGAGGTAAAACCGAGCAGTGCGAGGTGTTGGAATTATGAGTTTTTTTAGCTGAGAATGGAGGGTCTCCAGAGTTGATAAGGGCAATGATGGTACGGGAGACAATGGTTTGATGTTTTTTGGTGTATTTTGATTATTATTGAGGTGAGTGCAACAGGACACCAGTCATTCAGACCTGTTACCTTGGTGTTTTAAGATACAGGAACAATGGTGGATCTTTTGAAGCAGAAGGGCACTCTACACTGGGAGAGGTAGAGATTAAAAATGTCTGTAAACACACCTGCCATTTATGCCACGCACATCCTGAGTACCCACTCTGGAATGCCATCCGGTCCCGCAGCCTTGCGACTGTCCACTTGTTGGAAACCCCTGTGCAGTTTAGCCTCAGAGATGACCAAGGTGCAGGTCGCTTCAGCATCTCTCCTCAGGGGCTCAGTGTTGGCGATATCAACCAAGTGTAGAAAAGATTTAGCTCATCTGGGAGAGAGGCAGCGACGTTGGCAATACCACTGTGCTTAGCTTTGAAGTCTGCGATCTTAGTATATTTTGAGGAAGTTACCGGGAAATTAAGGCAAGGCAGTGGATGTTGTCTACAAGGACTTTAGCAAGGTATTTGACAAGGCTGGTCAAGAAGGTTCAGTTGCTCAGCATTCAAAATGATGTTGAAAATTGGATTAGATAATGGCTTAGAGGAAGAAGCTAAAGAGTAGTAGTCGATGGTTGCCTCTGACTGGAAGCCTATGAGTGGGGGTGTGCCGCACAGATCAGTAATGGGGTCTGTTGTTGTTTGTAACTTACATCAGTGATCTGGATGATAATGTAATTAACAGGATTGGCAAATTTGTGGATGACACCAAAACTGGGGATGCAGTCGACTGTGAGGAAGACTATCAAAGCTTGCAGAGGGATCTGGATCAGCTGGAAAGTGGGCTGAAAATGGCAGATGGAATTTAATGCAGACAAATGCCAGGTGTTGCACTTCAGTAGGACCAACCAGGATAGGTCTTACACAGTGAACGGTAGGGAACTGAGGAGTATGGTAGAAAAAAGGGATCTGTGAATGGAGGCCCATAATCAATTGAAAGTTGGGTCACAGGTAGATAGGATCATAAAGAAAGCATTTGGCACATTGGCCTTTATAAATCAAGGAAATACGATGTCATGTTGAGGTTGTATAAGACATTGGTGAGCCCTAACTTGGAGTATTGTGTGCACTTTTGGTCACCTACTTACAGGAAATATGTAAGAAAGGTTGAAAGAATACAGAGAAAATTTACAAAGATGTTTCTGGGTCTGGAGGACATGAAACATAGGGAAAGATTGAAAAGGTAAGGACTGTATTCCTTAGAACATATAAAATTGACAGGAGAATAGATAGAGGTGTACAAAATTATGAAGGGTATAGATAGAGTAAATGCAAGCAGACTTTTTCCACTGAGGTTGGATGAGACTACAACTAGAGCTCATGTGGTAATGGTGAAAGGTGAAAAGTTTAAGGGGAACTTTAGGGGAAACTTGTTGACACAGAGGATCATGAGAGTGTGGAATGAGCTACCAGCACACATGGTGCAGGCAATCTTGATTTCACCTTTAACAGAAGTTTAGATAGGTACATGGATGGTATGGAAGGCTGTGATCCCAGTGCAGGTTGATTGCAGTATGCAGTTTAAATGATTTCAGCATGGACTAGATGGGCCAAAGGGCTTGTTTCTGTGCTGTACTAGTCTATGAATCTATGACCTGCAAGGTGGTAATCTCAGGATTACTCCCGGTGCCAAGTGCTGATCAGGGCAAGAATGAAATGATAGTACATCTGAATGAGTGGCTGAGGAATTGGTACAGGGGGCAAGATTCCAGGTTCTTTGATCATTCAAACTTCTTCTGGGGTAGGGTGACCTGTAGAAGAGGGACAGGTTGCATCTGATTTGAAACCAATATTCTAGCCAGGAAGTTTGGTGGTGCTACTTGCAAAGGTTTTAGTTAGTTTGACAGGAGATGAGAACTAGAGCACATCAGAAAGTAGAGGGATGGAGAGGAAGGTACTGTAGAAGAGGTCCTGAAAACAGAACTCAGGAAATTAGGAAGTAAGTTGAGAGGCAAGAACTCAGGTAATAATCTCGGAATTGCTGCCTGTTCCGCACAACAGTGAAGATAGGAATAGAATGAGTTGGCAGATAAATACATGGTTGAAGAATTGGAACAGAGGGCAGGAATTCAGATTTCTGGATAATTGGCAACTGTTCTGGGTCAGGTAGGATCTGTGCAAAAGGGAGCGTTGTACTTGAATGCAAAGGGGACCAATATTCTTGCGGGCAGCTTTGTTCGAGCTCTTAGGAATGGTTTAAACTAATATGGCAGGGATATGGGAACCAATATGACAGAGCCCAGGATGAGCCAACAGGTTTACAAGCAGATGATGGGTGTGATATCAATATAAGGAAGAACAAGCCAATGAATGAGTACAAATGCAGTCAGCAAAGAGTTAAATTATACCACAGAAGCAATATTCAAAGGAGCGGTTTGTGAATCCTGTAGAATTTTTTTTATTTCTGCATAAATATCTTCAGATCTTCATGTAAGATCTCCTTGCTTTTATATTCTATTCCCCTTGAAATATATGCCAACATTGCATATGCTGTCTTTACCACAGACTTAACCTGTAAATTAACCTTCTAGGAGTCTGATATGAGGACTCCTAAGTTCCTCTACACCTCTGATGTTTGGGCCTTCTCCCCATTTAAATAATAGTTTGCACTATTGTTCATTTTATCAAAATGCATTATCATATATTTCCCAACACCCTGTATTCCATCTGCCACTTTTTTGCCCATTCTTCCAATTTGTTTAGTCCTGCTGCGATGGTATTGCTTCCTCAGCACGACCTACCCCTCTACCTCTCTTAGTATCATTCACAAACTTTGCCACAAAACCATCAATTCTATTATCCAAATCATTGACAAACAACATGAAAAGGAGCGGTCCCAATACTGACCCCTGAGGAATACCACTAGTCACTGGCAGACACAAGAAAAAGCTCCCTTTATTCCCACTCTCTGCCTCCTGGCTGTCAATCTTTCTTTATCCATGTCAGTATCTTTCCAGTGTGACACTTTTATCAAATACCCTCTGAAAATCCAAGTAAATGACATCCACTGCTTCTCCTTTGTCCACCCCTAGTTACTTCCTCAAAGAACTCATAACAGATTTGTCAGGGAAGATATCCCTTCACAGAAACCATGCTGACTTTGACTTATTTTATCATTAGTCTCCAAGTACCCCGAAACCTCATTCTTAGTAAACACTCCAGCACTTTCCCAACCACTGAGCTTAGGCTAGCTGGCCTGTAATTTCCTTTCTTTTGCCTTCCTCCCTTCTTAAAGAGTGGAGTGACATCTACAGTCTTCCAGCCCTCCAAGACCATGCCAGGATCAAGTAATTCTTGGAAGACCATTACCAATACATCAGCAATCTCTCTCAGGACCCAGGAATGTACTCCATCTGGTCCAGGTGACTTAGCCACCTAAAGACCTTTGAGTTTGCCTAGCACTTTTTCCTTTGTAATACCAATGGCACTCACTCCTGCTCCCTTACACTCGTGAACCTCTGGCACACTACTGGTGTCTTCCACAGTGAGGACGGGTGCAAGGTACCCATTAAGTTCATCTGCCATTTCTTTGTTCCCCATTACGACCTCACCAGCATTATTTTCCAGTGGTCCAATATCAACTCTAACCTCCCTTTTACTCTTTACTGTGGGACATATCTATCCTGCACCTTGTGAACTATTCCCAGAAATTTCAGCCACCTCTGCTCTGCTGTCATCCCCACCGGTATCTACCTCCAATCCACTTGGCCAAACTCCTCTCTTATACCTCTATAATTCCATTTATTCCATTGCAAAACTGATTCGTGACTTGTGCTTCTCTCTGTCAAAGTGCAGCATGAATTCAATCATATTATGATCACTGGCTCCTAAGGGTTCCTTTACATTAAGCTCCCTAATAAGATCTGGATCATTACACAACACCCAATCTAAGGTAGCCTTTCCCATAGCAGGCTCAAGCACAAACTGCTCTAAAAAGCCATCTCTTATGCATTCAACAAATTCCCTCTCTTGTGATCCAACACCAATCTGATTTTCCCAATCCCCTTGCATACTGAAGTCCCCCATTAGAATTGTGTTACTACCCTTATTACATGCATTTTCCAATTCCCTTTGCAATCTCAATCCCACATCTTGGCTACTATTTGGTCACCTATGTATGATTCCCATGTTTTTTCATCCTTGCAGTTTCTTAGCTCCACCCACAAAAATTAGACATTTTCTGACCCAATGTCACCTCTTTCTAAAGATGTAATTCTATCTCTTACCAACAGAACCACACCACCTCCTATGCCTTCCTGCCTGTCCTTTCAATACAAAGTATCTCCATTGATGTTAAGCTCTCATGGCCTTCTATCAGCCATGACTCTGAAGTTCACAACGTCATACTGACCAATTTCTAATTGCGCCACGAGTTTGTCCACTTTATTCTGAATTCTACGCGCAGTTAAATACAGCACCTTCAGTCCTGCATTCTTCACCCTTCCCTTGACACCTCATACACCCCACATCCAAGTATCTTGCATCAAGGAAAATATTGGACTCTTTTTATATCGAGATGGTGGGTGTTTGGAATGTGCTGCCACAGCTAGTTCTGGGGGCCTATACAATTGAAGTATTTATAGGGCTTTCCTGTAGACACATAAATATGCAGGGAATGGAAGGAGCTTAACTAGTTTGGCAGAACACTGTGGGCCAAAGTACCTTTATCTTTGTTCTCTATCTTACCTGCCAAAGTAATTTCATGTCGTCTTTTTGCCCTCCTGATTTTGCTGCTAAGAGTTCCAACCATGGTGTACATCCCATACTCCTGGAGGATTTTGCTTGATCACAAATATCAATCCCTAACATATCCATCCTTTATATTTGACCAGACCCTCAATAACCATCATGAACTAGGGTTCCCTAAACTTGTTACCTTTACTTCACTCTTAACCAAAGCATGCTTGATCCTAAACTCTCCCTGTCTCGTTTTTTAAAGCCTTCCACTTGCCAGACGTCCTTTAAACTGCTAACAGCCTCTCCCAATCACTCTTTGCAAGTTCTTCTCTAATGTCTTCAAAAATCTGCCTTGCCCAATTTAGGACATTCATTTGTAGACCAGTCCTATCTTTCTCCATGCCCTTTTAAAACTAATAGAATTATGAGCACTGGTCCCATCCTGCTACTCCACTGACACTGACACTTGCCCTACTTCATTTCCCAAGTGAGGTCATGTGTTGCCTCCTCTCAAGTAGAACTATCCCCATTTTGTTTGAGAAAACATTCCCAAGCTGTCAGGACACTGGAGCAGGGATCCAATTGCAGACCCAGTACTGTACACACTGTGATATTAATTAAGTAACAAATCCCAAGGTGCAAAGTCAGTGTCAAAGTTCAGGCAGAGATCAAAACATCCAGAGAAATCCAAAAACCAGAATTGGGAAACTGGCAGAGTTGATATTCAGATGGACAGAGCACAGATACAAAGGCTCAGGAAAATTCACTGGCACAATCTGGCAACAAACTGGTGAAAACACAGGACTGAAATACACTGAGCAATAAACAAAGAGGCAGATGATTAATGGAACACAATGAGACATGGGTGGCAGCAATACAGGTAATACTGAGAGAGAGGTGGAGTACTCAGTGATACAGGGGCCGGAGTAGAGCAGGATCAGGGGGCAGGAGCATATGGCAATGCAAAACCACAGACTGACAGCTAGAGGCAAAAACACTAAAAGGCAGAGTACTGACACAAGCACAATTAACAGTCAGTATGAGGAAAGTTTATATTATAAACCTGCTTTTGCCTTCGCAAATATCTGAGAACTTCCTACATGTTTGCTCCACTAATTCCCACTGATAGTTAGGGATCCCAACAAAGTGATCACTTCCTTCTAATTTCTGAGTTCTTTTATAATTTAGGTTTCCCTGGAATATCTTCTCCAATTACTACCATTATGTGCTCCCCATCAAAACTGCAATACCCCTCCTCCCTTTACCAACCTATATCATGCGTGCAGTGCCTGTGCGCCAGAACCTTAAGCTGCTAATTTTAGTCAAAGGTTCAAAGGTTCATTTTATTATCAAAGTAGGTACGCAGAACGCAACTCTGAGATTCATCTTCTCCAGATAGCCATGAAATACAGAAAAACCATGGAAGTTGGTGAGGCTCCCTCATGCACGAGAAAGAAAAAGAAACAAAACTCACAAATCCCAAACCCCACCCACCTCTCCCTCACAGAAAAATTAACAGATCACCCACACGGACACAGACATAACAGCTAAAACATCAAACCGCAACCCCCCAAACTCAACTCTCTCACCAAAACTAACAGATCACCCACCTGAACTTGGACACAACAACTGAGACATCAAACCCTAAACCCCCCCCCCCCCACACAAAGAAACTAATAGATCTCCTACCCGGACGCAAGACATGACAGCTGAAACATCAAACCCCCTAACCCCCTCCCCCCACACACAAAAACTAACAGATCACCCAGCCAGACATGGACTTGGCAGCTGAAACATCAAACCTCACCCCCTCCCTCGCACAAGAAGTAACAGATCAGAAAAAACAAGAGCAACAGCTTGAACTCAGTCCTTTTACGGGGCCTTCTCTGTTGAAAAATGGCCTCCCGGTATATCCTATTGTGGAGAATGATCTCTGGCCGGACACAGTCTACCACGGGGAACGATCTCCAGCCAGACAGTCTACCATGGAGAGTGACCTCCAGCCAGATACAGTCTACCATGGAGAGTGATCTCCAGCCAGACACAGTCTACCATGCAGAGTGATCTCCAGCCAGACACAGTCTACAATGGGGAGCGATCTCCAGCCAGACACAGTCTACCATGGTGAGTGACCTCTGGCCAGATACAGTCTACCATGGGGAACGATCTCCGGCCCAACACGGCCTATCATGGAGAGTGACCTCGGCCTGACATGGCCTCTTGTCCCTCAGCCCAACCCGTTAAGAGAAACTGCTGACCTGGCCTCCTTTGCATTCACCTCAAAGTTTCAATCGTCTTCGATGCTTTGATCGGTGAGAAATATAATTGATCACAGCCCCTGCGCCCCAGCTTGGGTCTCCTGTTCAGATCAGCTCGTGCTCATTGTCCTCTCCTGGAATTCACTCAATTGAATGCCAAACTGTAAGCCACAGGCTCCAACAGTTTCCAAAACACGATTAAGATAAAAAGAAAAGTAAAAGGCATAGAAAAGGTAAAATAATTGACTACCTGGAAGATGTCACCCAAGGATTCATTGTTCACTGGCACCATCTTGACTGGAGGTTTCTTTAATGGTTATACACTACAGTTTAATGCGCTTGCTCTGAGAACAGCCTGCTGAATCTTTTGACAACCTTCCTCATCTTCCACAACTCCACCAATGTTTGTGTAATCTGCGGACTTACTAATTAGCCTGCTGATATTTTTTCCAAGTTACTTATATCACAATTAACAGACGTTGCAACAGTGATCCTTGTGGAATGACTCTGGTCATAGACCTCCAATCAGAGTAACATCCCTCCACCACTACCCTTTGCCTTCTATGGCCAAGCCAATTTGAATACAATCTACCACTAATACAAGGATCGCATGTGCCGTAATCTTCTGCATCAACCTACCATGAGGGACTTTGTCAAAAGTTTTCCAAAGGTCCATATATACAGCATTCATTGTCCTACCCTCATCAGTTTTGTTTCTCACCTCAAAAAAACAAACTCCTCAAGGTTGTAAGACGTGACCTCCCCCACATAAAGGCACAATGACTATTCTCTAATAAGTCAGTGTTTTTTCCAGATACAAGTTCAACCTCTCCCTAAGAATCTTCTCCACTGATTTCCTGTAAGTCTCGCTAACCTATAATTCATTTAAGGTTCATCTCTACTACCCTTCTTAAACAGAAGAACAACATAGTCTACTTTCCAGTCCTCTGGGAATTCTCTTGGAACAGGAATTGGAATTGCTTTATTATTGTCACATGTACCAAGATAGAATAGAAAGCTTTACTTGCATACAGATCAGATCATTACACAGTGCATTGTGATAGAGCAAGGTAAAACATAAACAATGAAGAATAAAGTGTAACAGCTGTAGATAAGGTGTAGCTTCCTGAGGAATTAGAGGAATTGGTGAGCTTTCTTGGCCATAAGATATACAGTGGTACTACAAAGTTTGTGAACCCTGTAGTATTTTCTCTGTTTCTGCATAAGTATGACCTAAAATGTGATCAGATCTTCACATAGTTCCTAAAACTAGATAAAGAGAACCCTATTAAATAAACACAAAAAATATATATGTTCATCTGTTTATTGAGAAAAATGATCCAATATTTCATGTATTTTTTGGAAAAGGTATGTGAACCTCTGTGATAATGTCTTCTACAGTAGCTATTTGGGGTCAGGCGTTCCAATCAATGAGGTGAGATTGCTGGTGTGGTCTGTAGAGATGCCATGCCCTATATACAAAGTCAGGTTATGGACAGAGCCTGCTCTTCTCAAGAAAGATTTGTTTATATGCACCCCATGCTTTGATCAAAACAACTTTCAGAGGACCTTAGAAGAAGAATTGTAGAGATGTGTAAAGCTGGAAAAGGCAACAAAAGCATTTCTAAAGACCTGAGTGTTCATCAGTCCACAGTAAGAGAAATTATCTACAAATGGAGGAAACTCAGCACTGTTGCTACTCTCCCTAGCAGTGGGCGGCCTGCAAAGGTCACACCAAGAGCACAATGTGCAATGTTGAAGGAGGTGAGAAAGAACTGAAGGGTAACAGCAAAATACCTTCAGAAATCTCTAGAACTTGCTAAAGTCTCTGCTCATATGTCCACTTTAAGAAAAATACTGAACAAGAATGGTGTTCATGGAAGAATAGCACAGAGGAAACCATTGCTCTTCAAAAAAAAAAACCCATTGCTGGCCATCTCAAGTTTGCAAAAGACCACGTGGATGTTCTGCAATGCTTCTCAGACAATGTTCTGTAGAAAGATGAGACAACATTTTGGCAGAAATGCACATTGCTAAGTTTGGAGGAAAAAGGCTGCTGCACACCAACACCAACACCAAAACCTCATCCCAACTGTGAAGCATGGTGGAAGGAGCATCATGGTTTGAGGCTGCTTTGTTGCCTCAGGGCCTGGACAGCTTGCAGTCATTGAAAAACAATGAGTTCAAAATTGTATCAAGACATTTGGCAGGAGAATGTCAAAGTAGCAGTCCATTGCCTGAAGCTTAATAGAAGTTGGATGATGCAACAAGACAATTATCCAAAACACAAGAGTAAATTAACAACAGAATGGTTTAAAAAGAGGAAAATGTGTGTTTTGGAATGGCCGAATCAAAGCCTTGACTTTAATCCTATAGAAATGTTGTGGAAGGATCTGAAGCAAACAGTTCAGTCTTAGACTCTCACACCACATCCACTTTTCAGCAGTCAACAAGTTTCAATGAGGTTACCCCTCATTCTTCTGAATTCTAGTGAATACGGGCCCAGAAACATCAAACACTGTTAATATGTCAAGCCATTCAATCTTGGAATCATTTTTCTGAATCTTCTTTGAACTGTCTCCAGTTTCAGCATACCCTTTCTTAGATCAGGGGACCAAAACTGCTCACAGTCCTCCAAGTGAGGCCTCACCAGTGCTTCATAAAGTGTGAACATAACATGCTTCCTTTTATACTCTAGTCCTTTTGAAATGAATGCTAAAATCGCATTTGCCTTCCTCATCGCTGACTCAACCTGCAAATTAACCTTGAGGAAATAATCAAGAGTCTTTCATGTAACACCATGGGCTCACAGCTTTTTAAACAGACTCATGTGTGGCACCTTGTCAAAGGCTGCCTAAAGATCCAAGTACACAACATCAACTGATTCTTCTTTGTCTATCCTGCTTGTTATTTCTTCAAAGAATTCCAGCAGATTTGAATACAGTAGGCCTCTTAGATAAGTACATGGAGCTTAGAAAAATAGAGAGCTATGTGGTAGGGTAATTCTAGACACTCACTAGAGCAGGATACATGGTCGGCACAATGCTGTGGACGGAAGGGCCTGTAATATGCTGTAAATTTCTATGTTCTGTGTAGATTTATCAGGCAAGATTTTCCCTTGATGAAATCATGCTGACTATGGCCTATTTTATCATGTGCCTCCAAGTACCCTGAAACCTCATCCTTAGTAAACAACTCCCAACATCTTCCCAACCACTGAGGTCAAACTAACTGGCCTATAGATTTCGTTCTTCTGCCGCTCACCCTTTTTGAACAGTGGAGTGCCATTTGCAATTTTCCACTCTTCTGGAATCTACTGGTTCTTGGGGGATCATTTCTAACACCTTAACAATCTCTTCAGCCACCTCTTTCAGAACCCTGATGTACACAATCTGGTCCAGGTGACCATAGTGTTACGAACCCCGTAACTGGGTCACTTACCAGCAAAGATAGAGAGGTCCGTTGAAGCCTGATGATAAGATTTTTAACAGTATTTATTAGTAAAAATACACAAAAATAATATCAATGCAAACATACAGATAATATACATCGTCAATACTAAATCTAAAAGTGCAGGTATAGTAATAATCAATAAGAAATTAGCTCTATCGTTGTCTAGGGGATAATGAATTGTCCGATTGAAATATACAGTTCGCTGCAGTTCCACAAGCTGCCGTCTTTTGTTTGTCGCTGTGCTGCACTTTGTTGGAGAGAGAGAGAAATAGGAATAGAATGGGAACAGGTACCGCGACGGGTTTTCCAATCTTTATGATTTCGTTCCTTCAGGAGTCCCGTTGGCGTGGCCGTTCACTTGTGACCTCTCCTTTAGCTAAGCCGTTCTTCCGTGGTGAGCCTGCCAACCCAGGCAAGGGAGGACGCACACGGGCCCCACCGGCTTTGGCTATAAAACGCTGTCACTAGATTTCCAGCGTTTCTCCTGGTGCGTCTAAAGGGGTTGTTCCCCAGACCCTCTTTTATCCTTACTCACGGGGTCTCAGATGTCAATCAGGTTGGGATGATGCAATCCCTCAACCAGCCCACTCTGGTCGTCCCCTGAGTGCTTCAATGAATAGTACAGTACTCAATACACAATTCCTTCTCCAAGAGACAATAGCCGTTATCAGGGGTTTTTGTTTCGCTGAGGCCAGGACACATTCCAAACCTTGTGGATTCTCTCTCATTTCCTGGGTCCCAGACCCGAATTAATAGCGATCTTGCGATCCTCAAAAAGGAGGGGGCGACTTTGTAACCTTCAGCCCTCAGAGTTGTAGCACATTCGTAACAATAGAACATCACAATACAGTACAGGCCCTTCAACCCTCCATGTTGTGCCGACCCATATAATCCTTAAAAAAAAGTACTAAACCCACACTACCCCATAACCCTCTATTTTTCTTTCATCCATGTGTCTGTCCAAGAGGCTCTTAAATACCCCTAATGTTTTAGCCTTCACCACTATCCCTGGCAAGTCATTCCAGGCACTCACAACCCTCTGTGTAAAAAAAAAACTTACCCTGATGTCTCCCCTAAACTTCTCTCCCTTAATTTTGTACATATGCCCTCTGGTGTTTGCTGTTGGTGCCCTGGGAAACAGGTACTGACTATCCACCCTATCTATGCCTCTCATAATCTTGTAGACCTCTATCAAGTCCCCTCTCATTCTTCTACACTCCAGAGAAAAGTTCCAGCTCTGCTAACCTTGCTTCATATAACTTGTTCTCCAAACTAGGCAACATCCTGGTAAATCTCCTCTGCACCCTCTCCATAGCTTCCACATCCTTCCTATAATGAGGTGACCAGAATTTAACACAGTACTCTAAGTGCAGTCTCACCAGAGATTTGTAGAGTAGCAACATGACCGTTCTACTCTTGAACTCAGTCCCCCTGTTAATGAAGCCTAGCATTCCATCGGCCTTCTTAACTACCCTATCAACCTGTGCAGCGACCTTGAGGGATGTATGGATTTGAACCCCAAGGTCCCTTTGTTCATCCACACTCTTAAGTAACTGACCATTAATCCTGTACTCAGTCTTCCGGTTTGTCCTTCCAAAATGCATCACCTCACACTTGTTCGGATTGAACTCCATCTGCCATTTTACTACCCAACTCTGCAGCCTGTCTATATCCTCTTGTAATCTTCAACAACCTGCAGCTCCATCCACAATTCCTCCAATCATCGTATCATCCGCAAACTTACTCACCCATCCTTCCGCCTCTATATTCAGGTCATTTATAAAAATCACTAATAGCAGCAGTCCCAGGACAGATCCCTGCATCCCTCCACTAGTCACCGACCTCCAGGCAGAATACTTTCCAAACAACTACCCTCTGCTTTTTTCCTTTAAGCCAATCTTTTATCCAAACAGCCAAGGTTCCACTTATCCCATGCCTCATAACTTTCTGGATGAGTCTCTCGTGAGGGACCTTGTCAAATGCTTTGCTGAAGTCTATGTAGACCACATCCACTGCCCTACCCTCATCAACTTCTTTTGTTACCTCTTTGTGACGTCTTCAGACCTTTCAGTATCACAAGAACCTTCTCCCTAGCATGGTAACTTCACACACTTAATGACTCTTGGTACCTGGAATTTCCACCATACTGCTAATGTCTTCCACAGTGAACAATAATGCAGAACAATTATTTTGTCCACCTTTTCCTTGTCCCCCATTAGTACATTTGCAGCTTCGTTTTCCAGCGGCACAATATCCACTCTCACCTATCTTTCACACTTTATGCATCTGAAGAAACTTTTGGTACCCTCTTTAATATTATTGCAAGCTTACTTTCATACTCCATCTTTACAATCTTAATGACCTTTTTACTTCTGTTAGTTTTTAAGAGCTTCACTTTGCCTCCAATTTCCACCCTCTCCTCAAATTTACCTGCTACATTTCCAACACCTCCCTCCCCTTTTCTCGATCTCTCTGTCTCTATCTCTGGGGATGGTATATCTTCTGATATCTTTCATAAATTGAATTGAATTGAACGATCTTTATTGTCATTATACATAGGTACAATGAAACTGTTTAGCTTCCACTGATTCTCACAGTTACCTGGACTATACCTCTTCCCACCCTGTTACTTGTAAAAATGACATTCCCTTCTTGCAATTCCTTTTTCTGTGGATGAGGCTTTTCATTCCAGAATGAAGGCGACGTCCTCCTCCTTCAGAGAAAGGGGCTTCTCTTCGTCCACCATCAACGCTGCCCTCAACCACATTTCTTGCTTTTCACACACACCTACCCTCACCACCACCCCACCAGGGATAGGGTTCCTCTTGTCCTCACCTACTACCCCACCAGCCTCTGCATGCAGCACATAATTCTCCAGAACTTCCACTATCTCCAACAGAATCCCACCACCCTTCCTCAAACCCCTCCCCACTTTCTGCTTTCCACAGGGTTCATTCCCTACGTGATTCCCTTGTCCATTCGTCCCTCCCCACTGATCGCCCTCCTGGCACTTATCCTTACAAGTGGAACAAGTGCTCTACCTGCCCCTACACCTCCTCCCTTACTACCATTCAGGGCCCCAAACAGTCCTTCCAGGTGTGGAGACACTTCACCTGTGAGTCTGTTGCGGATCATACTGCGTTCGGTGCTCCTGGTGTGTCCTCTTGTATATCGGTGAGACCCGATGTAGGTTTGGAGACTGCTTTGCTAAGCCAGAAAAAGTGGAATCTCCCAATGGATACTCATTTTAATCCACTTCCCATTCCAATTCCAATATGTCTATCCATAGCCTCATCACACCTTATGGGTAGTCTCCAACTTGATGGTATGAACATCGATTTCTCAAACTTCCAATAATGCCCCACCCTCCCCCTTTCACCATTCCCCATTCCCTCTGTCATCTTATCTCTTTGCCTGACCATCATCTCCCTCTGCTCTTTCTTCCATGAACTTCTGTCCTCTCCTATCAGACTTCTCCTTTTCTAGCCCTGTATCTCTTTCACTGATCAACTTTCCAGCTCTTTACTTCACCCCTCCCCCTTTCAGTTTCACCTAGCAGCTTGTGTTTCTTCCTCCCCTCCCCCCACCTTTTAACACTAATCCTCATCAAAAAGATGAAGATTCTCCAGTCCTGTTAAAGGGTCTCAGCTCAAAATATCAACTGCACTCTTTTCCATGGATGCTGCCTGGCTTGCTAAGTTCCTCCAGCATTTTGTGTGTGTTGCTTGGGTTTCCAGTATCTGCAAATTTTCTCTAATCTGTGGAATTCTTTGCCACAGATGGTTGTGCAAGATAAGTCATTGGGTGTATTTAAGGTAGAGGTTGCTGGGTTCTTGATTCATCATTGTGTCAAAAGTTATAGGTAGAGGCAAGAGAATGGGGTTGAGAGGATTAGTGAATCAGCCATGATGAATGGCAGAGCAGACTTGATGGGCCAAATGTCCTAATCCTGCTTGATGGGTGGTGTGGTGCCTGTACATGGGGGAGTAAAACCGTTACTGTTGGAAGAGCCGCATAGGTTTGAAAGAAGGTACAATATGTAGTTCTTATAACTATATACTTAGTTACAGGCCATTACGCCACTGGTAACCTTCATTATGGCAGCAATGAAGGTTCTCCATCCCTTGACAGTGTTCAAGGCTTCCTGCATTGTATCAGTAGCTTCCTCTCGATTTTCACTACTGTCAGTCACGCAAGGCCCAGGTGGAGACTCAGGAATACTGTTGCACTCAGACTTAGAGAGATTCTTCATTACTGTTTCTGTGACAATTTGTTTTACCAGGGTTGTTGGCCTGAGCTGAATCCCCAAACCTGGAGGACCATAAGACCACTTTCAGTCTGGCCTCTACCCTTTGACTTGCTTGGCATGGGTAATCCTACCAAGAACCAAAGCATAAACCCCTGACTCCAGCCAACATAGCTCACCACGTCATTGAGGCACACAAGCCAACAAACCATGACAAGGTTGAGGTCTTCTGGGAGGTAGTAAATATATGCAAGATATTAAATTGTCTTCCTGCACTGCTCTCTTCTCACTTTTACCGGGCAGGGGGAGTCTGAGAACCTTCACCGCCAGGCTCAGGAACAGCTTTTACCCTACAGCCATCAGGCTCCTGAACCGGCATGGATAACTTAAGATTATAAGATGTAGGAGTAGAATTAGGCCATTCAGCCCATCCAGTTGGTTCCACCATTCCATTATGACTGATCCCAGATCCCACTCAACCCCATACATCTGCCTTCTCGCCATGTCCTTTGATGCCCTGATCAATCAGGAAACTATCAACTTCTACCTTACATATTCCCACGGACTTGGCCTCCACCGCAGTCTGTGGCAGAGCATTCCCCAGATTTACTCTTCTCTGGCTAAAAAAAAGTCCTCCTTCCGTTCTAAAAGGTCACACAGAACTTCACTCACCTGAACTCTGAACTGATTCCACAACCTACTGACTCACTTTCAGGACTCTACAACTCATGTTCTCATTATCTTTATTTGACCATTTGGCTTCCTTTGCAGAATGGTTGTCAGTGTTATTTTCTTAGAGATTTTTTCCATAAGTTCCATTGTTGCTTTCCTATAAACGCCAGTAAAAATGAATCTCAAGGTAGTATGTAGTGACATATATGCTTTAATAATAAATTTACTTTGGATTTCACAGTCAAAGTTTTACTAGGGGTTTTGACTGGCAGTTCCACCACTTAGCCACTTAATTGGCCATAATTCTGCAAGGGTTCCTTGATTGCTAGTGAAATGTGGATCAGGTCCAGAATCCAACACCTCATTCATATCATGGAGATTCTAAACCAGCCAAAAAAAAACACAGGGAAGGCAAGTTTTTTTATATATATATATATATATATATATATTTACTGACCTATAGACTAGTTTTTATTTATCATAATTATGTGTGAATAATTGTATTTTATAAAACATTTTTAGATACTTTGATTTTAGATGTTCTAAATGTTACAGTGCACGGTACACATAATTTGTTCAAAATATTTTGCAGGTTTCACAGCAAACAGATTTGTTTGAACATTTCCTATCTGTCACAGTTTTTTAGGCAGAGCCTTTTATAAGTCATCGATTGTAGCCTTGGCATTGTTCAGGTCGAGCAACTGGACTCCCATTTGTACGGAGCCAGGCCTCCGTATCCACGTGGAGTAGGTGTGCAGCTATAATGGGCAAAGAATCTGATACATCACGAATTAGCCTAGTATATTTCCATCTAAAGTTTGTATGTCTGCTGTAACAATTACGTGTCCTTTGAAATATTTCAAAGAATTATTGGGTGCCCTAAATCAATATTTAAGCTTGTTGATCTTTCCAAGTACATCTTAAATAAAATTATCCTAACATTTTTCTGTTGGAACAGGAGTGACATCTCATTTACAATCTGGGATCAATGGACAATTTATGGAACAGAAGACTTCACACTGTTAAATTTCATAGATGCTGTCAAAGTAAGAAACTTAAAACAAAATATTTTGCAGATTCTTGAAACCTTGAGGAGGTTGCAGATGCTAGATATCTTGAGCAACACGTACACAATGCTGGAGGAACACAGCAGATCAGGCAGCATTTATGGAGGAGAATATTGACGGGTCTCAGCCCAATACATTAAATGTTTATTCCCTTCCGTAAGTACTGCCTGCCTTGCTGAGGTCCTCCAGTATTTTGTGTGAGAATTTTTTCTTTATTTGTTGGTAAACTTCCATATTATGTTGTGAGTTCAGTTTAAAGTCACATCACATGTGATAGCAAGCTGTTCATTCCACGGCATTCCAGACATCAGAACATAAGAACCTAAGAACATAAGAAATAGGAGCAGGAGTAGGCCGTCTGGCCCATCGAGCCTGCCCCACCATTCAGCAAGATCATGGCTGATCTGTCGGTAAACTCTGCTCCATCTACCTTGCCTTTTCCCCATAACCCTTAATTCCCCTACTATGTTAAAACTTATCTAACTATCTTAAATATATTTAGTGAAGAAGCCTCAACTGCTTCCCTGGGCAGAAAATTCCACAAATTCAGCACTCCCTGGGAAAAATGGTTTCTCCTCATCTCCATCCTAAATCTTCCCCCCAGAATCTTGAGGCAATGACCCTAGTTCTAGTCTCGCCTACCAATGTAAACAATTTCCTACTTCTATCTTATCTATCCCTTTCAAAATTTTGTATGTTTCTATAAGATCCCCTCTCTTTCTTCTGAATTCCAGAGAATATAGGCCCAAGCGTCTCAATCTCTCCTCATAGGTTAACCCCTTCATCCCTGGAATCAACCTGGTGAACCTCCTCTAAACTGCCTCCGAAGCCAGTATATCCTTCCTCAAGTATGGAGACCAGAACTGCACACAGTACTCCAGGTGCGGCATGACCTCCCTGCTCTTGAATTCAATCCCTCTACCAATTCCGTTTGCCTTCTTAATAACCTGTTGTATATGCAAGCCAACTTTTTGCAATTCATGAACAAGCACTCGGAAGTCCCTCTGCACAACAGCATGCTGCAATCTTACACCATTTAAGTAATAATCTGCTCTTCTATTATTCCTTCCAAAGTGGATGATCTCACATTTACCAACATTGTATTCCATCTGCTAGACCTTGGCCCACTCACTTAACCTATCTATATCCCTCTGCAGACTCTCCACATCCTCTGTATAATTTGCTTTTCTACTCAGTTTAGTGTCATCAGCAAATTTTGCTACACCACGCTTAGTCCCCTCTTTCAAATGAGCAATGTAAATGGTAAACAGCTGCAGGCCCAGCACCAACCCCTGCAGAACCCCACTCACCACTGACTGCCAGACAGAGAAACACCCATTTATACCAACTCTCTGCCTTCTATTGGTTAACCAATTCACTATTCATGCCAAAATATTTCCACCGACTCCACACATCCGTATCTTATTTATAAGTCTCTTTTGTGGCACCTTATCGAACGCCTTCTGGAAATCCAAGTATACGACATCTACCTGTTCCCCTCTATCCACTGCACTCATTATGTCCTCTAAGAACTCCAGTAAGTTTGTCAAACAGGACCTGCCCTTTCTGAATCCATGCTGCATCTGTTGAATGTACTGGCCACCAACCTTTTTAAGCCCAAGATCCCCTACCTCAGCCTTAGTGAGAGACGAGATCAACCCCAGATCGATTAGTTACACACATGCGCACCAGGGCAGAAAAGACTGGAAATAAACCCCCGCAACCCAGAAGTAGAAATAATGCATAAACACCACCCTTTTTTTGCGCACCACAGACCAGTTTAATATTGACAATATTCTTGCAGACGGGGGGGGGGGGGGGGTTTAAACACGATGGGAATACAGCGATACTCGAAGCAGGTTCCTTATGTCCAGTCTATACCACAATTCAGTTTAGCACTTAGCTTAGCACTTGCTCAAGGCTTTTCTGCTGAAAAAACTCAGTGGGTTCGTCTTTAAGTGCAGGGTACTTGGACTCAAGGTACCGAAGCAGTTTTGAGGGCTTCATTGCCTCATTAGACAGCCTCCCAGTCCGAACTCCAGCCTCTGCCCGCCCACCGCCAGATGCCCTGGCCAGGTGCGGCTGGTCGTGGGTGGGGTGAGAGGACAAGGTCAGGGCCAGGGGTCCCTGTACCGGGGCCACAGCAGTCACACTCCGGAGAGAGTGACCAACCAAGCGAGGAGAGTGACAGGCCCGCGCCCACCCCCTTGTAGGATCTATCGGCCTACAAAAGTTTGTTACAGCAGATCGCAGCGAGGTAGCTGCTCTGATATTTACGAAACCTTGAGGCCGAATTAGGTCGTCTGTGAATATTTTAGCACCAGGTTCCCCACAAACATTCGGTGTGCTGAACAGGTTTAAAGGTGACGCCCATCTGTTCGCGCTCCAGGCCAGTACCAACGGCACTTCCTGTCAGCCGCGCTGCGGGCCAGTAGCATCGGCGGTTCTCGCCGGCCGCGCTCCAGGCCAGTAGCATCAACACTTCCCGCCAGCCACGCAAGGTGAACACTGGCACAAGGGTGTCACTGCATTTAGGCGACTGATGACCTCGCGTGGGTTCAAGTTCAACACTGGCCGTGACAGGGAATGAGGAAAGGTGCAACTGACTCATCGTTTCCTCGCAGCCTGGTGGTTGGGGACTACTGAAGTACACTGTGTAGTGCAGGGGAGCTACACGCATGCGCACTGGGCAGAAAGAGCAGAACTAAAATCCCACAACCCAAGAACAATCTCTCAACAGTATTTGTGTATTTATTTTTCTTTTTTTTTTCGGGATCTACTGGGAAGTCTCGAAGGTCGACCGGTCGATCACGATCGACGGGTGGCGACCACTAGTCTAATGGAACCACACCTTTCTAAATGTTTCGCTGTTTCTTCCTTAATGACAGTTTCAAGCATTTTCCCGACTACAGATGTTAAAGCTAACTGGCCTATAGTTGCCCGTCTTTTGCCTACATCCTTTTTTAAAAAGTGGCATGAAATTTTCTGTCTTCCAATCCACCAGGACCTGCCCAGAGTCTACAGAGTTTAGATAAGTGATTGCCAGCGCATCTACTATAACCTCTGCCAATTCCCTCAAACCCTGGGATGCATCCCATCAAGACCAGAGGATATATCTTCCTTCAGGCTCTCTAGTTTGGTCATCAGTATCTCTTTAGTGACAGAGATTTTATCGAGGTCCTCACCTCCCATTTCGTCCATAACATACTTCTTCGGCATATTAGACATGTCCTCCACTGTAAAGATCAATACAAAGCAGTCGTTCAGTGCCTCAGCCATTTCCTTATCACCCAATATCAATTTTCCTTTCTCGTCTTCCAAGGAACCTACGTTGACTTTAGCCGCCCTCTTCTGCTTTATATATTTATAAAAACTTTTGCTATCTGTTTTTATATTTTGTGCTAAACTACTTTCATACTGCAGCTTCCCTTTCCTTATTTCTTGCTTAGTTGTTCTTTGTTGCTTTTTAAAGTTTTCCCAATTCTCCAGTCTCCCACTACTCTTTGCGACTTTGTATGACTCATGAACCATTTTGATCTGCCTGCAGCATGAGACCCGATGGCACTACTCTCCTCTGTTTTTATGACAACTATTAAACATAATATTGGGAATGCTTCATGATCAGAAAGCACTCCACAAAACTATAGTACTTATGCCAAAGTCAGAGATCAACCATGAGCCACTGGTGATTAACATTGAACTAAAAGCACGGGAGCTACTTAGCTATTTAGCCCACTAGTTCTTTAGAAACAAACTATCCAAATAGTTAACCTTTCCGCTTTTTCTTCAATATCCAGAATAATCTTTTCTAATACAAATCCAAATCCCTTTATGAATTTGCTGCTAAATCCACTTTCACCATCCTTTCAGGTATTGTATTTCCAAATTGCGGTAACAGTAAATCACTGCCTCTCTCTTGTTAGAGGACTGACTCCAAATCTAGAAATGTAACCATTTTGCATCTCAGTTGTTATGTTTTCCAGTCACCCTCGTGTCATAAGAGTAATCACACTGAAACAGAACCCTTAGCTCAACCCATCTATGCTGACCAAGGTGTTCAGCTAAACCAGACCTTTTTGCCTGTGTTTGGCCCATATCTCTCTCAACATTTCGTATCCACATAACTGTCCAAATGCCTTTTAAATGTTATTGTATCTGCTTCAAACACTTCCTTTGGCAGATTTTTCCCCATATATGCACCACATTCTGTGTGAAGAAATTGCCTCTCAAGTCCCTTTTAAGACTCGCCCCTTTAAATCTATGCCTTCTAATTGTTATTCCCTTTCTCCAGCCTTCATGATTTTATAGACCTTTTTAAGGTAATCCCATGAGTCTCCTAAATTCCAAGGAATAAAGTCTTGGCCTGCCCAACCTTGAGTCCTGGCAACATTCTCATAAATCTTAAGCACTCCTTCTGGTTTAATAATGTCTTTTCTATAATAGTATAGCCAGAACTGTAAACATTAATCCAGGTCTTGTGTTCTGACTCTATAAAGAGTAGAATAGCTTTCACTCAAATGTGATACTTCATAATTTTGAAATTGTCTATAGATTCACTAGGATCACTGTTTTTTAGTTTCTCTGCATACCTGAAATGCCTAAAAGCAGGCCCTTCAGTCCACCTGAGCTAGTTCTATTTGCTTGCATTTGGCCCTATGCCTGTCAAAATGTCTTTTAAATATTGTAATTCTACGTGCCTCTACATATGCTCTAGAAGCCTGTTCCGTATGCCCACCACCATCTATGTGGAAAAACTTGGCCCTCAGGTACCTTTTAAATCTTTCATTTCTCACCTTAAAACTGTGAGTAACATGCCCTGGGAAAAGGCTGGTTGTATCCCTCGTGACCTTATATAACTCTAAAAGCCTCTTTGGCTCTGAGGAAAACAGTACAGTCTGTCAAATTTCTCCACAAAAACTCAAGTCATCCAAATTCCAGCAACAACGTTGTGAATCTTGACTGCACCCTCTCTAAATTAAGAACATCCTAATACAATGGAGGTAACAACTGAACATGGTTTATAAAGGTTTGCTACAACTTGTTCTTGTTGTGCTTTCTTTTACCATTTATTATGTAGAATGCATAAAGAAGGAAATGTATCAAACATGATCAAATGTTTATGGTCTTCAAGAAAATGGAAATCACTAAATTTTGGAGCTTTAGTTTCAGTTTCCCTTCAGAGAGAGTGCTCTAAAAAAACATTTCTTAGATTTTTTTCACTGTTCTGTTGCATAGGGAATGTTGCTTCAGATTAATTCATTTCACTTTCAAAAGCAGATGCAGTTTCCTCATTTGCTATTTGACTGGTATCACCACAGTTCTCTTGTAACAATGTAATGCTAAGGCCCATCTCAAACTTTTAAGTATATATACTGTGCCATTTATTTATTACATAAATACATGTGCCATGTATTTATGCCCCTTGGAAGTTTTCATGTTTGACTGCTTTACAACATTGAATCTCAGTGGATTTGATTTGGCTTTTTTGACACTAATCAACAGAAAAAGACTCATGTCAAAGTGAAAACAAATATCTACAAAGTGATCTAAATTAATTCAGATATAAAATATTCAATAATTGATTGCAGAAGTATTCACTGCCTTCAAGTTAGTATTTAGTAGATACACCTTTGGCAGCATATACTGCCTTGAGTCTGTGTGAGTGGGTCTCTTATCGGCTTTGCATATCTGGACACAGCAATTTTTCACCATTTTTCAATACAAAACTGCTTAAGCTCTGTCCAGTTACTTGGGGATCATGAAGTGAACAACCCTTTTCAAGTCCAGCACAAATTCTCAGTCGGATTGAGGTCTGTACTCTGATTTGGCCACTCCAGGACATTAACTTTGTTGTTTCCAAGCCATTCCTCTGTAGCTTTAGTCAAGTCAAGTCAACTTTTATTGTCATTTCGACCATAACTGCTGGTACAGTACATAGTAAAAATGAGACAATGTTTTTCAGGACCATGGTGTTACATGACACAATACAAAAACTAGACTGAACTACGTAAGAGAGCTACACTAGACTACAGACCTACACAGGACTACATAATGTGCACAAAAACAGTGCAGGCATTACAATAAATAATAAACAGGACAATAGGGCAAGGTGTCAGTCCAGGCTTCAGGTATTGAGGAGTCTGTAGCTTGGGGGAAGAAACTGTTACATAGTCTAGTCGTAAGAGCCCAAATGCTTCGGACCCTTTTCCCAGAGAACAGGAGGGAGAAGAGATTGTATGGGGGTGCATGGGGTCCTTCATAATGCTGTTTCCTTTGCGGATGCAGCGTGTAGTGCAAATGTCCGTGATGGCAGGAAGAGAGATGATCTTAGCTGACCTCACTATCCGCTGCAGGGTCTTGCGATCCATGATGGTGCAATTTCCGAACCAGGCAGTGATGCAGCTGCTCAGGATACTCTCAATACAACCCCTGTAGAATGTGATGAGGATGGGGCGGTGGGAGATGGACTTTACTCAGCCTTCGCAGAAAGTAGAGACACTGCTGGGCTTTCTTTGCTATGAAGCTGGTGTTGAGGGACCAGGTGAGATTCTCTGTCGGGTGAACACCAAGAAATTTGGTGCTGTTTACAGTCTCTACCAAGGAGCTGTCGATGTTCAGCGGGGAGTGGTTGTTCCGTGCCCTCCTGAAGTCAACAACCATCTCTTTTGTTCACATTAAGAGACAGGTTGTTGGCTCTGCACCAGTCCGTTAGCCGCTGCACCTCCTCTCTGTAAGCTGACTCGTCGTTCTTGCTGATGAGTCCCACCACGGTCGTGTCATCGGTGAACTTGATATGGTTCGACCTGTGTGTTGCAGCGCAGTCGTGGGTCAGCAGAGTGAACAGCAGTGGACTGAGCACACAGCCCTGGGGAGCCCCCATGCTCATTGTGATGGTGTTGGAGATGCTGCTCCCGATCCAGATTGACTGAGGTCTCCCAGTCAGGAAGTCTAGGATCCAGTTGCAGAGGGAGGTATTCAGGCCCAGTAGGCTCAGCTTTCCAGTTAGGTTCTGAGGGATGATTGTGTTGAATGCTGAACTAAAGTCTATGAACAGCATCTGAATATTTGTGTCCTTTTTGTCTAGGTGGGTTAGGGCCAGGTGGAGGGTGGTGGCAATGGCGTCATCTGTTGAGCGGTTGGGATGGTACGCAAACTGCAGGGGGTCCAGTGAGGGGGGCAGCAGGGTCTTGATATTCCTCATGATGAGCCTCTCGAAACACTTCATGATGATGGATGTAAGTGCAATGGGACGGTAGTCATTTAGGCAGGACACTGAAGACTTCTTCAGCATGGGGACAATGGTGGCGGCCTTGAAGCACGTTGGAACGGTGGCGCTGCTCAGGGAGATGTTGAAGGTGTCAGTGAGAACATCTGCTAGCTGGTCTGCAAATCCTCTGAGCACTCTATCGGGGATGTTGTCTGGTCCAGCAGCCTTCCTGCGCAAGGTTTTTCTCACATTGGCCATGGTGAGACACAGCAGCTGGTCATTTGTAGGAGGGGTGGACTTCCTCGCCGCCACATCATTTTCTGCCTCAAACCAGGCATAGAAGTTATTCAGCGCATCTGGAGGCATCACCCGCACAGTCAGGTGATGTTGTCCTGTAATTGGTGATGTCCTGGATGCCCTTCCACATGCGCCATGTGTCGCCGCTGTCTTGGAAGTAACTGTGGATTAGCTGGGCATGTGCATGCATTGCCCCTCTGATGGCTCGGGACAGTTTGGCCCTTGCTGTTGTTAAAGCTGCCCTGTCCTTGCTCTGAAGGCGGAGTTGCGGGACCTCAGCAGCACACGCACCTCTGCGGTCATCCATGGCTTCTGGTTGGCACATATAGTGATGGTCTTGGACAGAGTAACATCAACAATGCACTTTCTGATATAGCTGGTCACTGATGCTGTGTACTCCTCTAAGTTGGTAGAGTCGCCATCGGTTGCAGCCTCCCTGAACATGTGCCAGCCAGTGTGCTCAAAGCAGTCTTGAAGAGCAGAGATGGCTCCTGCTGGCCAGGTTTTCACCTGCTTATGAACTGGTCTGGAGCGCCTGACGAGCGGTCTGTATGCTGGGGTTAGCATAACAGAGATGTGGTCTGAGTATCCGAGGTGGGGGCGGGGCTCTGCCCGGTACGCGTTGGGGATGTTTGTGTAAACCAGGTCCAACACATTCTCCCCCCTCTTTGCAAAGTCCAGATATTGATGGAATTTGAGGAGCACTGACTTAAGGTTCGCATGGTTAAAATCACTGGCGACAATAAACAGACCATCAGGGTGTGTGTTCTGCAGTTCGCTAATAGCCCCATACAGTTCACAGAGCGCCTCCTTAGCATTAGCGCTGTGGGGAATGTAGACATCGAATATAAGGACAGTGGTGAATTCACATGGCAAATAAAATGATCTGCATCTAACAGCCACAAACTCCACTAGCGATGAGCAGTGTCTGGAAACCAGCACAGAGTTCTTACACCATTCCGTGTTGATGTAGACACACAAGCCACCACCGCGAGTCTTACCGGAGAGAGCTGCATCTCTGCACAAAACAAGGCTAGCCCATCTAGCTGAATGGCAGCGTCCGAAATCCCATCAGTGACCAATGTCTCTGTGAATACAAACGCGGAGCAAACTCTGTAATCCTGCCGAGTATTACATTGGAGTCGGATGTAGTCCATTTTATTGTCCAGGGAGCAGACATTGGAGAGCAGAATGGACAAGAGAGCCGGCTGGCTAGGGTTTGCTTTTAGCCTGGCACAGACCCCTGCCCGTTTGCCTCGCTTCTGCTTCTTCGCACATCACTTTCAACGTCTCTGTCTCCGGCTACCAGCATCAGGTGAGTCCGAGGAATGTAGGCCCGTTCCCCTCAGCAAGCCGAGATTGCCTAATTCAGCCAGCAGATCTTTATGGAGGTTTGTTTTTGGGCGATCTCTGTATTGTAGTAGTTTCTGGCGATGGTAGATAGCCACTCTGTTATCCACGTGCCCTAATCAAAAATTGTGTATCAAACTTAAAATAGAAAATTAAATTAAAGTAACACCAGGTCTGAAAGGCTGCTGCTGCCATGTCGCGTCACCTCATGGGAACTTTATGCTTCGGGTCATTGTCTTGCTGGAAAACAAATCTTCTCCTGTCGCAGTTCTCACGCAGACTGCATCAGACTTTCGTCCAGGATTTCCCTGTATTTTGCTGTATTTTACCCTCTACCTTCTCAAGCCTCCTAGGGCCTGCTACAATGAAGCAACCCCACAGCATAATGCAGCTACCACCATGCTTCAGGTAGGGACGGTGTGTTTTTGATGATGTGCAGTGTTTGGCTTACACCAAACGTAGCATTTACTCTGATGGCCAAGAAGTTCAATTTTGGTTTTATCAGACCTTCTTCCATCTGACTTCAAAGTCTCCCACATGCCATCTGGCAAACTCTAGTCAAAATTTCATCTGAGCTTTTTTCAACAGTGGCTTTCTTCTTGCCACTCTGCAATAAAGTTGTGGCTGACAAAGCACCCAGGCAACAGTTGTTGTATGCGCAGTCTCTCCCATCTCAGCCACTGAAGCTTGTAACCCCTCCAGAGTTATCATACTCTTGGTGGTCTCCCTCACTAGATCCCTTCTTGCACGATCACTCAGTTTTTGAGGACAGCCTGTTCTCGGCAGATTTTGAGCTGTGCCATATTCTTTCCATTTCATCATGATTGACTTAACTGTACTCCAAGGGATATTCAGTAGAAATTTTTCTTGTATCTACCTCTTGACTTAACTTGTGCTTTTCAATAACCTTTTTGCGGAGTGTTTTTTTGTCTTCATGCTGTAGTTTTTGCCAGGATACTGACTCACCAGCAGTTGGACCTTCCAGTATTTTTACTACAATCAATTGAAACGCCTTGACTGCACTGTTCCAAAAACAGATCTCCATTTAAGTAATTACGTGATTTCTAAAACCAATTGGTTGCACTAGTGATGATTTGGTGTGTCATATTAAAGGGGGGTGAATACTTATGCTATCAGTTATTTTGTGTTTTATATTTGTAAATAATTTAGATTGCTTTGTAGGGATCTGTTTTCACTTTGACATGAAAGAGTTTTTCTGTTGATCAGTGTCAAAAAAAACCAAATTAAATCCACTGTGATTCAATGTTATAAAACTATAAAATATGAAAACTTCCAAGGGGATGAACACTTTTATAGGTACTGTATATGTCATCATATTCAACTCTTGAGTTCCATTTTCTTGTCAGCATTCACAGTAGGTACAAAGAACCAAAATAGAATCAATGGAAGAGTGCAACCAGCAAGATGCAAAAGACAACATACCATGCGAATACAAAACAAAATAGCAATAAATATTGAGAACATGAGGTGAAAGTGACTGCATAGATTGTGTTCAGTTCAGTGTTGATTAAAGTTAATCCCTCTCATTCAAGGACCATATGGCTGAGGGTAAAAAAATTTCCTGAACTTGGTGGTATGAATCCTAAGGCTCCTGTAATTCCTTCCTGATGACAGCAGCCTCGATGGTGGGGGTCCTTGAATGGGTGCTGTTATCTGATAGGAATTATATGCAGGTTTATCAATCTCACTGCTTTCCTTTAGTATTGTGCTGCTTTATATTAAATATCTTGAGCATTAAGCTTTGCAAATGCCGAATGGAACACGTCTACTGCATTTGCGTTTAACTTTGCACACAGTAATATCCTCAAAGAAAGCTAGGCAAGCATGAGTTGCCTTTTTGAAATCAATGCCAACTGGAAGTAATGCATAATGTTTTAAATGATTATTAATGCATAAAGTTGTGGTCTTACCAACAGTTTTCCTGATATTATGACAAATCCAGATGTTCTCCCACTATGTGGCTGTTTCCCACTTCATCTTTAGAATAATGTGTTGAACTGCCTTTTATCTCAGTTCATATTTTGTTACTGAATTCATTCAAATCTCTGGAGTTGGACTTGAACTCTGAGATGTGGAACAAATGAAGCTGATCTTTGAATGGCTCACTCCCTAGTTCTTTGGGTAAAGATGCTTCCCTCCATTACATGCGAATATGGAATATTTTTGTTCACAAAGATAAAACTGCAATATCATCTTAGAGTTAAACGATTACAGATTTCTGACTTTTGGTACTCTATTTCACTGTAGGAAACTTACAATGTTGAGCCAACAATGGTGGTGCATGGAGTGAAGATGTTGTATGTGCCTGTCATGCCAGGGCATGTGAAGCGGCTGAAGTTAACGTAAGTAACTTCCAAAAAGTAATGAATGGTAACAAGTGAAAGTATTAATGGCTGTTCAATGCTTCAGTATACACAGTATCTCATCTGTAACTCAAACTAATCCATACTCGGCAGTCACTGCTCTGGTGCAATTGAACAGCTTGCAATTAAATGCTGGCTACATTACCTGCTCAGGGAGTTTGCTGTTGTGTTCATCACTACTGTCTACGTCCCCCTGAGCATGAACATCAAGGACACACAGGGAGAGCCTTACAGTACCATCTGCACTCTACACAACAATCATCCAGATGGTCTCTTCATAATTACAGGAGATTTCATCATGTTCACTCACAGGACATTTTATCAAATTGTAAAAATATGTCACCATGGCCACCAGGGGAAAGCAGACTGGACCATATTTATACAAATATACGGTACTTTCAAACTACCATTCACCCTCATCTTGGCATCCCTGATCACATCTCCTTAACATTAATCCCAGCATAGTGACCGCTACTGAAAATCAAGAAACCAGTCAAGAGGACCATCACTGTATGGCCTAATGTAGCAATCTCTGTACTACAGAACTGTTTTGAACAGACTAACTGGCAGATGTTCAAGGAGACTGCCACAAACAAAAAGGACTCAGAACTCAAGGAATAGGCCATATCTGTAAGTGTGTAGATGATGTTAGTACCTCAAGAACGATCATCTCACAGTCCAACCAGAAGCCCACTAAATGCAAAGGTGCACTCCCTACTATAAGCCAGGATGCTGCTTTCAAATTGGAAGCAGACAACTCTCAGAGCAGCTTGGAGAAACCTCACCTTGGGCATCAAGAGGGCAAAAGACAACATTAGCAGAAAAAAAACCAAGAGCATCTGTCTGATAACAATCCCAAACATATATGACTAGACATCAAGGGATGTCTGGCTACGCAATGAAAAACAGCATTGACTACTTCCCTATTCCAAAGCTCCAAACAACTTCATAAAATAAGAAACATAGCCAGTAAGCATAAACATCTCTACCTTAGTATAATTCTACTATATTACTGTAGATTTGGACATGACCTTTTTGGTAATGTTAAAATCATTACCCAACTAGGTATGGGAAATCTGAAAAAAATGCAGGAAAGGCTGAATACATTCAGCAGAGCAAGCGACACGGTAAAAAAAAGCAAGAAAAAACATTTCAGGTCTACTGAGTGTGTGTTTCTGTTTTATGTTCATTCATTTCAGATGACTGAAATTTGTTCTCTCCAGTTTGCTTTTTTGATCTGTGCTATAATTTGAACAAAATGGATGCAGTCTTTACATATGCATTTATGAACTATACTTGGTACTGACATCCACTGAGTTAGTGAAGAGATGGGATTTGAAACTCTATTAAACCTATGTTTAATCTTCATGTACATATACTTTCATTACAGAATGCAGAAGTTAGTGAAACCAACATTAGACAAGAAGTACGTTGACTTGACAGTGTCATTTGCGGCTGAATCTGATGGTGATCAAGACTTGCCAGGTCCTCCAGTGAGATACTATTTCAGACCTGAAGAGAAGTGAGCCCAAGCTTACTGTAAATGTTGCAATCCCTCCTACCTATTTTCACACAAGATGGAATTTGCTAAATGATTCTACTTTACCATTATATGTATGTGTCTCAAGTTTCCTGCATATGTTGCAAGATGCAGACTGCCTTAATAGTTGTAATAAAATTTGTGTTTTCAAATTCCAGCCAGCATATTGTATTATGCTGTCAAGGCGGTCCATACCCAATATAAAACATCATGTAAATCGTCTTTTCTTATACATAGTCTTCAGTGTAAGAACTTCACTAGCTGCTGTTTTAGACAAAACAAGGTAAAATATATAAAATATATATAACAAGTGTAGGAAACAGAAGCTTGGCGTAACTACCTTTTGCTGATTCTGGAAATGGCTGTGGTTCCATTTCTCAAGTATACTGTCACATTGGAGAAATCCAATGAAAGGAATCGTCCATCAATCATTCAGGCTGGAAAAAGGTAAAAGAAAATTGAAAATTCCATGATTTTGGTTTTTCATGGATTTTGCTTTTATAAAAGATCACATTTAATTTGCACTAAATATTCATGTTTAAGACTTTTTTGCCTGTGCTTGCTATTTGTCATATTTGTCTATGTTTCAACTACATGCCATTATACCCCAATGTTTTCTTTATTGTGTAGCGATGTACTACATACAGAGCTAGAAACGACGACACACAGTCAATAAGTCGCTTCGAGACTAGTTTATTCAAACTTCGCGGCGCTGGCTTTTAATCCCTAGTTCACGCCCTCTCCGGCCAGAAATGACGTCAGAGGTGCATTACCAAAGTCTCTCCCCACGCGCGGGCTATTTGTGAGCAGGTTCGCCTGCGCAGAAAGTGGGTCACCATATAACCCCCCCCCCCCCCCCCAGAACTGGTGATACACCCCCCTCCCCCCACAATGTCCACAGTCTGGATCAGTCTCTGTTTGGCTGTCTGCCTGTGTGTTGCGGTGCCTGAACCTCGACTGGCTGCGCCAAGTCCACGTGGGCCGGTTTGAATCGGTCCACTGTGAAACCTCCCCTCTCCATCCCCCAATGTCCAGAACTTACGTGGACCCGGTGTTCCTGATCACCTTGAACAGCCCCTCATACAGCCGCTGTAGTGGTGCCCGATGTGCGCCCCTTCGTACAAACACAAACTTACAGTTCTGCAGGTCTTTGGGTACATAGGTCGAGGTCTGTCCGTGCTGTGAAGTTGGTACGGGGGCCAGGTTGCCGAGCCTTTCGCATAGTCTTTCCAGGCCTGCTGCGGGTTCTTCCTCTTGCCCCCTTGGGGCTGGTATGAACTCTCCTGGGACAGCCAGGGGTGCGCTGTACACCAATTCAGCCGACAAGTCGTGCAGAACCTCTTTGAGCACTGTGCGAAGTCCTAGCGAGTCCCAGGGAAGCTCGTCCACCCAGTTAGGTCCTCTCAGGCGGGCCATGAGAGCCGACTTCTAGTAACGGTGGAAGCATTCCACTAGTCTGTTCGACTGTGGGTGGTAGGCAGTAGTGTGGTGTAGCTGTGTTCCCAACAGGCTGGCCACAGCCGATCACGGGCTGGAGGTGAACTGGGCGCCTCTGTCGGAGGTAATGTGGGCTGGTACCCTGAAGCATGCTATCCAGGTTGCAATCAGTGCTCGGGCGCAGGAATCGGCTGATGTGTCGGTGAGCGGGACTGCCTCTGGCCATCTCGTGAACCGGTCTACCATAGTTAGGAGGTACCGCGCTCCTCATGATACTGGTAGGGGGCCCATGATATCCACATGAATGTGGTCAAACTTCTGGTGGGTGGGTTCGAACTGCTGTGGCGGGGCTTTAGTCTGCCGCTGCACCTTGGCTATTTGGCACTGTGTGCACATACTGGCCCATTAGCTGACCTGTTTGTGAAGTCCGTGTCACGCGAACTTGCTGGAGACCAGCTGGATGGTTGTCCTGATAGATGGTATTACGGATTCAAGCAACAATAAATATATGAGTTAGGCAGGGGTTTTTATAACAAATAACATGTTTATTAAACACTGAAAACAAACCCCCCCCCCCCCCAAAAGTAAACAGATCACTAACGTAACCGGAAATCAGCTGCTGTGCAGCAGCTTAAACAGTTCTTAAAGCAATGAAGCTTAAACAGTTCTTAAAGCGATGTTGCAAAAACAGTTCTTCAAAGTAGTATTGCAAAAGTTCAAAATGCTTACAGTCCATTTATGGAGAGACTTTTTAAGATGATTTAAATTCTCTTTCACGTCATGTTGTTACAATTCCCAGTCGAACTACTTTTCCCACGAAGAATTTTACAAAGATGGTATGTAATGGCTTAAAGGCACTGACCTTTCCTTTACAAAACTGTTCCCAATCCTTTCTGCTATTTCACAGGGATTAACATGAGAACAGTCAATGAATTCCTTCCGAATGAGGATCAAACAAGGTCGAACCTGTTTCACCGTCGAAATCGATTCTCCTCGATCTTTTACCTCCTGAACTCCGATCTTCACTCTCCACTGACTCTCAACTAGCAGTAATATAAAGAAACTGCTGGCAATGACCTTTTAAACATTAGGCATTAGATAAAACTTTATTTTTCAACTAAACTGCGTCATACCATTAAATCACGCAGTGGCATGAAGTCAACATGGCAAATCCAGCCACGAAATGCCCCTCCTCACAGGGAGGGGTCCTCCTTTTAAACCCTGTAAAAAAAATCTGTCACATGACCTCTACTGGTAGGGAAAATGACGTCACTCCACCATCACAAGACCATTACCTCAAGTCCAGTATAGCTTCAACCCCAGTCACGTGACAGGTACGTAACACCTCCCTCCAAAAAAACATTTTGGTCTGACAAGAAAAAAAATTTTAACAATTATTTACAAGAAAAACAAATGTATAAATTTTATAACATACACAATATACAATACAGTATCATCATATAACATCTTACAGTACAAGAGTGTTACAATTGTAAAAAAACACTCCATAAAAAAACATTACATTGTACATTCAACATCGAGATAGACAATCAGCAACCACATTATCTTTACCTGTAATATGAGTTATCACAATATTGTACTCTTGTAACATCAAATTCCAATTTAATAATCTTCTGTTTTTGTTTTTCATCTTACTCAGAAAAACTAACGGATTATGATCAGTGTAAACAATAAGTGGTTTTTGAGTTGTACCAACATATACCTCAAAATATTCTAAAGCTAAAACGAGATAACAATTCCTTCTCTATTGTCGAATAGTTTCTTTGATGCTTATTAAATTTCTTAGAAAAGTAAGCTACTGGATGATCACCCTCATTCCTTTGCATTAATACTGCTCCTGCAGCCTCATCACTAGCATCTACAGCTAATGAAAAAGGTTTTTCAAAGTCAGGTGCCTTGAGCACAGGTTGTTGACATATCATTGTTTTCAATTTTTCAAATGCTTCTTGACAGGGCACTGTCGACACAAACTTCACATTCTTCTTCAAGAGGTTAGTTAATGGAAGGGCAACATTAGCAAAATTCTTACAAAATTTTCGATAATATCCTACCATTCCCAAGAATCTTCTGAGAGTTTTTTTCCCCATTGGAGTGGGAATCTCTAAAATTGCCTGAACTTTTGCCTGAACAGGAGCTATCTTACCTTGACCTACAACATAACCAAGGTAAGTCACAATGGCATGTCCAAATTCACACTTGGCTAAATTAATAGTTAGCTTTTGAAAGCCTTTCAAACAATTTCTCCACCGCAATAATGTGTGCTTCCCAAGTATCATTTCCTGTCACTAACTCATCAATATAAGCATCAGTATCTTTCAATCCCTGAATTACAGAGTTAATCATCCTCTGGAAAGTACCTGGGGCATTCTTCATCCCAAATGGAAGAACATTATATTCATATAACCCAGATGGAGTTACAAATGCAGAAATCTCTCTACCTCTGTCCGTTAATGGAACACACCAATACCCTTTCAATAAATCAATCTTTGTAAGGAACTTTGCTTTTCCAACTTCATCTACACAATCATCTACTCTAGGAATTGGATATGCATCTGTTTTCATTACAGCATTCACCTTCCTATAGTCCATACAAAACCTAATACTACCATCTGGTTTTGGCACCATAACACAGGGTGAACTCCAATTCGAGTCTAATAATATTATTCTCTAACATATATTTAATTTCTTTCTCAGCAAGTTAACATTTTTCTATGTTCATCCTATGTGGGTGTTGTTTAATAGGTTTGGCATCTCCAATATCTACATCATGTGAAGCTATAGTAGTCCTCCTCGGAACATCTGGAAATAAATTCTTATATTTAAAAATTAATTCCTTCATCAGCTGTTTCTGCTCTAGCTGTAAATGTGCTAATTTCTCATCAATATTTTCCAGTATGGTTGAATTTGGTAACCTAACAGAAAAATTGTTGGATTTAGAATGAAATTCAGATGAATCATCTATCATGTTCCTAGTTAAATCAAACTCATTCTCACTAACCAGAACAGTCACAGTATCAGATTGTTTCCCAAAATATGGTTTTATCATATTTATAGGGCAAAGTTGTGTTGACCTTCTACGATCTGGAGTTTTTATCACGTAATCCACATCATTGATTTTAGACACAATTTCATAAGGACCATGAAATCTAGCTTGTAAAGGATTCGTTTGCACTGGGAAAAGAACCAACACCTTATCTCCAGGCTTAAACATCCTCATCCTAGCTTCTTTATCATACCAAGTTTTCATTTTCTCCTGAGCCAATTTTAAATTTTCCTTGGCTAAGCTACAAGCTTTATGTAACCTGTCCTTAAATTTCAAAACATAGTCCAACAAATTAGTGTGTATTTCCTTACTAATCCACTGTTCTTTTAATAAAACTAAAGGTCCTCTAACTCTATGCCCAAATACAAGTTCAAATGGACTGAAACCTAAAGATTCTTGTACCGATTCCCTTACTGCAAATAAAAGTAAGTTTATACCCTCATCCCAATCACTTCCATTTTCCACACAATATGTCCTAATCATATTCTTGAGGGTAGAATGAAACCTTGCGATTCTGGATGGTATGCAGATGAAGTGATTTGCTTAGCTCCCAATTTAGAAACTACCTGTTGAAACAATCCAGACATAAAATTACTGCCTTGATCAGTTTGTATTTCCCTAGGTAATCCAAAAATAAGTAAAGAATTTTATAAGGGCCTTTATCACAGTTTTAGCTTTTATTTTCTTAAGTGGTACTGCCTCTGGAAACCTAGACGAAGTACACATGATAATCAACAAGTACTGATAACCAGTTTTTGTCTTTGGTAATGGACCAACACAATCTATAATAACTTTAGAAAATGGTTCACCAAATGCTGGAATAGGTTGTAATGGAGCCACTGGTGTAACTTGATTTGGTTTACCCACAATTTGACAAGTATGGCACGTTTTACAAAACGTCGCCACATCTTTCCTCAGACCAGGCCAGTAAAAATGTTTTAAAATCTTGTCCACAGTTTTCCTTACCCCTTGATGTCCACCTAAAGGCACACTATAAGCTAGAGTCAAAATCTCATTTCGATAAACTTTAGGGACAACTACCTGGTAAACAACATTCCATTCCTCACTTGCAGGAATTGTAGGTGATCTCCACTTCCTCATCAACATCCCCTTTTCCAAGTAATATCCTACTGGCACCTTCTCAATTTCACTATCTAGTAGAGCTTGTTCTCTTAATTTTATAATCTCAGGGTCTCTATTCTGCTCTGCTATCATCTCCTTCCGAGACAGAGATAAATCTTCATAGTCAGACTTACTCCAAGAATCTTGTTCAAACAACGAAGGTAAGAAAGTCTCTGACACATCCACAAAACTCAAATCCTGAGTTGAACAGTCATGAGCAACAACCTCATTCTGCACATCAATCTTTTTAGCCATAGCTCTAGTCACAACACAGGAAGAATCTGTGTTAGAATTCATCTCTGGTTCCTCTGACTCCATCGTCAAATGCACTTCAGGAAAAACGTGTCCACCGGCCAAGTCATTACCTAACAATAAAGAAATACCCTTCACAGGCAAGCTATGCTGTAATCCTACTTTAACAAATCCTGTAACTAACCCTGACTTTAAATTTACTTTATGCAAATGCACAGGCATAAAATCACTCCCAACACCTCTTATATAATTTACCTCACCAGTATCAGACTCTTCATTAAACTTCAATACACTGTCTAACATCAGTGATTGAGAAGCTCCAGTATCCCTAAGGATTTTTATTGGCACCAGAGTAGATCCTTCTTTCAAGGATACAAACACTTCAGTTATAAAATGATCATATCCCTTTTTAACTTGGTCAGACTCTAACAAAACCTCATTTGTGTGTATCGAACCCTGTAATTTTACAGGTGCTTCAGGATGTTGCACAGAAGCATCTGGAACTGCTTCCTTCTCTTTCTTTTTCAATCTGAAACAGTTAGCTATTACATGGCCAGGTTTCTTACAATAGTTACAAATAAGACCAAACTGTCTTTCCTTCACAGGTTTTCCTTCCTCCTTACCTTTCTCATTAACCTCTGATTTAATTTCTGATTTACCTTGAGTCTCCGTGTTATTTCTCCTCTTAAAAATTCTGCCCTGAGGAAATTTATTCTTATGGATTAAAACATACTCATCAGCTAATCTAGCAGAGTCCTGCAATTTATCAGTATCCCTCTCATTTAAGTAGGTCCTTACTTCAACAGGGATGCTTCTTTTAAATTCCTCCATTAAAATCAGCTCTTTCAATGTATCATAGTCCTCAGTTACATTTTTAGAAGAAACCCGTCTCTCAAAACACACAGCTTTATCATAGGCAAATTTCACATAAGTCTTTTCCACAGACTTCTTCAAACTTCTGAATCTTTCTCTATATGCTTCTGGGACTAATTCATATGATTTTAAAATATGAATTTTCACAATATAATCAAGCGCTTGCGCAGCAGTTAATGTATAAACTTTGTTGTGCTTTGCCTTTATTTACACTCTGTAACAACACTGACCATTTATCTTTCGGCCACTCTGAAATCTGAGCAATCGTTTCAAAATGTTGGAAATATCTTTCCACTTCTGTTTCACTAAATGGAGGGACCAATCTAATTTATTGACTAGCAACAAATGGTTTTCTAGAATCAGAAGACTGATTCCCAGACTTTAATTCCATCATCGCATATTCAAATTCCCTTTGTTTCTGATCAGCTTCTAACCTACAACACTCCAACTTCATTTGTCTGATTTACAACTGCATGTCCAGATTACTTATTGGAAATGACTCTAAAGTCGATTCATCAAAATCACCCGAATCCACATAGTGTGAAGCGATTTTTCTCTCTATTACAGCCTTTGATGTAATCTTCAAAATACCTTTAAGTTGCAATCTACTAGCTATCTCAGACATCTCAGTTTTTTCGCCTTCGCTAATAACTCCGTGCCTGGCGAAGCCAGAAACTCATCAATATTCATTGTTGCCGAATACCACTCACAAGCCAATCAAACAAAAGAATCAAGTATTCCCCTTTTCCAAAACACCGATTCAAAATTCAACAAGCATTTAAACTCAAATGATCCAATCTGGACACAGCCCCCATTTTTATGTTACGGATTCAAGCAACAATAAATATATGAGTTAGGCAGGGGTTTTTATAACAAATAACATGTTTATTAAACACTGAAAACAAACCCCCCCCCCCCAAAAGTAAACAGATCACTAACGTAACCGGAAATCAGCTGCTGTGCAGCAGCTTAAACAGTTCTTAAAGCAATGAAGCTTAAACAGTTCTTAAAGCGATGTTGCAAAAACAGTTCTTCAAAGTAGTATTGCAAAAGTTCAAAATGCTTACAGTCCATTTATGGAGAGACTTTTTAAGACGATTTAAATTCTCTTTTACGTCGTGTTGTTGCAATTCCCAGTCGAACTACTTTTCCCACGAAGAATTTTACAAAGATGATATGTAATGGCTTAAAGGCATTGACCTTTCCTTTACAAAACTGTTCCCAATCCTTTCTGCTATTTCACAGGGATTAACATGAGAACAGTCAATGAATTCCTTCCGAATGAGGATCAAACAAGGTCGAACCTGTTTCACCGTCGAAATCGATTCTCCTCGATCTTTTACCTCCTGAACTCTGATCTTCACACTCCACTGACTCTCAACTAGCAGTAATATAAAGAGACTGCTGGCAATGACCTTTTAAACATTAGGCATTAGATAAAACTTCATCTTTCAACAAAACTGCGTCATAATATTAAATCACGCAGTGGCATGAAGTCAACATGGCAAATCCAGCCACGAACTGCCCCTCCTCACAGGGAGGGGTCCTCCTTTTAAACCCTGTAAAAAAAAATATGTCACATGACCTCCACTGGCGAGAAAATGACGTCACTCCACCATCACAAGAGCATTACCTCAAGTCCAGTATAGCTTCAACCCCAGTCACGTGACAAGGGTACATAACAATGGGTGCAACAAACCGTGTATGGAGTTGAAAACTCGCTGCCACCAGGCTGCTGGGACGATGGGGCGAGGTTGGCTGGTTGCCACGTCACACAGGAGGGTCCACTCACCTGGGCCTATGAGGAAGTCTTGCAGCTGCAAACCCGAGACTGTGGTCCTGTAGCTGGGCATCTCGTCGTCTGCCTGCTGCGCCTCTGCCAGTGCTACATATTCCACCCCCAGGGACAGGGCCTGGATAGCTGGTCTGGAGAGTGCGTCCGCCACGACATTGTCCTTTCCCAAGACATGCTGGATGTCCGTCGTGTACTCAGAGATGTAGGTCAGATGTCACTGTTGGTGAGCCAACCAGGGAATGGACGCCTTCGTGAATGCAAAGGTCAACGGTTTGTGGTCCGTGAACACGGTGAACTTCTAAGAAGTACCTGAAATGCCGGATTGCCAGATATAGTGCCAACAGCTCCCAATCGAAAGCATTGAACTTGAGTTCGGGTGGTCCTAGGTGCTTGCTGAAGAATGCCAGGGGTTGCCAGCGACCCTCGATGAGTTGCTCCAGCACCCCACTGACTGCTGTGTCAGATGCGTCCACTGTGAGTGCGGTCGGAACGTCCGTTCTGGGGTGCACCAGCATTGTGGCATCTGCCAAGGCTTCCTTGGCTTTAACAAAAGCGGCCACAGCCTCATCGTCCCATGTAACGTCCTTGCCTATACCCGACATCAGGGTGTACAAAGGGCGCATGATAAGGGCTGCTGAGGGGAGGAAATGGTGGTAGAAGTTCACCATATGAACGAACTCCTGCAGGCCTTTGACTGTGTTGGGCCGGGCAAAGTGGCGGATCGCATCTACCTTGGCGAGCAGAGGTGTTGCCTCATCTTTGGTAATCCTGTGGCCCAGGAAGTCAATGGTGTCGAGATCGAACTAGCATTTGGCCAGTTGATCGTGAGGCCAAAATCACTCAGGTGGGAATCAAGCTGGCGGAGGTGGGACAGATGCTCCTGATGACTACTGCTGGCTATGAGGATGTTGTCCAAGCAGATGAACGCAAAGTCCAGGTCGCGGCCCACCGCATCCATTAGCCGCTGGAACGTCTGTGCGGCATTCTTCAGGCTGAACAGCATTTGAAGGAATTCGAACAGGCCGAACGGGATGATGAGTGATGTTTTGGGGATGTCTTCAGGGTGTACTGGGATTTGATGGTATCCCCGGATGAGGTCTACTTTAGAAAAGATTCTTGCCCTGTGCAGGTTTGCTGCAAAGTCCTGTATGTGCGGTATGGGGTAGTGGTCTGGAGTTGTAGCCTCGTTCAGTCTGCTGTAGTCACAGCATGGTCTCCAACCCCCGGCTGCTTTGGGCACCATGTGCAGGGGGGAGGCCCATGGGCTGTCGGACCTCTGTATGATCCCCAATTCCTCCAACATCTTGAACTCCTCCTTCGCCAGGCAGAGCTTTTTCAGGGGGAGCCTTTGTGCACGGGCGTGGAGGGGTGGTCCCTGAGTCGGGATGTGGTGCTGTACTCCATCTAGGCATGGCAGCCATGAACTGCGGTGCCAGAATTGATGGAAAGTCCGCCATGATTCTGGTGAATTCATTGTCTGACAGCATGATGGTCCAGGTGTGGGCTGGCAACTTGGCTTCACCCAGGGAGAACTTCTGGAAAGTCTCGGCATGTACCAGTCTTTTCCCTTGCAAGTCGACCAACAGGCTGTGAGCTCGCAAGAAGTCCGCCCCCAGGAGTGGTTGGGCCACGGCGGCCAGTGTGAAGTCCCATGTGAACCAGCTGGCGCCAAACTGCAGCTGCACTGTGCGGGTGCCGTAGGTCCGTATCGTGCTGCCGTTTGCGGCCCTCAGGATGGGTCCTGGCTTCCTGTTGCGGGTGTCGTACCCCGTCGGGGGTAAGATGCTGATTTCTGCTCCGGTGTCGACCAAGAAGCGGTGTCCCGACTGTCCCAGACGTATAAGAAGCTGTCCTGGTGGTCAGCCGCCATAGCCATTAGCGGCAGTTGGCCCTTGCAGGGCAGGCGACAACGGCGGGCTTCTGTGCCCCACCGCTGGTGGTAGAAACACTACTGTTCACTGGCCTCCTTGCTCCCGCCTCTGTGTTGTGTGCGCCCCCTTGCTGGGCCTGGTCTGGTCTGCCCTAGGGCACGCGCCTCGGTAATCTGACCGACGGACGCCACGCTCTCCCTCTTGGCTTTCCACAGCACATCTGCCCAGGCCTCCACCTTCCGGGGGCCACTGAGATCTGCATCGGCCAGCAGCAGATGTATGTCCTTGGGCAGTTGCTCTGGGAATGCTTGCTCAAACATGAGGCAGTGCTTGGGTCTGTCAGCCAGGGCCAGCATCTCGTTCATTAATGCTGACGGCGGCCTGTCTCCCAAACCATCCTGGTGTAGCAGGCGGGCACCTTGCTCATGCTGTGAGAGGCCAAAGGTCCCAATGAGCAGTGCTTTGAATGCTTCATATTTGCCTTCTTCCGAGGGCAACTGTATGAAATCTGCAACCTGGGGGCTGTCTCCTGGTCAAGGGAGCTCACCACGTAATAGTAACGCGTGGAATCAGAAGAGATCTGCCGAATCTGGAACTGAGCTTCTGCTTGGCTAAACCACCCCCGTGGTCGCAGCATCCAGAAAGTTGGCAGTTTTAGCGAAACTGCGTGAACAGATGAAGAGTCGGTCATCTTTGGTCCAAATCCCGTTTGGACCATCGGGGTCACCAATGTAGCGATGTGCTACATACAGAACTAGAAACAACAACACGCACTCGGTAAGTCGTTTTGAGACTAGTTTATTCAAACTTCACGGCGCTGGCTTTTAATCCCTAGTTCCCGCCCTCTCCGGGCGGAAATGACGTCAGAGGTGCATTACCAAAGTCTCTCCCCACACGTGGGCTATTCGTGAGCAGGTTCGCCTGCGCAGAAAGTGGGTCGCCACAATTGTTACCGGTGACATCAACCTTGCCAACTTAAAAACTGCTACCTAAGCATGTTAACACTGCAACCAGAAGAGAGAATACCAGGTCTGTACTACCATTGTGGAGCTGACATGTCTTCCCCTGCACCCACCTTGGATACTCAGTCTACAGTGGTATGCAAAAGTTTGGGCACCCCGGTCAAAATTTCCTGTACTGTGAATAGCAAAGCGAGTAAAAGATGATGTGATTTCCAAAAGGCATAAAATTAAAGATGACACATTTCTTTAATATTTTAAGCAAGTTACTTTTTCATTACCATCTTTCACAGTTTCAAAATAACAAAAAAGAAAAAGGGCCCAAAGCAAAAGTTTGGGCACCCTGTATGGTCAGTACTTAGTAACACCCCATTTGGCAAGTATCACAGCTTGTAAATGCTTTCTGTAGCCAGCTAAGTTTTTCAATTCTTGTTTGGGGGATTTTCGCCCATTCTTCCTTGCAAAAGGCTTCTAGTTCTGTGAGATTCTTGGGCTGTCTTGCATACACTGCTCTTGGTGTCTATCCACAGATTTTCAATGATCTTTAGGTCAGGGGACTGTGAGGGCCATGGCAAAACCTTCAGCTTGTGCCTCTTCAGGTAGTGCATTGTGGATTTTGAGGTGTGTTTAACCCTGTTGTCGAAGCCATCCTCTTTTCATCTTCAGCTTTTTTACAGACGGTGTGATATTTGCTTACAGAATTTGCTGGTATTTAATTAAATTCATTCTTCCCTCTACCAGTGAAATGTTCCCCACACCACTGGCTGCAACACAAGCCTAAAGCTTTATCAATCCACCCCCACACTTCACAGTTGGAGAGGTGTTCTTTTCATGAAATTCTGCACCCTTCTTTCTCCAAACATACCTTTGCTCATTGCCGTCAAAATGTTCTATTTTAACTTCATCAGTCCACAGGACTTGTTTCCAGAATGCATCAGGCTTGTTTAGATGATCCTTTGCAAACTTATGATGCTGAATTTTAGGTGAAGACACAGGAAAGGTTTTCTTCTGATGACTTCCATGAAGATCATATTTGTGCAGGTGTTGCTGCACAGTACAACAGTGCACCACCATTCCAGAATCTGCTGAATCTTCTTGAAGGTTTTTTGCAGTCAAACAGAGGTTTGATTTGCCTTTCTAGCAATCCTATGAGCAGTTCTCCAAGAAAGTTTTCTTGGTCTTCCAGACCTCAACTTGACCTCCACCGTTCCTGTTAACTGCCATTTCTTAATTACATTATGAATTGAGGAAACAGCTACCTGAAAATGCTCTGCTATCTTCTTGTAGCCTTCTCCTTGCTTTGTGGGCATCATTTATTTAAATTTTCAGAGTACTAGGCAGCTGCTTAGAGGAGTCCATGCCTGCTGATTGTTGGGACAAGGTTTGAAGAGTCAGGGTATTTATAAAACTTTGATATTTGCATCACCTGGCCTTTCCTAATGATGATAAGCCATGGCCCTGACAAGCTAGTTAAGGTCTGAGACATTGGTAAAAGTTATCTGAGAGCTCAAATCTCTTGGGGTGTCCAAACTTTGCATGGTGCCCCTTTTTTTCACTCTAAAATTGTACAAAGCAGAAATAATACACTAATCTTGCTTAAAATATTGAAAAGAATGTTTCATCTTTAACTATGTGACTTTTGGAGATCAGTTCATCTTCTGCTCACTTAACTATTCACAGTAACAGAAATTTTGACCAGGGGTGTCCAAGCTTTTGCATGCCACTGTACATATCCATTTTGCTAATCCCTGCATATAACCCACTGGTTAAACAAGTCAAACCAGTTTACAGGGAGTTCAGACTGGAGAATATTTGGGGGTAAGCCAACTATGATCTTCATGTCAACATTGATGAATAAGAGAGATCAGTGACCAGCTACAGTGAAAAATGCAGCGAGAATGTTACTGCAATTAAACAATACACTGCCACTGCCATGGCAAATCAGAAACCATGACTGTCTCCAGAGGTTCATGCACTGCTTAGGGATCAGGGAGCTGACTTCAGATTAGGGGGTAAGAAGAGGGCTCTAACATCAGCAAAGGTGCACTCTCCTGTGTCATCAGGAAGGCAAAGCGAGAGCACTCACTGAAAATTTACAACTACTTTTGTGACACCAGAGATGTGACAAGGTATACAAAGCATAGCAGATTACAAGTCTGCAACAACGACTTCACCCTTCCTCATAGGCAAAATCCCTTCAATGCACAATTTGATGTAATGAAGGATGTGACATTGAGGGAAGCCCCTTCTCTCCCTGAGTAACAGGACAGCACAAGTTGTGAATGTGATTTTAATGCTTAAGAGAAGTTTGGATAGGTATGTTGATGGAGGGCTGTGTCTGGGCACAGGATGATGGGACTACATAGTTTAAGTGTCTCTGCCATAGTTGGATGCATCAGCAAGGGAGATGAGGCTGAGTACAGGGCTACGTTGGGAAACTTTGTCACATGGTGCGAGCAGTATCATCTGCAGCTTAATGTAAAAAAGGCTAAGCAGCTGGTGGTGGACCTGAGGAGGGCTAAGGCACCGGTGACCCCTGTTTCCATCCAAGGGGTCAGTGTGGACATAGTGGAGGATTTCAAATACCTGAGGATATGAATTGACAATAAACTGGACTGGTCAAAGAACACTGAGGCTGTCTATAAGAAGGGTCAGAGCCGTCTCTATTTCCTGAGTAGACTGATGTCCTTTAACATCTGCCGAACGATGCTGAGGATGTTCTACAAGTCTGTGGTGGCCAGTGCTATCGTGTTTGCTGTTGTGTGCTGTGGCAGTAGGCTGAGGGTAGCAAACACCAACAGAATCAACAAACCCATTCGTAAGGCCAGTGATGATGTGGGGGTGGAACTGGACTCTCTGACGGTGGTGTCTGAAAAGAAGATGCTGTCCAAGTTGCATGCCATCTTGGACAATGTCTTCCATCCACTCAATAATGTACTGGTTAGGCACAGGAGTACATTCAGCCAGAGACTCATTCCACTGAGATGCAACTCTGAGCGTCATAGGAAGTCATTCCTGCCTGTGGCCATCAAACCTTACAACTCCTCCCTCGGAGAGTCGGACACCCTGAGCCAATAGGCTGGTCCTGGACTTATTTCCACTTGGCATGATTAACTTATTATTTAATTATTTATGGTTTTATATTGCTATATTTCTTCACTATTCTTGGTTGGTGCAGCTGTAACAAAACCCAATTTCCCTGGGGATCAATAAAGTATGCCTGTCTGGTTCAGCATGGACTAAGTGGATCAAAGGGGCCTGTTTTTGTGCTGCACTTTTCTATGACTCTAAGAACGGACAGCAGCATCTATACTTTCTAAGGAGATTGAGGCATATAAGACTCCTGCCCATTCTAGCAACCTTCTACAAGAGCAACAATGAGATTTTCCTATCTGGCTATATCATTGTGTGCTACGATCAAACCGCAAGAACCTCAGAGGATAATAAGTACTGCTGGGGAGGACCACCGGGGTCACCCTCCTCCCTATCTGTGACATTTATTGGGAGCATTGTTGAGGATCTCTATCACTCGTCCCACAATCTACTTGTCCCACTACTAGTTGTACTTTTGGAAGGAGGTACAGGAACATCAGAATTAGTACTGCCAGACTGGGTAACAGCTTCTTCCCCCAGGTTATGAGACAACTGAATAGCCTGCCACAACCAGGTCATGCCACTGGGGAAGCAAGTTGTTTACTGTTTACCTGTACTGTGTGTTATATACTGTATGTATTGTGGGTGAATTATGGTCCAGAGGAAAATTGTTTAATTTGATTGTGAATAGGTGACAATAAAGATTAACAAACCTGAAATTATTTTTTATAGATGGCAACATTGATACAAGTCATGGACCAATTATGCTTAAAGTAAAATTACCCAAATTGTCCTAAGCTTAAATCAGAATCAGGTTTATTATCACTTCCGTACATCATGACATTTGTTGTTTTGTGGCAGCAGTACAGTGCTATCCAAAAAAACTAATTTCCAATAAGAAATATTAAAAAATAAATAAGTTGTGTAAAAAACGTTGATGAACCTGTTGGAATTCTTTGAGGAGATTGCAGGAATGATAGATAAAGGAAATGCAGTGGATGTTGTATATTTGGGCTTTCAGAAGGCCTTTGACAAGATGCCTCACATGAGGCTGCTTACAAAGTTAAGAGCCCATGGTACTACAGGAAAGTTACTAACATGGTTATAGCATTGGCTGATTGGTAGGAGGCAGTGAGTGGAAATGAAGGGATCCTTTGCAAGGCAGGGACTGGGTATTGATAGTGAATGATCAGCCATGATCTCAGAATGGCGGTGCAGACTCAAGTGGCCGAATGCTCTACTTCTGCACCTATTGTCTATTGTCTATTGTCTTTGCTGGTTGGCTGCCAGTAACTAGTGGTGTTCCACAGGGGTCGGTGTTGAGACAACTTCTTTTTATGCTGTATGTAAATTATTTAGATGATGGAATAGATGGTGTTGTTGCTAAGTTTGCAGATGATACAAAGGTTGATGGAGGGGTGGTAGTGCTGAGGAAACAAGTAGGCTGCAGAAGGACTTAGATTAGGAAAATAGACAAGAAAGTGGCAAATGAGATACAATGTTGGAAAATGCATGGTCATGCACTTTGGTAGTATAAATAAATGTGTGGAATATTTTCTCAACAGGGAGAAAATCCAAAAATCTGACATGCAGAGGGACTTGGGAGTCCTTGTACAGAGCGCCCTGAAAGTTAACTTGCAGGTAAAGTCGGTGGTGAGGAATGCAAATGCAATGTTAGCATTCATTTCAAAAGGTCTAGAATACAAAAGCAGTGATGTGATGTTGAGGCTTTATAAGGCACTGCTGAGACCTCACCTTGAATATTGCAAACAGCTTTTGGCTCCTCATCTAAGAAAAGATGTGCTGGCATTGGAGAGGGTTCAGAGGAGGTTCAGAAGGATGATTCTGGGAATAAAAGGATTATCATATGAAGAATGATTAATAGCTCTAGGTCTGTATTCTCTGGAATTTAGAAGGATGTAGGGGGATCTCATTGAAACCTTTTGAATGTTGAAAGGCCTAGACAGAATAGATGTGGAAAGGATGTTTCCCATGGTGGGGGAGTCCAGGACATGGGCAGAGCCTCAGGATTGATGTACAGTAATTTCTTTAGCCAGAGTGTAGTGAGTTTGTGGAATTTGCTACCATTGGTAGCTATGGAGGCCATGTCGTTGGGTGTATTTAAAACTGAGCTTGATATGTTCCTGATTGGACACAACATCAAAAGCAGAGAGGAGGCCAGAATGTGGGGCTGAGGATGGAGAGAAAGGATCAGCCATAATTGGTGGAGCAAATTGATGGGCCAAATGGCTTCATTCTGCTTCTGTCTTATGGCATTTTGGCCAATGTTTAAGCTCAGCTGGAACCACCTTAAACACATGCATTGACCTTTAATCTTTTGTAACCAATATGCCATACAGAAGTTGAATATCATGTTTCCTGCATTACAGTTGTGCTTCAAAAATTTTCCATTGACTAATGCAACTGAAGCTGATCAGACTGTTAAAGTTGCTTTATTTTTACACCTGATTCAATTAATACTGAAGTGGCATTCCACACATCAAAAACTACATTGCAGAAATAGAACACAGGAGAGTACTGCACAGAAAACCAGAATCAGGTTTAATATCACTGGCATATGTTTTGAAATTTGTTGTTTTACCCCAGAAGTACATTGCAATACATAAGCTATAAATTACAGTAACAAGCGTATATAAAAATCAATAAAAAGTAAGGTAGTGTTCACGGATTCATTGTCTATTCAGAAATATGATGGCAGAGGGGAAGAAGCTGTTGCTCAAATGTTGACTGTGTGACCTTAGACTCCTGTATCTCCTGCTTGATGGTGCAATGAGAAGAGCGTATATCCTGTGTGATGGGGGCCCTTAATGATGGATGCCTCCTTTTTACAGCATTACCTTTTGAAGGAGTCCTTGATGCTGGGGAGTCTAGTGCCCATGTTGGAGCAGACTGAATTTACAACTTCCTGCAGCTTTTTCCAAACCTGTGCTGTGGCTCCTCCATACTAGGTGGTCCTGCAACCAGTTAGAATGCTCCCCATGGTCCATCTGTAGAAATTTCTGAGTGCCTTTGGTGACGTACCAGTTCTCCTCAAACTCCCACTGAAATATAGATGCTGTTGTGCAAGGATTTATGAGTATTGGGAGAAGCATAGTCTGACAAGGAATGGCTGTGAGAGTAAGCTGTGCCTCACAAGCCTGATGGAATTATTTAAGGAAGTGTCAAAACAAATGTATTTGGTGACATGCCAAGTTTCCTCAGACTATCATTCTTCCTGTGTAATTGCAACAATATGTTGGGCCCAGGATAGATCTTCAGAGACGTTGATGCCCAGCAATTTGAAACTGTTCTCCCTTTCTACTGCTGGTCCCACAATGAGGATTGGTGTGTGTCCCCTCAACTTATATTGGATATTTAGGACAGGACAGAGGGCTAGGATATTCCCTAGGACTATTTCCACAGGGGCTCTGACAGAAGTATTTCAAATGTCATTAGAAATGGGGATGGTGCCGGAGTATTGGTGTATTGCTCATGTGGTTTCATTGTTTAAAAAGGGTTCTAAGAGGAAACCTGGCAATTATCGGCCTGTAAGTTTGACGTCAGTGGTGGGTAAATTAATGGAAAGTATTCTTAGAAATGGTATATACACTTATCTGGATAGACAGGGTCTGATTAGGAACAGTCAACATGGATTTGTGCGTGGATGGTCATGTTTGACAAATCTTATTGAATTTTTTGAAAAGGTTACTAGGAAAGTTGACGAGGGTAAAGCAGTGGATGTTGTCTATATGGACTTCAGTAAGGCCTTTGACAAGGTTCCACACAGAAGGTTAGTTAGGAAGGTTCAATCATTAGGTCTTAATATTGAAGTAGTAAAATGGATTCAACAGTGGCTGGATGGGAGATGCCAGAGAGTAGTGGTGGATAACTGTTTGTCAGGTTGGAGGCCGGTGACTAGTGGTGTGCCTCAGGGATCTGTACTGGGTCTAATGTTGTTTGTCATATACATTAATGATCTGGATGATGGGGTGGTAAATTGGATTAGTAAGTATGCAGATGATACTAAGATAGGTGGCATTGTGGATAATGAAGTGGGTTTTCAAAGCTTGCAGAGAGATTTAGGCCAGTTAGAAGAGTGGGCTGAAAGATGGCAGATGGAGTTCTACATTTTGGTAGGACAAATCAAAAAAGGACAGACATGGTAAATGGTAAGGCATTGAGGAATGCAGTAGAGCAGAGTGATCTTGGAATAATGGTGTATAGTTTCCTGAAGGTGGAATCTCATGTGGATAGGGTGGTGAAGAAAGCTTTTGGTATGTTGGCCTTTATAAATCAGAGCATTGAGTATAGGAGTTGGGATGTAATGTTAAAATTGTACAAGGCATTGGTGAGGCCAAATTGGAGTATTGTGTACAGTTCTGGTCACCGAATTATAGGAATGATGTCAACAAAATAGAGAGAGTACAGGGGAGATTTACTAGAATGTTACCTGGGTTTCAGCACCTAAGTTACAGAGAAAGGTTGAACAAGTTAGGTCTTTATTCTTTGGAGCATATAAGATTGAGGGGGGACTTGATAGAGGTATTTAAAATTATGAGGGGGATAGATAGAGTTGACATGGATAGGCTTTTTCCATTGAGAGTAAGGGAGATTCAAACAAGAGGACATGAGTTGAGAGTTAAGGGCCAAAAGTTTAGGGGTAACAGGAGGGGGAACTTCTTAACTCAGAGAGTGGTAGCTGTGTGGAATGAGCTTCCAGTAGAAGCGGTAGAGGTAGGTTCAATTTTGTCATTTTAAAAAAATTGGATAAGTATATGGTAAGGAAAGGAATGGAGGTTTCTGGATGATAACATTATGTCCTTTGAACAGCTATCTAATAAATATAATTTACCTAAAACCCATTTTTTTAGATATTTGCAAGTTAGAAATTTTTTGTATAATGAGTTACAGTCTTTTTCAAAAGAATGTCCATTGGACATTACAGAAAGAATTTTAGCCCTTAATCCTTATCAAAAGGGTTTAGTAGCCATCATTTATAAGATGATCATGAATTTACAGTCAGATGTATCAGAAAAAATTAAGAAGGAGTGGCAAGAAGAGTTGCATTGTCCTATATCTACTGAGCAATGGGATAAAATTTTATTATTGGTAAATTCGTCCTCTATTTGTGCTAAACATGCCCTCATACAATTTAAGGTTGTACATAGAGCTCATATGTCTAAGGATAAACTGGCTCGATTTTATTCTCATCTTAATTCAACCTGCGATAGATGTCATTCTGATGTTGCTTCATTGACTCATATGTTCTGGTCTTGTCCTTGTTTACAAAATTATTGGAAAGATATTTTCAGTATTATTTCAAGAGTTTTAAATATTAATTTCCAACCGCATCCTCTTACTGCAATTTTCAGTTTACCAATGACGGATAATAACCGTTTATCCGCTTCATCTCAACGAATGATTGCATTTGTTACATTAATGGCTAGAAGATCTATTTTATTGAATTGGAAATAAATTAATCCTCCAAATGTATTTCAGTGGTTTTCTCAAACTATTTCTTGTTTGAGTTTAGAAAAAATTAGAAGTGTGGTTTTTGATTCTTCAGTTAAATTTGAAGAAACGTGGAGACCATTTATTCAACATTTTCATATGAGTTGAATTGTCTTTTCCTAAACCTTACTTATATTATCCTTGATTATTTGGATGGAGGTTTGGAGTTATTGGCACTACTGTATATGTACTTAATATTATTCAATGGCCCATGTTGGTTAGTGGGTTTTTTTTCTGTTTTTTTTTTCTCTCTTTTTTTTGGGGTCTTTCTTTTTTTTTCTTTTTACTTCTTTGTTCATTAATGTTCTGAGTTTGAGAGGTTATATATTTTTATTATTATATATCTGAATGTCTATTTAAACTATTAATTATGTACTCTCAAACACTTTGTATTCATGTTTCATTTATGTTTGTTTAAAACTAATAAAAAGATTTAAAAAGAAAAAGGAAAGGAATGGAGGGTTATGGGCTGAGTGCAGGTAGGTGGGACTAGGTGAGAATAAGCGTTCAGCACAGACTTGAAGGGCCGAGATGGCCTGTTTCCATGCTGTAATTGTTATATGGTTATATAACTTACCCTTACTGAAGTACACAATCAATTGCTTGGTCTTATTGACATTGAGTGCAAGGTTGTTATGCAACTCCACTCAACCAGCTGATCAGTCTCACTCCTGTATGCCTCCTCATCCCTCTCTGAATTTTTGCCAACAATAGTTGTGTCATCGGCAAATTTATGGATGATATTTGAGCTGTACCAAGCCACACAATTATGGGTGTAGAGAGAGTTGAACTGTGGGCTAAGCATGTGCCAGTGTTGATTGTCAGCGAGGCAGAGGTGTTATTTCCAATCCACACAGACTGTGGTCTCCCTGTGAGGAAGTTAAGGATCCAGTTGCAATACAGAGGCCCATGTTTTGGAGCTTGTTTAGAACTGAGGGTATGATTTTGTTGAATGCTAAGCTGCAATCCTCCACTACCACTCTCTGGCTTCTCCCATTGAGCCAATGTCTAATCCAATTTACTACCTCTCCATGTATTCCTAGTGACTGAATCTTCTTAACTAATCTCCCATGTGGGACCTTGTCAAAGGCCTGACTGAAGTCCATGTAGACAACATCCTCTGCCTTCCCTTCATCTACTTTCTTGGTAATCTCCTCGAAAAACACTAATAGATTTGTTAAACATGACCTGTCACACACAAAGCCATGTTGACTCTCCCCAATTAGTCCCTGCCTATCCAAATACTCGGAGATCCTATCTCTCAGTACTCCTTCCAATAATTTACCTAATACTGACGCCAATAATTTCCTATAATTTCCCAGTTTACTTTTAGAGCCTTTTTAAACAATGGAAAAAAGAAAGCTTTTGTCACACTGGCCTTCATAAATCAATGTATTAAGTACAGGAGATGGGATGTTATGCTGAAGTTGTATAACATTGGTGAGGCCTAATTTGGTGTATTATCTGCAGTTTTTGTCACCTATCTACAGGAAAGATAATAGGTTCCATTTAATATCAGAGAATGTATACAACATACAACCTGAAATTCTTATTTTCCACAGACATCCTCGAAACAGAAGGAAACCCCAAAGAATGAACGACAGAAAAAAGACGTAAGAACCCCAAAGCCCATGCCCCCCTCACACACACAAGCAGCATCAACTGTCCCCCTCCCCTTCCCTAACTTATTCTAGCACAAAGCATCAGCACCCCAGCACCCACCATGCAAGCAACAGTAAAACTCCCAAAGAAGTCCATGGTCTACAGTTCATTAAAAACTATCTGTTCACTCTAACATTTCGACATCCCACAGGCCCCTCTCACCAACAAGGGAGAGGCAGATATCACTCCTTACACAGTGACAGGGGAGACAACGGTTGCTATTTTGATGTTACAGACGGTTCATGCATTGCATTTTATTTTGAGTTCCCTGACTCAAGAATCAGCAAATCGATTACTGAGTGCAGAGCCCTCCAACAGCCACTCACTGTCTTCAATGCCCAGCTCCCTTTATGTTTCACAGAACTCTGCAGGCCCCGAAGTTGCCTGACTTCAGGCTGAACCTGAACATAACGAAACACAACCAATCAGCAAACTCCAAGAATGGGAACATGTTGTCGTGCAAAACTGCAATTTTTGAGTGCCACTCTAGATCGAAGATCTGATAGGACCCCAACCACCCAGAAAAGGAAAATAGAGACACTGGATTAGGAAACATTTAACTGTTTCTCCGATGAGCTGGGAGAAGTCACCCTCTGGTACCATCTTTAGCTCCACTTTTTGGTTGAAAGAGTACAGAGGAAGTGTACAAGGATGTTGCGAGGTGTGGAGGACCTGAGTTATAGGAAAAGATTGAATAGGTTAGGACCGTATTCTTTATAATGTAGAAGATTGAGAGGAGATTTGATAGAGTATACAAAATTATGATTGGTATATTTAGGACACATGCAAGTAGGCTTTTTGCACTGAGGTTGGGTGGGACTGCAACCAGGTGTCATGTGTTAAGGTTGAAGGGTGAGTAGTTTAAAAGGAACATGAGGGGAATCTTCTTCACTCAGAGGGTTGTGAGAGTATGGAATGAGCTGCCAGCACAAATGGTTCATGCAAGCTCAATTTCAATGTTTGAGAAGTTTGGATAGGTACATGGAGGATGAGATCACCCCCCATTCTTCTAAATTATAGTGAGTACAGGCCTAAAGCAGGACTCGGGTCCTGCTGAAGGGTCTCAGCCTGAAACATCAACTGCACTCCTTTCCATAGATATTACCTGGCCTGTTGAGTTCCTCCAGTATTTTGTGTGTGTTGTTACAAAGAGCAGGTGCATCTTAAAAGAGTCTTGAGCTGCAAGAGATGGGTGAATGTTGAATGTGGAGTAAATCATAGTTGCTCAACAGATAAGGGGAAGCGTGAAGGTGTTTGGCAGAGCTTTCAAGTGTAATTGAAAATGTACTTGCAGCCTTACAGCACATTAAGTTAGAAAAGGGCCTGACTAAGAATGGAAAGTAGCTAATGTTATTTAACAAAGATAACAAGAGAAAGGCAGGATGGTTAGCCCGACATCAGTACTGGGAATTTGCTCAAGGAATTCTGAGGGACAGTATCTATCAGCATTTGCCTTGTTTGATAAGGCGGAGTCAGAATGTCCTTGTGCATAGGAAGTCCTGATTGATGAACATTTTGGCACTTTTAAGGGGTAACCAAGAAGGTAAATGAGGATAAGGCAATTGATGATGTCCATTTGAACTTTAGCAAGTCTTTGCCAAGGTCCTGTATGGTACACTGGTCTGGAAGCTTAGGAGCCAAGGATATTTACGTCAATTTAAAATTGGCTTGGGATGCTGGAAGCAGAGGATAGCAATTGAAGACTGCTCCTTAGAAGGGATGCCTGTGACTACAGGTGTGCTGCACAAAACCCTCATTCATCATTTATGTAAATTATTTGAAAGCAAATTTACAAGGCTTAATCCATAAATTCACAGGTAATTTGGAATTAGGAGGAATTGTTGATAGTGAAGAATGTTATAGAACACAGGAGAATCTTGGTAGGTTCAGGAAATGGACCAAGGAGTGGCAAATGGATTTCAATACAGATAAGAGTGAGGTGATGCAATTTGGAAAGTCAGCCAGCAGAATACTTGTACTGTAAGTGGTAGGGCACTAAGGTTTCTATCTGAACAGAGTATCCTGGGATTAATGTACATCAAAAGTGCTGTCACTGGTAGACAAGGTACTGAAAAAGTTGTTGATACTGAAAATTGCACTGAATGTCAGAGTTGGAGCATTTTGTTGCATTTGTATAAGTGAGGCCACACTTGACTACTGTGTTCAGTTTTAGTCCCCATGTTATAAGAAAAACAGTAAACTGGAAAGAGTGCAGAAAAAAATATGCAATAGTGTTGGCAGGGCCTGAGTTACAGGAAGAGATAGACCAGGCCATTTCTTTATTCCTTGGAGCATAGGAGAATGAGGGGTGAGCCTTTAGAGGGTTATAAAATCATCAGATTTTTGTGCATTGTATGCAGTCCTGGGTAGGTCTGTAGTCCAGTGTAGTATTTTTTCTGTATTGTTTTTTAAGTAGTTCAGTCAAGTTTTTGTACTGTGTCATGTAACACCATGGTCCTGAAAAAACGTTGTCTTGTGGTGACCCACTTTCCAGCGCACTTGAACCGGCTCACAAAATGGCGTGTACCGGCAGAGAGGCCAGCCCCAAAGAAGGATGCCAGGCCTTCTTCACCAGCAAGAGGAAAAGCCCATGCGCGGGAAGGGACTGTGAATATGCACCCCCTACAGCATTCCCGCCTGGGAAGGGTGGAAACGGGAAGGCTTAAAAGCAAGGTCGCAAAGTTTAAATAAATCTTTTACGCAACTGTAACTCACCATCTGCGTGTCGTTATTCCTGTGCTGTGTGTAGCACACCACTACAATTGGTGACCCCGATGGCCCAAACGACATTTGGACCGAAGATGAAAGACACCACATCTGTTCATGCAGTTTCGTTAAAACTGCCAAGCTTCTGGACGCTGCGACCTCACCTACGGTTCCAGCAAGCAGAAGCCCAATTCCACATTCGGCAGATTACCTCGGATGCCACACGTTACTACTACGTGGTGAGCTCCCTCGACCAGGAGACAGCGGCCCAGGTTGAGGAGTTCATACAGTCGGCCCTGGAGGACGGCAAATACACAGCATTCAAAGCCCTGCTCATAAGGACTTTCAGACTCTTACAGTGCAAGCGAGCTACCCGCTTACTGCACCTGGATGGTTTGGGAGGCAGGCCACCATCGGCATTAATGAATGAGATGTTGGCCCTGGTTGAAGACACAAGCCCTGCCTCATGTTTGAGCAGGCGTTCCTAGAGCAGCTGCCCGAGGACATATGCCTGCTGCTGTCCGACACGGATTTCAGCGACCCCCAGAAGGTGGTGGGCCAAGCAGATATGCTGTGGAAAGCCAAGAAGGAGAGTGGGGCATCCATCGCACAGATCACCAAGCCACGCTCCCAGCAGCAGACCAGACCAGGCCCAGCAGCAGAGCCCACTAACCCTAGAGGCAGGGGTGAGGAGACCAACGAACAATGGTGCTTCTACCACCAGCGGTGGGGCACAGAAGCCCGCTGCTGTAGCCTGCCCTGCAACTTCCCGGGAAATGCCAGGATCAGCCGCTGCTGATGGCTATGGCAGCTGACCATTGAGATAGCCTCCTGTATGTCTGGGACAAACAGTCGGGACGCCGCTTTTTGGTTGACACTGGAGCTGAGATCAGTGTCTTACCTCCGACGAGTTACGACACCCACAACAGAGAACCGGGACCTACCCTGAGGGCTGCAAACGGCAGCACAATACGGACCTACAGTTCAGCTCCAGCTGGTTCACGTGGGACTTCACACTGGCTGCCGTAGCCCAACCTCTCCTGGGAGCCTGCTGGTCGACCTGCAAGGGAAGAGACTGGTCCACACCAAGACTTTTCAAACGTTTCAAAGTTGGGTGAAGCCAAGTTGCCAGCCCCATCACGCTGTCCGACAACGAATTCACCAGAGTCCTGGCAGACTTCCCATCAGTTCTGGCACCGCAGTTCATGGCAGCCATGCCCAGACACGGAATACAGCACCACATCCCGACCCAGGGACCACCCCTCCACACCTGTGCTTGAAGGCTTCCCCCGGACAAGCTCCGACTGGCGAAGGAGGAGTTCAAGAGGATGGAGAAATTGGGGATCATACGGCAGTCCAACAGCCCATGGGCCTCCCCCCTGCACATGGTGCCCAAAGCAACAGGGGGCCAGAGACCATGCGATGACTACCACAAAGTGAATGAGGCTACAACACCGGACCACTACCCTGTGCTGCACATTCAGGACTTTGCAGCAAACCTGCACAGTGCAAGGATCTTTACCAAGGTAGACCTCATCCGGGGATACCATCAAATCCCGATGCATCCAGACTACATCCCCAAAACAGCACACATCACTCCGTTCGGCCTTTTCAAGTTCCTCCGAATGCCGTTCAGCCTAAAGAATGCTGCACAGACGTTCTAGCGGTTAATGGACGTGGTGGGACGTGACCTGGACTTTGCATTCATCTATTTGGACAACATCCTCATAGCCAGCAGTAGTCGTCAGGAGCATCTGTCCCACCTCCATCAACTCTACGCCCAATTGAGTGAATGCGGCCTAACAATCAACCCAGCCAAATGTCAGTTCGGACTCGGCATGATCAACTTCCTGGGCCACCAGATTACTAAAGACGGGGCAACCCCTCTGCCCGCCAAGGTAGACGCGATCTGCCACTTCCCCCGACCCAACACAATCAAAGGCCTGCAGGAATTTGTGGGTGTGGTGAATTTCTACCACCGCTTCCTCCCCTCAGCAACCCGTATCATGTTCACCATGTTCACCCTGATGTCGGGTAAGGGCACGGACATTACCTGGGATGAAGAGTCCGCAGCCGCTTTCATTAAAACCAAAGAAGCCTTGGCAAGCACCCCAGAACAGACGTCCCTACCACCCTCACAGTGGACACATTAAACACGGCAGTCGGGGAGTGCTGGAACAACTCATCGAGGGTCACTGGCAACCCCTGGCGTTCTTCAGCAAACACCTACGATCACCCGAACTCAAATACAGTGCTTTCAACTGGATGCTGTGGCACTATACCTGGCAATTTGGAATTTCAGGTACTTCTTAGAAGGTCGGCCCTTCACCGCGTTCACGGACCACAAACCGCTTACCTTTGCATTCACGAAGGCGTCCGACCCCTGGTCGTCCTGCCAGCAGTGACATCTGTCCTACATCTCTGAATACACAACTGACATCCGGCATGTCTCGGGAAAGGACAATGTCGTGGCGGATGCACTATCCAAACCTACCATCCAGGCCCTGTCCCGGGGGGTAGACTATGCAGCGCTGGCAGAGGCGCAGCAGGCAGACGATGAGATCCCTAGTTACAGAAATGCAGTCTCCAGTTTGCAGCTGCACGACTTCCCCGTAGGCCCAGGTGAGAGGACCCTACTGTGTGACTTAGCTACCTGCCAACCTTGCCCCATCGTCCCGGCAGCGGCGAGTTTTCAACTCCATTCACAACTCAGCGCACCCCTCCATCAGGACAACCGTCCAGATGGTCTCCAATAGGTTCGTTTGGCATGGAATCTGCAAGCAGGTCAGTGAATGGGCCAAAACGTGCATGCACTGCCAAACAGCCAAGGTGCAGCGGCAAACTAAAGCCCCGCTGCAGCAGTTCCACCCCACCCGCCGGCATTTTGACCACATTCATGTGGATATTGTGGGGCCCCTGCCAGTGTCGCGAGGAGTGCGGCACCTCCTGCCTATCGTGGACCGGTTCACAAGATGGCCAGAGGTGGTCCCGCTCACCGACACCACCTCCAAATCTTGCGCCGAGGCACTGATCACCACCTGGGTGTCCCGCTTTGGTGTACCGGCCCACATTACCTCTGACAGAGGTGCCCAGTTCACCTCCAGCCTGTGGTCAGCTATGGCCAGCCCTTTGGGAACGCAGCTACACCACACAACTGCTTACCACCCACAGTCGAACGGACTAGTGGAGCGTTTCCACCGTCACCTGAAGTCAGCTCTCATGGCCCGCCTCAAAGAGCCTAACTGGGTGGACGAACTTCCCTGGGTCCTGCTCGGCGCCCAAAGAGGATCTGCACATCTCGTCGGCCGAGTTGGTGTACAGTGCACCCCTGGTTGTCCCAGGAGAGTTCATACCAGCCCCAAGGGGGCAAGAGGAAGAACCCGCAACAGTCCTGGACAGACTATGTGAGAGGCTCAGTAACCTGACCCCCATACCCACTTCACAGCATAGACAGAGCCGGACCTGCGTACCCAAAGACCTGCAGCACAGTAAGTTTGTTTTTATATGACGGGGTGGTCATCGAGCACCACTGCAGTGGCCATAGGAGGGACCTTTTAAGGTGATCAGGAACAACAGGTCCACGTTCATGCTGGACATTGGGGGGAAAGAGGAGGTTTTCACAGTGGGCTGATTCAAACCAGCCCATGTGGACTTGGCGCAGCCAGTCAGAGCTCAGGCACCACGCGCAGAGGCAGACCCCCCCCAAACAGAGGCCGACTCAGACTGTGGACATTGGGGGGTGTATTGCTGGTTCTGGGGGGGGTGGTTATGTGGTGACCCACTTTCCAGCGCACTCGAACCGGCTCACAAAATGGCACACGCCGGCAGAGAGGCCGGCCCCAAAACGGGCGCCAGGCCTTCTTCACCAGCAAGGGGAAAAGCCTGCGCGCGGGACGGGACTGTGAATATGCGCCCCCTACAGCATTCCTGCCTGGGGAGGGCAGGAACGGGAAGGCTTAAAAGCGAGGTCGCGAAGTTTGAATAAATCTTTTACGCAACTGTAACTCACCGTCTGCGTGTTGTTATTCCAGTGCTGTGTGTAGCACACCACTACAATCTCCACCCACTACCCTACCGGAAGTTCACCATGATAACATTGGAAAACTGTTACCCACCCACTTACCTGTAGGAACTTCACCATGGTAACAATGCAAAAATGTTATTATCCCACTATCCTGCAGAAGCATCACAGTGGTAACAATGGAAAAATTTTACCCACCCACCACCATGCAGCAACTTCACCATGGTAACAATGGGAAAATGTCACCCACCCCCTACCCCTCAGGATCTTCACCATGCCACCATTGGAAAAATATTACCTGTGGTGAACTATGTGCCTGTCTGGACACGCCCCCTGCTGACTGCTCCTGTGGCTCCTCCCACAGGCCCCTGTATAAAGGAGATCTGAGGCCTGACGCTCGGCCTCAGTCTCCAGGACATTGTATGATAGACACTCACTCCTGGTTCCTTCTTCCAGTCAATAAAAGCCGATATCTCGCCTTACGTCTCAGTGTGAGTTATTGATGGTGCATCAATTTTATTGACTGGAAGTTTTAAAACATGGAACCCGTTTTGTGTCCGGACCGGTTGGATTTGGACCCTCAAGACCCTGACGCAGCTCTCGCTTTTGAACTCTGGCTTGCATGCTTCCAATCGTACTTGGCGGAGCTTCGTGCGACTGAACCCGCCGTTATGCACAGAATTCTACTCTCGAGGGTCACCCCCAAAGTTTACTCCATTATCCGGGACCTGCCGACCTACGATGGGGCACTGGACGCCCTCAAAAGACAGTACCTGCGGCCGGTGAACACCGTCTACGCAAGACATTGTTTAGCTACCCAGCAACAGCGGCCTGGCGAATCGTGCGCTGAGTTTCTCTGAGCACTACAGGCACTCGTCCGAGCTTGTGACTGCAAGACGCTCACGGCAGAACAACATGCGGAGCTGCTGGTGCGAGACGCCTTTGTGACAGGACTGAGGTCAGTGTACATGCGCCAGCGACTGCTGGAAAACTCAGACCTTACCTTAAGCTCGGCGATCGAGACGGCCAACGCTCTGGAAGCTGCGCTGCATAACGCTGACGCTGTCCAGTCGCGTGATTCCCCGCCAGTTCCGTGGACTCCTCAGACCCCGCCACCACCGGCTCCCGGGAGCGAATTCGCCAACACCGCCGCCAGTCGCGATTCTACGAGCTCCCCGACCCTGACCACGGCGGTGGCCCGTCAGAAGCCCGTGTGTTATTTCTGTGGCCATAAAAAACATCCTCGACAACGCTGTCCAGCGCCAGAAGCGACCTGCTCCAGCTGTGGAAAACGGGGCCACTTCGCCAAGGTCTGTAAGTCTCAACCTCGAGCGGAGTGCAGCGCTGCGGGTGAAACGTGGGGGCCGCCATCTTGCATGCCCGGATGTGGGCGGCCATCTTTGTCGACGTCAGCACGCCCCGCCCCCGACCCTCCGATGCTGACCGGGTACCCCGGATGTGAGCGGCCATCTTTGTCGACGTCAGCATCCCCCGCCCCTGACCCTCCGATGCTTACCGGGTACCCCGACGGCTCAACTCTGGCCACTGTAACTCTCGACCAAAGCGCCCCACACCAGCTTGCAAGGTCAATGATGGACATCCGGGTGGAGGGGCACAGGACTAGATGCCTGTTTGACACGGGCAGCACTGGGAGTTTTATTCACCCGGACACAGTGCAACACTGCGGACTTGCTACGCGGCCGGTCAGTCGGAGGTTCCATTTGGCTTCTGGGTCGCAGTCCACAGACATCAGGGTGGGTTGTGTAGCGACATTGGTGGTGCAGGGCACAGAATATCAGGACTTTGAGCTGCTGGTCATGCCTAATCTGTGCGCACCTGTGCTATTGGGGCTGGACTTCCAGAGCCATCTCGAAAGTGTGACTATGGTATACGACGGGCCCCTCCCACCACTCACTGTCCGGAATCCTCAGTTTTGTGGGACTTCTTCACATACCCCGCTACTGCCCACACACACACATGGGCACACACATCCCATCCAGCACCAGGCCGACAGCTGCGCTACCGACACCACTTGCAGCCTCTCCACTGTCAAGGTCCCTCCTCCACCGCTGTTCGCCAACCTGACCCCCGACTGTAAACCTGTGGCAACCAAAAGCAGGAGGTACAGCGCGGGGGACAGGGCCTTCATTCAGTCGGAGGTGCAGCGGCTGCTCAGGGAGGGGATCATTGAGCCAAGCTCAAGCCCTTGGAGGGCCCAGGTGGTTGTTGTTCGGACTGGGCAGAAAAGTAGGATGGTGGTGGACTATAGTCAAACCATCAATAGGTTTACGCAGCTTAACGCATACCCCCTACCCCGCATCGTGGATATGGTCAACCAGATTGCTCAGTATAAGGTGTACTCGACAGTAGATCTGAAATCCGCTTATCACCAGCTCCCCATCTGCCCAGAGGACCGCCCCTACACCGCCTCCGAGGCGGGCGGCAGGCTCTATCACTTCCTGCGCGTCCCTTTCGGTGTCACAAATGGTGTCTCTGTCTTCCAGAGGGAAATGGACTGGATGGTGGACCAGTACCAACTGCAGGCCACATTTCCCTATCTGGATAACATCACCATCTGTGGTCACGACTGGCCAGATCACGACGCCAACCTCCAACGATTTCTCCAAGTGGCCGCAGCTCTGAACCTTACTTATAACAGGGACAAGTGTGTGTTTGGTACCACCTGCCTTGCTATACTTGGGTATGTCGTGGAAAACGGGGTTATTGGCCCTGATCCCGAACGTATGCGCCCCCTGTTAGAACTCCCTCTTCCCACTACTCTCAAGGCCCTCAGACGGTGCCTGGGTTTTTTTTCCTATTACGCCCAATGGGTCCCCCATTACGCAGACAAGGCTCGCCCCCTGGTCAAGTCTACCTCGTTTCCCCTCTCTGCTGAGGCCTGCACGGCCTTCAACTGCATTAAAGCGGACATTGCCAAAGCTACGATGCATGCAGTGGACGAGACCGCTCCCTTCCAAGTGGAATGTGATGCCTCCGATTTCGCTCTGGCTGCTACCCTCAATCAGGAAGGCAGACCAGTAGCATTCTTTTCTCGCACCCTCCAAGGCTCCGAAATTCGGCACTCCGCGGTGGAGAAAGAAGCCCAGGCCATAGTGGAGGCTGCTAGGCACTGGAGGCACTATCTTGCTGGCAAAAGGTTCACCATGCTGACCGACCAGCGCTCGGTTGCGTTCCTGTTCAGCAACCAACAGCGGGGCAAAATCAAAAATGATAAGATTTTGCGGTGGAGGATAGAACTCTCCACCTACACCTATGATATCCTGTACCGGCCTGGCAGACTCAATGAGCCCCCTGATGCCCTATCCCGGGGAACATGTGCTAGCACACAGCTCGACCAGCTGTACGCCCTTCATGCACAACTTTGCCATCCGGGGGTCACCCGATTTTACCATTTTGTGAAAGCTCGGAACCTGCCATACTCCCTGGAGGATATCAGGACGATGACCAGGGACTGCCAAATTTGCGCTGGTGCAAACCGCACTTCTACCGTCCTGACACGGCACAACTTGTCAAGGCCACCCGCCCTTTTGAACGACTGAGTGTTGACTTTAAGGGCCCCCTTCCCTCCACTGACCGCAATGTCTATTTTCTCAGTGTTATCGACGAGTACTCAAGGTTCCCCTTTGCCATCCCCTGCCCCGACACCACTGCCACGTCCGTCATAAAAGCCCTGCGCCAGCTCTTCACTCTGTTCGGGTATCCCTGCTATATCCACAGTGATAGAGGGTCCTCCTTTATGAATGAGGAGCTGCGCCAGTACTTGCTAGCTAGGGGCATTGCTACCAGTCGGACCACGAGTTATAATCCCTGGGGTAATGGCCAGGTGGAGCGGGAGAATGCCACAGAGTGGAAGGCCACACTTTTAGCCCTTAAGTCAAAAGGGTTGCCGGTCTCTCGATGGCAGGAGGTCCTCCCTGAGGCACTGCACTCTATCCGCTCTCTGTTATGTACGTCCACCAATGCCACCCCTCACGAATGCCTATTCTCTTTTCCCAGGAAGTCTGTCACTGGGACCACCCTACCAGCTTGGCTGACGTCCCCGGGGCCAGTGCTGCTCCGGAAACATGTGAGGAGCAATAAATACTCCCCGCTGGTAGAGAGGGTTCACCTTCTACATGCGAACCCCCAGTATGCTTACGTGGTCTTACCTGATGGGCGGGAGGACACGGTCTCCATCCGCGACCTGGCACCCGCAGGTGCAGCAGACCACTACCCTGAAGGCTCTCCGGTAACTATGAACCCTGTACCAGAGGTGACACCGTGCTCACCAGGCCCTACACAGACTCCTCACGACACTTGTATACCAGGCGTTTCGTACGCATTTATACCAGGCGCCTCGCACATGCATGAGGGATCACCGGCGCCTAGTGGGCAAGAACAAGCGCAACCTCCGTCCCCTGTGCAATCACCAATGTTGCCGGCATCTACGCGGTCACAGCCGGTGCTACGTAGATCGCAGCGACAGATTCGACCACCTGATAGACTTGACTTGTAAGAAACTTCGCCACATGAGGACTCTTTCAAACGAAGGGGGGGTGAATGTGGTGAACTATGTGCCTGTCGGGACATGCCCCCTGCTGACTGCTCCTGTGGCTCCTCCCACAGGCCCCTGTATAAAGGAGATCTGAGGCCTGACGCTCGGCCTCAGTCTCCAGGACATTGTATGATAGACACTCACTCCTGGTTCCTTCTTCCAGTCAATAAAAGCCGATATCTCGCCTTACGTCTCAGTGTGAGTTATTTCACCATGGTAACAATGGGAAAATGTCACCCACCCCCTACCCCTCAGGATCTTCACCATGCCACCATTGGAAAAATATTACCCACCCACCACTCTGCAGGAATTTCACCATGGTAACATTGGGAAAATGCTACCCACACATGCTACAGAGAGCAATGAGTGTCCTGGCGCAGGACTCAGTGGACGTCTCTGGCTTCCAGCCATCTGGTGAACCTGTCTACCATGGTAAAGATATACCTAGCACCCTGGGAGACTGGCAGGGGGCCAATAATGTCCACGTGGATGTGTTGGAACCTCCTGTGTGTCGGCTGGAACTGCTGGAGGGGAGCCTTCACGTGCCACTTGACTTTGGCGGTCTGGCAGTGTACGCAGGTCCTGGCCCAGTGTCCGATCTGTTTGCGTAAACCGTGCCAGATGAATCTGTCCGCTACCAGCTTGATGGACGCCTGGATGGACGGGTGGAACACCCGGTGCCTCCATGCTGCTGGTACCACAGGTCGGGGTTTGCCGGTAGACACGTCACACAGGAGTCGATCCGCTGCCGGGCTGATGGAGACGTCCTCCAACCGGAGCCCCGAAACGGTGGTGCGGTAAGCCAGAATCTTGGGGTCCGACCGTTGTGCTTCCACCAGTGCTGCGTAGTCTATTCCTGAGGATGATATGCCTACTGAGTGGAGGGAGGGGCGAGACAGTGTGTCAGCGATGACTTTGTTCTTCCCTGCAATGTGGCAGACGTCCGTGGTGAATTTTGAAATAAAGGACAGGTGCCTCTGCTGCCGAGCTGACCATGGGTCCGATACCTTGGCCAGTGCGAAGATGAGGGACTTGTGGTCCGTATACATGGTGAACTCCCTTCCCTCGAGGAAGTACCGAAAATGCCGGACAGCCAGGTAGAGCGCCAGCAACTCTCTGTCGAAGGCGCTGTACTTCACCTCTGGTGGCCGTAGGTGCCGGCTGAAGAAAGCGAGTGGTCGCCACTGGTCCTCGACGAGCTGCTCCAGGATTCCACCGACTGCCGTGTCGGAAACGTTGACTGTGAGTGCCGTGGGTACATCGACTCTCGGGTGCTCCAGGAGGGCCGCCTTCACCAGCGCCTCCTTGGCCTGCTCAAATGCCTCCGTGGACTCCGCGTCCCATGCCACTGCTTTGGCCTTGCCGGCCATCAGGCTGAACAAGGGTCTCACGATGCAGGCTGCCACCGGTATAAACCAATGATAAATGTTGACCATCCCTACGAACTCCTGTATGCCATTGACGGTGCAGGGCTTGGGGACTGGTGGATGGCCTGGACCTTGTCCGGTAGGGGACTGTGCCATCTTGGTTGACTCTGTGGCCCAAGAAGTTGATCTCTGTCAGCCCAAACTGGCACTTTGCCAGATTGATTGCCAGATCGTGGTCACTCAGGCATTGGCAGAGCTGGCGCAAATGTGCCACATGCTCTTGGTACGAACTGCTGGCCACCAGGATATCATCCAAGTAAATGAAAGCGAAATCCAGGCCGCATCCCACAGAGTCCATGAGCCTTTGGAAAGTTTGGGCTGCATTCTTGAGACTGAAAGACAGGGCTGCATTCTTGAGACAGGAATTCGAACAAGCCGAACGGGGTGATGAGGGCTGTCTTGGGCACGTCGTCGGGGTGCACTGGGATCTGACTGTATCCCCTGACCAGGTCGATTTTCGAGAAGGTGGTCTGTCCGTGCAGGTTCGCCAAGAAGTCCTGGACGTGGAGTACTGGGTATCTGTCGCCGGTTGTGATGCTGTTAAGCTTTCTGTAGTCTCCGCAGGGCCTCCATCGTCCTGCGGACCTGGGTACCATGTGCAGCGGGGATGCCCACGAGCTGTCTGAGCGGCGTACGACTCCCATCTCTTCCATCTTATGGAACTCCTCCTTGGCGAGGTGGAGCTTGTCGGGTGGGAGCCTGCGAGCTCTGGCGTGCAGCGGCAGTCCTTGTGTGGGGATGTGGTGCCGCACGCCGTGCTTGGGGTCGGCCATGGAGAACTGTGGGGTGACTGTGGAGGGGAATTCCGCCAACACCCTGGCGAATTTGTTACCCGAGAGGGTCACGGAATCCAGGTGGAGGGCCGGTAGCTTGGCTTCTCCGAGCTGGAAAGACTGGAACGTCTCTGTGTGGACCAAATGCCGGCCTTTTACATCGACCAGGAGGCAGTTGGCTCGTAGGAAATCTGCCCCCAGTAGTGGTTGTGACACTGCTGCCAACGTGAAAGTCCAAGTGAAACAGCTGGACCCGAAATGCAGTGAGATAGTTCGCAGGCCGTACTGGTACCATTTGCAGCGGTGAGTTCGGGGCCTGGGACCGCGTTACAAGTGTCCATGTTCAGGGGGGGGGGAAGTACACTGACTTCAGCCCCAGTGACTACCAGGAAGTGCCAGCTGGAGTGTCAGTCCCAGAGGTACAGGAGGCTGTCTTGGTGGCCAGCCGTCATAACCATTAGCGATGGCTGGCCCCGGCGTTTCCTGGAAAAGCACATGGTGGATGGCACCGGTGCGCGCCTGAGCCCCATCTTTGGTGATAGAAACACCATTGTTCCGAACTTTCACCTTTACCCCCTGTGGGTCTCGACGGCTTTGATTGCGGGGCCTGGGCTTTGGGGTGCGCGATCGTGGCTAGGCCAATGGAGGTAGCTCCACGTTGCTTGCTCTGCCCAAAGGATGTCTGCTCTAGCCACGACCTTGCGTGGGTCACTGAAATCCTCACTCATGAGGAGGAGGCGAATGTCCTCGGGCATTTGCTCGAGGAACAACTGTTCAAATAAAAGGCACGGCTTATGGCCGTCCATGAGCACCAGCATATCGTTCATGAGCTTGGATGGTGTGCAGACCATCGCGGCTGGAGAGTCTGAGGGTATGGATCAGGAGTGCATTAAGCTTAGTGTACCTGTCCTCTGTTGGACGCTGGCATAGGAAGTCGATGATCTGGTCTGCTGTCTCCTGGTCGAGCGCGCTGACCACGTAGTAATTCCACGTGGTGTCGGCTGTAATGTCACTGATATCGAACTGGGCCTCAACCTGCTCGAACCAAATGTGGGGCTGAGTGGCCCAGAAAGTCAGAAGCTTCAGAGAGACTGCACTGTGCGAGTTGCTCGAACTCATGGCTGGGTCGCTGAGTTGCCGGCTCCAGATGCTGTCTGGAACATCGGGGTCATCAAAGTAGTTGCGCTACTAAAGATACACATGGAGGCAGAGAGAGCTGAACTCAGAATGACTTTACTGATTCAAAATCACGTGCTTAAATCTCCCCTCCCATGGGCCCCTGTGACCCACAGGGCGGACGTGATGTCAGACTGTCCCCGGAAGGTCCGCCCTGAGTGGGTAGTTCCAAACACACTACCGCATGTCTGCCCGTGGCTCCCAATGGCAGCTTGGGCCCACGTGTGCGGGCCGCCACAATCCACACACCACACTGAACCAACTTCACCATGGTAACAAAGGAAAAATGTTACCCTGCCACCTCCCTGCAGGAACTTCATCGTGGAAACAATGGAAAATTGTTACCCGCCCGCCACACTGCAGGACCTTCACCATGGTAACAATGGAAACCTGCAGGAATTTCACCATGGTAACAATGGAAAGATGTTTCCCACCCACCACCCTATAGGATCTTCACCGTGATAACAAAGGAGAAATGTTATCCACACACCACACTGAATCAACTTCACCATGGTAACAATGGAAAAATGTTACCCACCCACTGCCCTACTGGACCTTTACTGTGGTAACATTGGAAAAATATTATCCATCCACCACCCTGCAGGTACTTTACCATGGTAAAAAATGGAAAGATCTTCCCCACCCACCACGGTGGAGGACCTTCATCATGGTAACAATAGAAAAATATTATCCACCCATTATTCTGCAGGAACTTAACCGTGGTAACATTAGAAACAGTTTACCCACATAACACCCTGCAGGACTTTCAACATGGTAACAGTGGAAAAGTGTTACCCACCCACCACTCTGCAGGATCTTCACCGTGGTAAGAATGGAAAAATATTATCTTCCCACCACCCAGCAGGAACTTCAACATAGTAACAATGGAAAGATGTTATCCAGCCACTTCACTGCAGGAACATGACCATGGTAACAATGTAATCTGACCCACCCATCACCCTGCAGGAACTTCACCATGGCAACAATTGAAAAATGCTACCCACCCACCACTCTGCAGAAACATCACAGTTGTAACAACGGAAAATATTAACCACTTACCACCCTGCAGGACATTCACCGTGGTAACATTGAAAAAATGTTATCAACCCACTACCCTGCAGAATCTTCACCGTGGTAATAATGGGAAAATGTTACCCACCCACTGCCCTGCAGGACCTTCAGCATGGTAACACTGGAAACTTTTGCCCCCTAACTATCAACTCATGTCCTCTTGTTTGAATCTCCCCTACTCTCAATGGAAAAAGCCTATCCACGTCAACTCTATCTATCCCCCTCGTAATTTTAAATACCTCTATCAAGTCCCCCCTCAACCTTCTATGCTCCAAAGAATAAAGATCTAACTTGTTCAACCTTTCCCTGTAACTTAGGTGCTGAAACCCAGGTAACATTCTAGTAAATCTTCTCTGTACTCTCTCTATTTTGTTGACATTTTTCCTATAATTTGGTGACAAGAACTGTACACAATACTCCAAATTTGGCCTCACCAATGCCTTGTACAATTTTAACATTACATCCCAATTCCTATACTCAATGCTCTGATTTGTAAAGGCCAACATACCAAAAGCTTTCTTCACCACCCTATCCACATGAGATACCACCTTCAGGGAACTATGCACCTGTAACAATGGAAAGATGTTACCTATCCACCTCCCTGCGGGACCTTCAGTATGGCAACAATGGAAAAATGTAAATGAGAGATATAAATAAGACAGGGTTCCCTAAACTCTCCATCAGGTCAAGTGAAGTTTATTGTCACTTAACTATATACATGTATATAAAGTATAGGACCATATTATATATATATATATATATATATATATATATATATATATATAGAAATGAGACATTTCTTCAAGCCAGTGTGTAAAGCACAGTTGTACACATAATACATAACACACGAGTATTTATGAAGGTAAGGCTAAAACATACAGATGGATCACACATAGATATCAAATTAAAGTACATTAATATTACATATTGTGAGGTATGGAACAGATTAATCAGCAACCCTTCAGATATGATGCGACTGGGAGTTCAGAAGCCTAATGACCTTGGGGAAAGAAGCTGTTTCCCAACCTGACAGTTCTGGTTTTTATGCTTCGTAGTCTCCTGCCTAATGGTAGAAAGTCAGAGAGGATGCTGGATGGGTGGGTGAGTGGGATCCTTAATAACACTCAGGGCCCCCGCATATGCAGCACTCCTGATAAATACCCCTGATGGATGGTAGGCAGACCCTATGATCTTCTGAGCTGTTCTCACAGTCCTTTGTAGGGACTTCTAGTCCAATGCTGGACTGCTCCCATACCAGATAGAGATAAAATGCAATTATGATGGGGAAGGGGGAGCCTTGCTTACCTCAACCTGCTTAGGAATTGGAGGCACTGCTGTGCCTTCTTGTTCAGGGAGGTGATTTGAAGGGATCAGTTGAGGTCATCTGTGATATGAACTCCCAGGAACTTGGTGCACTGAACTCTCTGTACAGAAGAACCATGTATTTGCAGAGGGCAATGGTTTGTCTGCATCTTCCTGAAGTCCACAATGATTTCCTTTGTCTTTGCCACATTCAAGCTTAGGATGTTCTTCTCACACCAATCCACCAGCCCAGGGGTTGGCAACCCACGGCTCTGGAGCCGCATGTGACTCTTTCATCTCTGTGCTGCGGCTCCCTGTGGCTTTGGAAAATAAATGATGAGTATTTAATTAAAATGTATTTTATGTTAGTTTGTTAGTTTTTGAAATGTAATTCTAAATTTGAAGATTATGGTGATCTTGTACAATCTAAATAAAATGTGTTTTTTGTCGCTATTAATATACGTCACCACTGCCAATGCCTGACACCTGCCAGTGCGCGATTTCTTTAATTTTTCGATCCAAGGTAGGCTAACTATAGAGAATTCTAAAAAAAGAAAAGTGACTGAAGAAAACAGAACGTTTAATGTTACATGGGCAGATTCATTTGCTTTCACTGCTGACGAGACTGGTTTACCGGTATGCTTAATATGCAATGAGAAACTAGCAAACACCAAAAAGTCAAAAGTCACAAGACATTTCCAGAATAAACATGCAGCCTTTGCTCAAAAATATCCAGATGGAGATGAGAGAAAAAAAGCCATTTCAGAACTGATGCGGAAGGTTGATCTGAGCAAAAATCATTTCAAGAAGTGGATGAAGTCTGGAAAATCAACTACATATGCTAGTTTTGTTGCCGCTCAGGAAGTAGTCAGGCATGGGAAGCAGTTTACAGATGGTGAATATATAAAAGAATCTTTCATTAAGATTTCAGAACATCTATTCACGGACTTTAAAAACAAGAGTGAAATTGTGCAGAAAATCAGGGATATGCCCCTCTCTGCAAAGACTGTCAACGACAGAACCATAAAAATGGCAGAAGACATCACAAGACAGCAAATTAAAGACATCAATTCAGCTGTGGCCTACTCGATTGCCTGTGACGAGTCTAAAGACAAAGGTGATATTGAACAAATAGCACTGTTCTGCTGGTATGTAAACTCTGCCGGGCCACAGGAAGAAATGATTGAGTTGATACCTCTAAAAGGCCAAACATGGGGGTAAGACATCTGTGAGGCTGTCTTGTATTGTTTAAGAGCCAAAGAAATAAAGACCACCCACCTGGTGTCAGTAGCTACTGATGGGGCACCAAGTATGACAGGAGCACACACGGGATTTGTGGCTTTACTGCAGATGTCGCTGGACAGAAGGCTGCTGACTTTTCACTGCATCTTGCACCAAGAGGCACTGTGCACTCAACGTTTCCTCCAGAATGCACAGAAGTAATGGATGTTGTCATTCAGATTGTCAATAAAATAATGGCAAAAAGTTTAAATCACCGTCAATTCCGTTTGTTACTGGACGAGCTGGAAAGCGCATATTCTGATCTCCTGCTGCACAACAAAGTCCGGTGGCTGTCAAGAGGGGAGGTGCTGAAATGCTTTGTCGCATGTCTGGAAGAAGTGAAAACTTTCCTGGGCAGCAAAGGGCTCACCTTTCCTGAGCTGGAATAGCCAGAGTGGCTGGAAAAGCTACACTTCATGGTAGACATGACAGGGCACCTGAACACGCTGAACACAGCTCTTCAGGGGAAAGGACGCACAGCCCTGCACATGTTGGAGGATGTTTTGGCATTCGAGTGCAAGTTGACAGTGCTTGCCAGAGATTTACAGAAAGGCACATTGTCTCACTTCCCCAATTTGAGAGAGTTCAAACAAGCTCACGACATGATAAATTCGGAGTATTTACATTCTGCAATCATCGCAATGCAAACATCGTTTGGGAAACGCTTCAGTGAGTTCAGAGTGGAAAAAAAACACATTATCCTTCCCAGTCAATCCCCTAAGCATCGATCCATCCCTACTGAATACGACTGCATTGGCAGGTGTGAGTCAACCTGATCTTGAGATGGAACTGGCCAACATAGCCAACAAAGATATATGGGTGTCCAAGTTTAGACGCTTGACAGCAGACCTTGAAGATGTTGCCCATCAGAAGGCCGTTCTTGCTCAGAATCACAAATGGAGTGATATTGAAAACCTCCCTGAACCGGACAAACTTGTGTTCGAAACATGGAATGCTATCCCCGACATTTATGTAAACATTAAAAAGTATGTGCTTGGAGTCCTGTCAATCTTTGGATCCACATATGTATGTGAGCAGGTGTTCTCCAAAATGAACTTTATTAAAAACAAACATTGCGCACGCCTCACAGATGACAGCTTGTGATCCTGTGTAAAGATGAAGGTGACGTCATACAGCCCTGATGTGCAGACGCTGTGCGCTGAGGTCCAGGAGCAGAAATCCCATTAACCAAGTATGATAGGTATTTTAATTGCCTATTATTTTACGTATATTCATATTTTTTCATTGTTCAGTGAAATAGTCCTTTTATTTTTCAGGTTGACAGCTGGCTGACGTTATTTTTGGTTTGCTGCTGGCGGACAATTTAAGTTCGGCGTTTTTCATAAATACAAGAAGGACTCAAATAGACATTGAGTATTTTACTTAAAAGTAACCTTCAACCCAACGTCTTTTTTTCGGAGTTCAAAATGTTTTTGTTGAATGCAGAAATGTAATTTCGTTTTCTCTGCAGGAGTTCATCGATTTCATAAATGCAACACATTGTAGTTTGTTTATGCATAGCATAAAGGCAAAAAAAACGTTGTATGCAGTGTTATTTCATTTTAAATGTCAAACGGGTTTTGTTGCTCCCAGTGTTTTCTTTTCTGGGGGAAACGGGTCCAAATGGCTCTTTCAGTGGTAAAGGTTGCTGACCCCTGCACTAGATGCTCTGCTTTCTCCTGTGGTGAACTACACCACCCCCCAGCCCACGCTGACTGCTCCTGTAGCTCCTCCCATGGACCCCAGTATAAAGGCGATTGGAGCCTGAGCCCTGGTCTCAGTCTCCAGGATGTAGTCTGGTGGTCAATTGCTGCTTGTTCTTTCTTCCAGCCAATAAAAGCCTATATCTTGTCTCACGTCTCAGAGAGTTATTGATAGTGCATCACCTCCCTACACTCCAACTTGTCATCATTCTTAATGAGACCACCCATTGTTGTGTCATCTGCAAACCTGATGACATAGTTTGAGCTTGATCCTGTGACACAGTCTGCAGTGTGAACAGCAGCGAGTGCCAGTGCTCAGCATAATGGGACAAGATGAGTTTACCCTGTTTAACCTTCATCTAACAGAAACATGCTGCCATTGGACTCTTGATATCATACTCATAAAAGTGTCCCTCTTGCCATTTGTTCCTCATCAATCAACTTCATTAATATCTACTAATATTTACTGTTTGAATCAGTGTTATGTTGAAATTGTTCACTGATGAGATTTCAGAAGAACTTTTTGACTTTAGAAATTATTTCTGCTTTTGTGTTGTACTTTTAAAATTATGCTATCAAACATCTGCAATGATGTAGGCAGTGTGTTCTTTGAGCTCGAATATAAAGAACACTTCCCTTTCTAGAACTTCCTTTACAATTTCAGATTCACAGTGTTGGTTAACAGCTACTCAAAACTTCGGAGATTAGAAGCTTTTTCAATTAAAACCTCAGTGAATAAAAGCAATCATGGATGTTCTGTAATTCTGTTTTTGAATATAACAGAAAGAAATGTTGGAAATATTTCAAAGTAAAAAAACTGAAATAACTTCAGAAATCAGATTTTTATCTGGGATCAGCTTCAAAATAAAAGTAATTTATAACTCTGTGAATTATTTCCTTTGATTATTCCTATCATTTTTAAAGTTTTGATGTTAAAAGATTAGTAATTTTTGACTTAGATACACTCCAAACATGCTAACATTTGCTAATTTAATAAGACAAGGGCTTGTTGTAATAATATTCTTGGAAGTGTGCATCGTGTTTACGGATCATCTCCCATTCTTTCCCGTCTCTTCATCAGCTTTGCCATAAGTTCACTTGTTTCATCTTCACCTAGAAGAACCAAAGGTAGGAAAAGAGGTTCAGAATCACATTTTACATTTCATTATTCCTGTGAATTTACTGAAATATCACAACCAAAGTTCTGAGAAAGCTGAAGAGAGATGTTGAATCAGTGTTTAGAAGTGGTTCTGAGCCTTCCTGGAGATCTCGCTGTTACATTCTCTCATCTTAACTGAGGCACAAATATAAAAATAAGCCTTTTTGGTTGGTTTGTGTTTTACCTTAGCTTGAGAGATCAATGGTCATGAATCCCAAGATCACTTTGTCCCTCCATACTGTTAAGAATCCTGCCATAAACCCCACATTCTGCTTTCAAACTCAACAATCCAAATCCGAATCACTTTATACCCACACTTTATACCCAGGCTGAACTCCATCTGCCAATTGTCATCCCAGCTCTGCACCCTATATTGTACCCCACAACAAATTTCTAAACAATTATCACTAACTTAACAGCAACTACGGTGTTGTCTGAAAATTACTAACACAGTCCTCCACTTCCTCATCCAACTCATGTATAAAAATCACAAATAGCAGAAGTCCAAAAACAAGTCCCTGCAGAACACTACTAGTCACCAGTCTCCAGGCAGGATATATTCCATCTACAACCACCCTCTGCCTATGGACAAGCCAATTCTGAATCCACACAGCCAAGATTCCCGACTTCCCATGTTTCCTGACTTTATGAAAGAGCTGACCATTGGGAATCTCATAAAGCACCTAGCTAAAATCCATGTACGTCACATCCACTGCTCTCTCTTCATCAATGTGCTTTGCAACATCCTTAAAGAATTCACTCCAGTCCTTGAAGCATGATCCGCCCCACACACAGCCATGCTGTCAATCCCTAATCAGGCTATGCTTCTCCAAATCCTCATAAATCAAGTTTCTAAGAATTTTCTACAATAATTTGCACACTACTGAAGTCAAACTCCTGTTCTATAAATTGTAGAGTTATCCTTAATCTCTTCCTTGAATGAAGGAATAATATTTTCTACTATCCAGTCAACTTTTACAGCTTTTCTGGGAAGTGAAGATGCAAAAATCTTGACCAAAGGGGCAGCAATCTCTTCCGTCACACTCCATAGAATCCTGAGATATCCTGTCTGTCCCTGCAAACTCATCTATCCTAATGTTTTTCAAAACTTCCAGCACATATCTTTCTTAACATTAACATGTTCCAGCATATTTGCCTGATTTTCACTGACCTCAAAAGCACCAAAGGCCATCTCATTGGGAAAGAGTGAAGTAAAATCTCCACTAACACCTCCAACTCCAGGTAAAACCTCCTCTACCACCTCTAACTCAAGGCATAACCTCCTTACCACCTCTAAATCCACGCAAATCCTCCAATACCACTTCTAACTCCACACAAAACCTTATCTACCACCTCAAGCTCCAGGCAATACATCCCCTACCACCTGAAACTCCATACAAAGCTTCTCCTACCACCTCTATCTCTAGGAAAAACCTCCACTAACACTTCTAACTCCAGGTAAAACCTCCTGTACCACCTCTAACTCCAGACAAAACCTCCCCTACCACCTCTAACTCAAGGCAAAACCTTTCCTACAATGTTTAACTCCAGGCAATGCCTCCCCTACAACCTCTAACTCCAGTCAAAACCTCCCTAATCACCTCTAACTCCAGGCAAAAACTCTCCTACCACCTCTAACTCCAGGTATCACCTGCCCTGCCAGCTATAACTCTAGGCAAGTTGTAGGGGAGGTTTTGCCTGGAGTTAGTTATGGTAGGGAAGGTTTTGCTGGGAGTCTGAAGTGGTCGGGGAGGTTTTGCCTGGAGTTACTGGTTGTAGGGGAGATTTTGTCTGGAGTTAAAGGTGTTAGGAGTGGTTTTGCCTGGAGTTGGAGGTGTTAGTGGAGATTTTACTTCACTCTTTCCCAATGAGATGGCCTTTGTGTTTTTGAGGTCAGTGTAAATCAGGAATATATGCTGGAACATGTTACCACCTCCAACTCCAAGTAAAACCTCTCCTACCACCTCTAGCTCCAGGCAAAACCTCCGCTCCCACATCTAACTCCAGACATATCCTCCCTACAACCTCTAACTCCAAACAATATGTACTCTACCACCTCTAACTCCAAGCACAACTGCCCCTACCACCTCTAACTTCAGGCAAAATGTCCCTACCACCTCTAAATCCAGGCAAAACCTCCCCTACCACCTCGAACTCCACACAAAACCTTATCTACCACCTCTAGCTCCAAGCATAACTTCCCCTACAACCTCTAACTCCAGCTAACACTTCCCCTACTACCTATAACTCTGGGCAAAACCTCCTGATCACCTCTAAATCCAGGCAAAACCTCCACTACCACCTCAAACTCCAAGCAAAACTTCCCCTACCACCTCTAACCAGACAAAACCTTTCTACTACCTCTAGTTCCATACAAAACCACTCCTACCTCCTCAAACTCCAAGCAAAATTTCGCCTACCACCTCCATCTCCAGGCAGAATCTCCCCTACCACCTCTAACTCCAGGCAAAACCTCCACTACCACCTCTAACTCCACACAAAACCTTATCTACTATCTCGAGCTCTGTACAAAACCTACCCTACCATCTCTAACTCCAGACAAAACCTCCCTACCACCTCAAAGTCCAGGCAAAACCTCCCCTACCACCTCTAACTCCAGACATAATCTACCCTACCACCTTGCACTCCAGGGAATACCTCCCCCACCACCTCTAACTCCAGGCAAAACCTCGCCTGCCACCTCAAACTCCAGGGAATAACTCTCCTACATCCTCTAAATCCAGACAAAACCTCCCTACCACCTCAAAGTCCAAGCAAAACATCTCCTATGTCATGTGGTGTTACAGTCTTAAATCACACTAATTTTGCATACCTCTATCATACCTCATTTTGCTATGCACCAGAGAATTAAGTTCTAACCTATTCAACCTTTCCCTGTAATTCAGGTCCTCAAGTCTCAGCAACATTCTTATAAATTTTCTCTGTACTTTTTCAACCTTATTTACATTTGTCTTGTAGATAGGTGACTAGAACTGCACGTAATAATCCAAATTAAGCCCCAACAACATTTTATACAAATTCAACATAGCTTCCCATCTTTGAAGGTCAATGTACCAAAAACTTTCTTTACCCTATCTACCTGCAACACCATTGGAGGGGCAAGTAGTGCTGAGGAAACAGGTAGGCTGCAGAAGAACTTAGAAAGATGAGGAGAATGGGCAAGCGGCAAATGAAATAAAATGTTGGAAATTCATAGTCACGCACTTTGGTAGAAGAAATAAATATGCAAACTTTTCAAAATGGGGAGAAAATTCAAAAAATCTGAGATGCCAAGGGATTTGGGAGTTCTTGTGCAGAACACCCTGAAGGTTAATTTGCAGGTTGAATCATTGATGAGGAAGGCAAATTCAAGAGGTCTAGAATACAAGAGCAGGGATGTGATGCTGAAGCTTCATAAGGCACTGGTGAGGCCTCACCTTGAGTATTGTGAACAGTTTTAGAAAAGTGTTCATCTTAGAAAAGATGTGCTGGCATTGGAGATAGTCCAGAGGAGGTTCACAAGGATGATTTCGGGAATGAAAGTGTTATCATTTGAGTAACATTAATTGCTCTGGGCCTGTACTGATTGGAATTTAGAAGGATGAGGGGGGATCTCATTGAAAGCTTTCAAATGTTGAAATGCCTAGACAGAGTAGATGTGGAAAGAATGTTTACCATGGTGGGGTGTCTAGGAGAAGAGGGCACAGTCTCAGGATGGAAGGGCACCCTTTCTAAGTAGAGATGCGGAGAAATTTCTTTAGCCAAAGTGTGATGAATCTGTGGAATTTATTATCCCAGGCAGCTGTGGTAGCCAGGTCATTGCGTGTATTTAAGGCAGGGCTTGATAGATTCTTGATTGGACATGAGGGCAAAGGTTATGGAGAGTTGGACTGAGCAGGACAAAAAAGGATCAGCTATGATTAAATGGTGGAGCAGATATGATGGGCTAAATGGCCTAATTCTACTCCTATGTTTTATATTATGTTACTTTCAATGAATTATGGACCTGTATTCCCAGATTGTTTTGTTCTACCACACTCTGCAGTGCCCTGCCATTCACTGTGTAAGACCTACCCTGGTTTGCCCTACTGAAGTGCAATATTTCACCATTGTTTGCATTAGGTAACCAGAACTGCTACACAATACTCCAAATTAGGCCTCGTGAATGTCTTATAGAACACTGGACCAGATATTCACTCAGTGGATATCCTGGGGATCCAGTGAGGATTCAGAATAAAGCAGGGATAATCACTTTGATGAGGTTGCACAGAAACCATGAAATTAGAAGCCAGTGAGGCTGACATCAGTTATTGGAATGTGTTCTAAGGGATAGGATATATAAGTATTTGGATAGATATAGACTAAATAAAGATAGTCAGCATAACTTCATGCATGGCAGACCATGTCTAACCAATCTTAAATAATCTTTTGAGGAAGCTTACAGGAAAGTGGATGAAGGCGAGGTAGTGGATATTGTCTACAAGGACTTTAGTAAGATACTTGACATGGGAGGCTGGCCAACAAGATAAAGTAGTAAATAGGATTAGATATTTGCATTGTGTGAGAAGCCAGAGAGTAGTAGTAAAGGGTTGTCTCTCTGACTGGAGGCCTATGAGTAGTAGTGTGTTGCAGGAATCTGTTGTTTGTCACCTATATCAATGATCTGGATGATAATGTGGTTAACTGAATCAGCAAATTTATGGATGACACCAAGATAGGGGGAATAGTGGACAGTCAGGAAGGCTATCATGGCTTGCAGGGGGATCAGCTGGAAAAATGGGCTGAAAAATGGCAGAAGGAATTTAATGCGGACAAGTACAAGGGTTTGCACTTCAGTGGGACCAAGCAGTGTAGGTCTAACACAGTGAACAGTAGGGCACTGCAGAGTGTGGTAGAACAAAGGGATCTGGGAATACAGGTGCATAATTCATTGAAAGTGGCATCACAGGTAGATAGGGTCAAAAAGAAAGCTTCTGGCACATTAGACTTCATAGATCAAAGTATTGACTACAGGAGATAGGATGTTATGTTGAAATTATAAAGCCATTGGTGAGGCCTAATTGTGAGTATTGTGTGCACATTTGGTCACTTACCTACAGGGAAAATGTAAACAAGGTTGAAAGAGTTCAGAGAAAATTTACAAGGACATTGCCGGGTCTAGAGGACTTGAATTATAAGGAAAGATTGAATAGGTTAGGACTGTATTCTTTAGAATGTAGAAGATAGAGAGGAGATTTGATAGAAATATACAAAACAATAAGGGGTATAGATAGGATAAACGAAAGTAGGCTTTTTCCATTGAGGCTGGGTAGGACTACAATCAGAGGTCATGGGTTAAAGGTGAAAGGTGAGAAGTTTAAGGGGAACATGAAGGGAAAATTCTTCACTTAGAGTTGTAAGAGTGTAAAACGAGCTGCCAGCACAAGTGGTCCATGTGAGCTCAATTTAAACATTTAAGATTTTTGGATAATAGGGATAGAGGATTATGGACTCAGCGCAGGCCAACAGAAGTAGGCAGTTTAGATGGCTTTTGACATGGACAATGGGCCAAAGGGCCTGTTTCTGTGCTGACTCTATGACCCTTTTAGGCCCCTAATAGTATGTGGGAATTAGTGGAGCAAATACTTATAGAGGTTATAGATAGCTATAAAACTACTAGGGTTGTAAAAGTAGATGATTTTAACTTTGAAATCACTTTTGAAATTCTTTTATTGATTGGGACTGTTATAATGCCAAAAGGCTTGGATGAAATGCAATTTATTAAGTGTATCCAGGAAAGGGTAAGGAGCAACATTAGACATTCTACTGGGAAAGCAAGTAATGTGTGTGTCAGGAGAGAGCACTTTGTCACAAGGGGACATGGAGACTGGACCCAAGTGCAGGACGCAGGCACTGAAGTACTAGGGGCAGGACAGGAACAACTAAAGAATAGTACAAGATGGGGAGACCATGACATGCAACAGTGATCCTGGGGTTCAAAGAGTTCATGGCAAAGGCAGAATCTATGGGACAGGGAATGCTGGGAGGATAGCCCCCTGGGCAGGCCACATTACTTCTGTGCAGGGCCCAGCCACCCAGGCAGGAACATAGGGCCTGGGCAAGACATAGAGCACCTAGGCAGGTTGTGGGGCCCAATCCATCAGAAGAGAGGGGTAGGAAAGTGTCAGAGTCCCCCACTGGGCAACTGCTTACCCGACAGAGGCAAGGGATCAGAAGGGAGCTCAGTCTAGGGTGACTACAAGAACAAACTTACAGACTGGATGATTAACAGTGGGTACACCAAGCCAGGGTCAACAGCACAAACAAGGCAGAGCAAGACAACCCCCAACTGGACTCAGTCCTAGAGCCCCTTCTATCCAGCTGCAAGCCGATAGGTCTCAGGTGCACCTCCTTAAACCAAGATGATCCTATTTGGGCTTAAGGGTGAAAGGAGGGATGGCTACAAGACCCGGAGTCTGGAGTACGCGGACTGGATCAAGATCCAGAAAGCAGGTTCCAGACCGAACCATAACACTTTGAGACTAGTGACCATAACTCTATTAGATTTAAAATAGATACGGAGAGAGTCCACTCCTGAATTGCGGCAAAGATAATTTTGATGGCCTTATATATTTTAAAAGTTGGTCTGTTTCTATATTGTATAACTTGATAAGAATTTGCTTCTTAACTTTCCACCATCCTGGGACCAAAAGACACTCTGCTATTCCCTGTACCACTCTGCATGTGCAAGGTATCTCCAAAACAGCTCAGCATTAGGGTCATTCACCATCTTATAGTTACACTCCTGCAAGCAGCTCCCTCTCTTAAATAGAACATAAAAGAGTACAGCGGAGGAACAGGCCATTCAGCCCACAATGTTGTGCTGAGCCAGCTAAAAAGCAAATCAAGAACACCTAAGCACTAATCCCTTCTGCCTACACAATCTCCATATTCCTCTATCTTTTCATATTCATGTACCTATCTAAAGATCTCTTAAATGTGTTTGCCTCTACCACTGTACCAGACAGTGCATTCCACCCCTCACATCCCCTTTGAACCTACCCCCTCTCACCTTCAATGAATGCCCTCTGGTATTAGACATTCCCACCCCAGGAATGCCTCTCATAATCTTATAAATCTCCATCAGATCTCCCCTCAGCCTCTGCCACTGGTTAGAAAATATCTGGTAAACTTTTATCGATATTGTTTTGCACACATTCCCTTTGTTTCCTCTTCTCTGTTCTCCAATTTGCATGTTGGTTTTCTCAAATTTCCATTCTTGTCAAAGAGGTCTTAACCTGAGGCATTAACTGTTTTTTTCTCTCCAACACATTTAGCCGGCCAGTTGAGTAATGGCATTTGTACCGGACTTTTGTGGCGAGTGGTCCTGGGTTCAAATCTGACCAGCTCCTTACACACTTTCCATCTGTGCTGGGTTTGAGTGTCAAGCTGGCAACTCAACCTCATAAAAACAGGGGAAAAAATGCTAAAGAAATGGCAAGGTTGCTGCCCAATGCACCGCATGACGCAGATAAGAACAACATTCTATCAGCACATGCTGCCTGACTGTTCCTAATCAGACCCTGTCTATCCAGATAATTGTATATACCATCTCTAAGAAGACTTTCCATTAATTTACCCACCACTGATGTCAAACTTACAGGCCTATAATTGCTAGGTTTACTCTTAGAACCCTTTTTAAACAATGGAACAACATGAGCGATACACCAATCATCCGGCTCCATCTCTGTTTCTTATGACATTTGAAATATTTCTGTCAGAGCCCCAGCTATTTCTACACTAACTTCCCACAAGGTCCTAGGGCCCAGAGATTTATCCACTTTTATATTCCTTAAAAGCGCCAGTACTTCCTCCTCTTTAATCGTCATAGTTTCCATAACTTCCCTACTTGTTTCCCTTACCTTACACAATTCAATATCCTTCTCCTTAGTGAATACCAAAGAAAAGAAATTGTTCAAAATCTCTCCCATCTCTTTTGGTTCCACACATAGCTGTCCACTCTAATTCTCTAAGGGACCAATTTTATCCCTCACTATCCTTTTGCTATTAATATAACTGTAGAAACCCTTTGGATTTATTTTCACCTTACTTGCCAAAGCAACCTCATATCTTCTTTTAGCTTTTCTAATTTCTTTCTTAAGATTCTTCTTTCATTCTTTATACTCCGTGAGCACCTCATTTACTCCATGCTGCCTATATTTATTGTAGATCTCTCTCTTTTTCTGTACCAAATTTCCAATATCCCTTGAAAACCATGGCTCTCTCAAACTTTTAACCTTTCTTTTCAACCTAACAGGAACATAAAGCTTCTGTACCCTCAAATTTTCACCTTTAAATGACCTCCATTTCTCTATTACATCCTTCCAATAAAACAAATTGTCCCAATCCACTCCTCCTAAATCCTTTCATATCTCCTCAAAGTTAGCCTTTCTCCAATCAAAAATCTCAACCCTGGGTCCAGACCTATTCTTCTCCATAATTATGTTGAAACTAATGGCATTGTGATCACTGGACCCGAAGTGCTCCCTAACACATACCTCCGTCACCTGACCTATCTCATTCCCTAACAGGAGATCCAAAACTGCCCATTCTGCAGTTGGTATCTCTATGTATTGCTGCAAAAAACTATCCTGCACACATTTTACAAACTCCAAACCATCCAGCCCTTTTACAGTATGGGTTTCCCAGTCATGTGTGGAAAATTAAAATGTCCCCCAATCACAACCCTGTTCTTACTACAAATGTTTGCTATCTCCTTACAAATTTACTCCTCCCATTCTCGCTCCCCATTAGGTGGTCTATAATACACCCTTGTAAGTGTTAGTACACCTTTCCCATTCCTCAATTCCACCCAAATAGCCTTCCTAGATGAGCCCTCTAATCTATCCTGCCAAAGCACCACTGTATATTTTCTCTGACAAGCAATGCAACACCTCCCCCTCTTGTCCCTCTGATTCTATCACACCTATTCTATCATATTTCCAGAATATGTAGATTTTTCATTTCACAGGCCTTATCAAGAAGTCCCTTAATGTGATTCTGTAAAGATATTAACCAAGGGATGTTTTAGTACTAAAGTGGAGATTTACAAAGATGTGGTCAGCATGTGAAAGAAAAGCAACATTGGAGATGTTTTGTTTTAGAACAGAATTAGCTGGGCCCAATGGTAACGTGCCAGTTAGCATGACACTGTTACAGCACAAAGTTCAGAGTTCAATTCTGGCACTGCATGGAAGGAGTTTGCATATTCTCCCTATGACCATATGACTTTCCTTCAGGTGCCCTGGTTTCATCCCACAGTCCAAAGATGTAGTAGGTTAATTAGTGATTGTAAATTGTCCTGTGATTAGGCGAGGATTAAATAGGTGGGTTGCTGGACAGTGCAGATTGTCGGGACAGAACAGCCTGCTCAGTCCCGTCTCTCTAAATAAAATACAAATAAATAAATAAATAAATAAATGAGAAACGGGTATATGAATTTATTGAAGATTCAACGTTGTTTATTGCCATTCTAAAGTACAGCAACGTAAAGGAAAACAAAGTGATTATTACTCCGGATTTGATGATGCATAAAAAATATACAATAAGCATAAACAATTAAGAGGCCGAATTAGAGTAAACAGAAAATACTTCTTACTCAGTCAAGACCAGTTACCAGGGACATATAAGAAAAGTAACTGGTGGAAGATTTAAAAGGAGTTGATAAAAAGTCTTTGAGCACAATAAATACTGGGGTCTGCAGATACCCTCATTGAAAACAATACTCGAATGACCTTATGACATGTGATCATCTGGAAGCCTATGGACAGAGAACTACAAAATGGAATCAGTCTTAACTCATTTTTTCCAGTTGTCATGGTGACAGTTGGACATTTCTGCTGCACATTATTTTGGTGGAATTTTACTAGTTGAGGGAAGGAATGTTAAGTCCAATGGGAGATTGACAAGGATCTAATGGAAAAGAGAGAAAACACTGTGAAATCACTGTCCCAAAGTTCTGAATTTAAATGAATGGCCCATTTTTAATACATTAGTCACTGATATTTAGCTGAAACAGTGATAGAAAGAAAGTTAAATCATCAACTGCTTTTACCAAGGATACAGGTGCATTTTTCATACTGTTGCATGTCAACACATTTATTCAACAACACATGAAAGGAAGTGGAGGATTAAGATTACCTTTGGTACGATGCTTTAGACACCATGGTTTTGGAGCAGTGTAACTGGGTGGCTTGTCATCTATATTAAAACAAACAAAATATTAAAAGCCATTTAAAATTTGTAATGAAAGTTTTTGATAACGAATTTAGATACCAACGTAATTCTCTCCACTTACCCGCTAGGTTCATTTGGTTCAGTTTTCCAAGAACTGAAACAGGTAAAGAAACACTATAGTAAGAATCTTGCATTAGGGGAACAGTTTAAAGGAGGAAAGATTTTCCTCACACATAGCGGTAGGTTCCTGCAGTGCACTATCAGGGAGGTGAAACTACAATGTTTAGAAAACATTTAGATAGACACATGAACAGACAGGAAACTGAGAGACAGCACGTACAGGCAGGGCTCGTATACAGGTTGAAGGGTGTTATGGTTGGATGAAGGGCTGATTCCTGGGCCGTTTTATCTTTGATGTCCTACACTCTATCAGAACTCTATAATATTAAGAAACATTGAATAGCTATCTCATAGCATACAAAACTCATGTTTCACCACATATCTAACACTGAGAAACTGTATTACATGGGTTATAAATACCAAACAGAAACTTTGCAGCATGAATGCTCAAGTACGACATCAAACTATGCACCAAATGCTGTGATTGTGTAAGTCATGGACCACGTAGGTACCAATGACATGGGTAGGATGAATGATGAGGTTCTGCAGAAGGAATTCAGGGAGTTAGGTGTGAAGTTGAAGGGCAGGACCTCCAGGACTGTGATCTCAGGATTGCTACCCCTGCAATATGCTAGTGAGGCCAGAACTAGGGAGGTTATACAGTTCAGTATGTGGCTAGGGAGTTGGTATGGGAGGGAGGGCATGATTTTTGGATCATTTGTCTCTCTTTCAGGGAAAATGGGACCTGTACAGAAGAGACGATTTGTACCTGCACTGGAGGGGAACTAATGTCCTAATGGGAAATGTTGTTAATTATGTACATCAGACAAAGTTAGGAACCTAAAGGTTGAGTATGGTCAGACAAGATCAACAAGGGTGAATACAGGACTAAAGGTGTTGTAGCTGAATGCATGCAGTATATGGAATGAGGTCAATGAACTTGCAGTACAGTTGTAGATTGACAGGTATGACGTTGTAGGCTTCACTGAATCATGGCTGAAAGATTATAGCTGAGCCAAGGATACGCATTGTATCAAAAGGACAGACAGGAAGGCAGAAGGGGTGGCATTGCTCTGTTGGTAAAAAATGAAATCAAATCATTAGAAAGAGGTGACATAAGGTTGGAAGGTGTTGAATCATTGTGAATAGAGCTAAGGAACAACAAGGGTAAAAAGACCCTGATGGGAGTTGTATGCAGAGCCCCAAACAGTAGTAAGGATGTGGCCTACAAATTACAATGGGAGATAGAAAATGCATGTCAAAAGGGCAACATTACAATAGTCATGGGGGATTTCAATATGCAGATAGATTGGGAAAATCAGGTTGGTGCTGGATTCCAGGAGAGGGAATTTCTAGAATGCCTACAAGATGGCTTTTTAGAGCAGTTTGTGACTGAGCCCACTAGGGGATCAGCTATTCTGGATTGGTTGCTGTGCAATGAACTGGAATTGATTAGAGAGCTTAAGATAAAAGAACCTGTAGGGGAAAGTGACCATAATATCATCAAACTGACCCTGAAATTTGAGAAGGAGAACCTAAAGTCAGATGCATCAGTATTACAGTGGAATAAAGGGAATTACAGAGGCCTGAGAGAGAATTTGGCCAGAATTGATTGGAAAGGAACACTAGCAGGGATAATGGCAGAGCAGCAATGGCTGGAATCTCTAGAAGCAACTGGGAAGACATAGAACATATACAACCAAAGAAGGAAGAAGTATTCTGAAGGAAAGAAGATACAATCATGGCTAACAAGAGAAGTCAAAGCCAATATAAAAGCCAGAAGGCATAAAATAGAGAAAAGATTAGTGAAGTTAGAGGATAGGGAAGCTTTTAAAAAACCAACAGAAGGCAACTAATAATTCATTAAGAAGGTAAAGATGGAATATGAAAGTAGGCTAAACAATAATATTAAAGAAGATATGAAAGGATACAAAAAAAGTTTATTCAGATGCATAAAGTGTGAACAAGAGGTGAGAGTGGATATTGGACTGCTGGAAAATGATGCTGGAAAGGTAGTAATGGGGGACAATGAAATAACGGACAAATTGAAAAACTATTTTGCATCAGTCTCCACTGTGGAAGACACTAGCAGTATATGTTGGATAATTTCCAGGGATCGGAGGCATTAAGTATGTGAAGTTGCCATAACTGCTTGGGAAACTGAAAGATCTGAAGGTAGATAAGTCACCTGAACCAGATTATGTACACCCCGGAGTTTTCAAAGAGGTGGCTGAAAAGATGGTGGATGCATTAGTAATGATCTTTCAAGAATCACTCGATTCTAAATAGTTTCAGAAGACTGGAAAATTTCAAATGTCACTCCACTCGTCAAGAAGGGAGAGAGGCAGAAGACAGGAAACTATAGGCCAGTTATTTTGACCTCAGTGGTTGGGAAGATGTTGGAGCTGATTATTAAGGATGAGGTCTCATGGTTTTTGGAGCCTCATGATAAAATCGGCCATAGTCTGCATGGTTTCCTCAAAAGAAAATCTTGCCTGACAAATCTGTCAGAATTCTTTGAAGAAGTAAAAGTAGGATAGACAAAGAATTGGTTGAAGTTGTGTACTGGCAAGATCTTTGTATATTTTCCTGTACTCTTTCAATCTTATTGACATCAGTCCTGTAGGTAGGTGACCAAAACTGCTCTAGACACTACTCTAGATTAGGCCTCACTGTCTTATACAACTTCAACATAACATACCAACTTCTGTACTCAATACTTTGATTTATGAAGGCCAATGTGCCAAAAGCTTTATTTACAACCCTGTACACCTGTGATGCCACTTTCAAGTAGTTATGGACTTGAATTCCCAGGTCCTTCTGCTCTACCACACTCTTCAATGCTCATCATGTAAGTTCTACCCTGGTTAGCCTTTCTAAAGTGCAACACCTCACACGTGTGCATTAAGTGCTATCTGCACATTTCAGCCCTTTTTCTCCAGTTGGTCAAGATCCCACTTCAAGCTTTAATAATCTTCTTCACTTTCCACTATGCCCTAGTCTTGGTGTCACCTGTAAACTTGCTGATCCAATTTACCACATTATCATCTGATCAAGTAAGCTCTTCTCAGGCTTCCAGCCGTGTACAGGTGTCAATTTTAACCATCGGTTTAAAGAGTTTATTCAGCACATATGCCGGCAAAGCACTAAATCAGGAGTTCCCAACCTAGGTTCCAAGGACCCCTCAGTCAATGGTAGGACCCCTGCACTAGATTCTTTTTCATTATCCAGATTGTTAATATAGATGAGAAACAATGGACCCAACATGGATTCCAGAGGCACACAACTAGTCACAGATTTCCAGTTAGAGAGGCAACAATCTACTACAAGGAGGAATTTTTTTAGCCAGAGTACTGAATCTGTGGAATGCTCTGCCTCAGACTGCAGTGGAGGCCCAGTCCATGGCAGAAGTTGATAGTTGATAGTTGATACTTAAGGCAGAAGTTGATAGTTTCCTGAATAGTCAGAGCATCAAAGAATATGGCAAGAAGGCAAGTATATAGGGTTGGGTGGGATCCAAAATCAGCCAAGATCGAATGGTGGAGCAGTCTCAATGGGCTGAATGGCCTAATTCTGCTCCTGTGCCTTAAGGTCTTATGAAAATAGACAACCTTTTAATTTCTTCCACCAAAGTACATGACCATACACTTCCTGACATCATATTTCATCTGCCGTTTCTTTGCCCATTCTCCTAATCTGTCCAAGTCCTCTGTAGCCTCTCTACTTACTCAAAACTACCTGCCCCTCCACCTATCTTCATATCATTTGCAGACCTGACAACAAAGCTATCAATTCCATCATTCAAATCATTGACAAATAATGTTAAAATAATTGGTCCAACACAGACCCCGTGGAAGACCACTAGTCACTGACAGCCAGCCAGAAAAAAGATCTCTTATTCCCACTCTTTTCCTCCAGCCAATCAGCCACTGCTTTGTCTACTAGAATCTTTCCTGTAATACTATGGGCTTATAGCTTGTTAAGCAGACTCATGTGTGGCATTTTGTCAAAGGCCTTGTGAATATCCAAGAAAACAACATCAACTGATTCTCCTTTGTCCATCCTGCTTGTTGTTTCTTCAAAGAATTCCAATAGATTTGAAAGGCAAGATTTTCCCTTGAGGAAACCATGCTGACTGCAACCTATTTTATCATGTGCCTCCAAGTACCCTGAGACCACATCCTTAATAATCAACTCCAACATCTTCCCAACCACTGAAGTCAGACTAACTGGCTTCTGACTTTTTCCCTTCTTGAAGAGTGGAAAGACAATTGCATGGTCATATCTTTCTTATTCCTCAGTTCCACCCATGCATCCTCAGTAGACGAGCTCACCAGCCTGTCCTGTCTGAGCACTGCCATGACAATTTCTCTGGTTAATAGTCCCCTTAATCCTTCCCACTCAATCACATTTGAAGAATGGAAACCTGGACCATGGAGCTGCTCCTGCAACCAAGACTTACGAATAGCTACAGTGCCATAATTCTATATTTGATCCATGCTTTCCTGTCATCTGCCTTTCCTACAATACAGTACTCCTTGCTTTGTAATTTACATATAACACATGACCTTAGTCCCACCCTGCTCCACCTTTGAATCCAGACTTCATGCTTAGGCTGAAACACACCTTTTGCCACAACCTTTCCACTATCTGCTCTGGCACTTCAGTACTATTCTCCCATAACTGCAGTAGCAACCCTTCCCACAAGGATATTAGTCCCCTTCCACTTGAGGTGTAAACTGTCCTGCCTGTCTGGGTCCACCTTACCTGGAAGGGAGCCCAGTGCTCTAAAATCTGAAGCCCTCTCTCCTGCACCATATCCTTAGCCACATGTTAAACTGTATGATCTTCCTATTTCTAGCTTTGCTAGCACATGGTGTCGGTGGCAATCATGAGACCACAATACCGTCCTTTAACTTTTAACAGTCCTAACAGTCCTCGAGATTTAGAGGAACAAATTTGTTAAGAGATCACAGATTGTTGCAAGTAATAAGCTTGTTATTGTAGGTGATTTTAACTTCCCACATATTGACTTGGAATCACATGCTGTAAAAGGACTAGATGGGATAGAGTTTATTAAATATGTTCAGGAAAGTTTCCTTCATCAGTTCATCGAAGTCCCAACAAGAGAGCGTTGTAGTACTTGATTTGCTATTAAGGAATGAGACGGCAGGTAACAGAAGTTTATGTAGGGGGACACTTTGCATCCTGTGACCACATTGCCATTTGTTTCAAATTAAATATTCAGAGAGATAGTCCTGGTCTGTGGGTTGAGGTTCTAAATTGAACAAAGGTCAATTATGATGTTATCAGAAATTATCCGGCAAGTGTGAACTAGGACAGGCTGCTTTCTGATAAAGGTATACTTGGAAAGTGGGAGGCCTTCAAAAACAAAGTTTTGAGAGTACAAAATTTGTATGTGGCTGTCAGAATAAAAGGTATAGATAACAAATGTAAGGAACCTTAGCTTTCAAGAGATGTTGAGGCCCTGGATAAGAGAAAAAAGGATGTGCATAGCAGGTAAAAGCAAGTAGGAACAAATGAGGTGCTTATGGATTCTACAGATATGTTAAGAGTAAAAGGATTGCTAGGGACAACACTGGTCCTCTGGAACATCAGAATGCAATCCATGTGTGGAGCCAAAACAGATGGGGGAGATTTTAAATGCATTCTTTGCCTCTGTATTTACTCAGGAGATGGATATAGAGTCTATAGAAGTGAGGCAAAGTGGCATCAACTTCATGGGCCCTGTACAGATTACAGAGGAGAAGTTTGCTATCCTGAGGCAAATCAGGGTGGATAAATCCCCAGGGCCTGACATGGTGTTCCCTCCTACAGGAGGCAAGTGCAGAAATTGCGGGGCCCTAGCAGAGGCATTTAAAACATCCCTACAGGAGAGGAATCAGAGGATTGGAGGATGGCCAGTGTTGTTCCACCATTTAAAAAAGGCTCTAAACAGAAAACAGGAAATTATAGGTTGGTGAGTCTGACATCAGTTGTGGGAAAGTTATTGGAAGGGATTCAAAAGGACCAGATATATAAGTATTTGGATAAATATGGACTGATTAAGGATAGTCAGCATAGCTTCCTCTGTGTTAGGTCATATTTAACCGACTTTAGAGGTTTTTGAAAAAGTTAGCAGGAAGGTGGACGAAGCCAAGGCAGTCGATATTGTCTACATGGACTTTAGCTATGCATTTGACAAGGTCCCTCATGGGAGGCTGGTCAAGAAGGTTCAGCCACTTGGCATTCTAAATGTGGTAGTAAATTGGATTTGACATTGATAAAGCAATGGTCCCAGTGCAGTCTGATGGGAGAAGCCAGAGAGTGGTAGTAGATGGTTGCCTCTCTGACTCGAGGCCTGTGACTAGTAGTGCCACAGGGTTCCGAGCTGGGTCCTTTGTTGTTTGTCATATATGTCAATGATCTGGTTGATAATGTGGTTAACTGGATCAGCAAATTTGCAGATGATACCAAGATTAGGGGTGTAGTGGGCAGCGAGGAAGAATAGCAGAGATGCAAAGGGATCTGAATCAGCTGGAAAAATGAGAAATGGTATTTAATACAGACAAATGCAAGAATTTGAACTTCGGTTCGACCAATCATGGTCGGTCTTACACAGTGAATGGTAGGGCACTGAGGAGTGGGATAGAACAAAGAGATCTGGGAATGCAAGTCCATAATTTATTGAAAGTGGCGTCACAGGTAGATAGGATTGCAAAGAAAGCTTCTGGCACATTGGCCTTCATAATTCAAAGTTGGTATGAAGTTGGTATGAGTACAGAAGTTGGTATGTTATGTTGAAGTTGTATAAGACATTAGTGAGGCCTAATTTAGAGTATTGTGTCAGCAGTTTTGGTCACCTACCTACAGGAAAGAAGTAAACAAGGTTGAAAGAGTACAGAAAAATTTACAAGGATGTTGCCAGGTCTGGAGGACCTGAGTTATAAGGAAAGATTGAAGAGAATCAGAATCAGGTTTATTATCACTGGCATGTGTCGTGAAATTTGTTAACTGAGCAGCAGCAGTTCAATGCAACACATAATATAGAAGACAAATAAATAAATCAATCAATTACAGTATACATATATTGAATAGATTAAAAATTGTGCAGGTTAGGACTGTATTCATTAAAACATAGAAGATTGACAGGAGATTTGTTAGAGGTATACAAAATAACAATAATAGTACTTTATTGATCCTGAGTGAGAATTTCTTTTGTTATAGCAGTAACAGTTAAAAACACACTTAGCAGTGCATAGACTTGACTAATAATAAAGTGCAGAATACTATTATACCCAATAATAGTTTACCAATGTGCAATCATGTGGAGTTAGATAGTGTAAATACAAACAGGCTTTTTCTACTGCGATTTTCAACAACCAGAGGTCATGGGTTAAGGGTAAAAGGTAAGAAGGTCAAGCGGAACATGAGGGGAAATGTCTTCACTCAGAAGGTTGTGATAGTGTGGAACAAACTGCCAGTACAAAGTAGCACATGCAAGTTCAATATCAACGTGTAAGAGAAGTTTGGATAGAGACGTAGATGGTAGGGTTATGGAGGGCAATGGTCCCAGTGCAGTTTGATGGGAGTAAGCAGTTTTGCTTCTCAGCATTGACTGTGCTGTACTTCTCTATGACTCCCTGACTTAGGATCAAACTCCCTGAACTCACTTGGCAGGACTTCATCACCTTTCCTACTCATGCCATTGGTACTGACATGGACCAAAGCCTCTGGCTTCACCCTTCCACAAGAATGCTGTGAGCTTGACCTGAGATATCCCTGGCCCTGGCAAATGAGGGGCAATATACTATTCAGAAATCTCATTTTCATCCATAGAGTCTCCTGTGTGTTCCCCTAACCAATGAATCATCTTTCACTACAGCTTGTCTCATCTCCCCACTTCCCTTCCAAGCCACAGACCCAGAGACCTAACCCCTGTGGTTTTCCTAACCTTGATTAACCCCAAAGAGCATCCAAAGCTATGTACCTGCTACTTGCATTGGCAGCCTATCCCCTTTCCCCTTTCAGACATACACCCATTTCTCTGTGTCAATCCTTCAGCTGCCCAAATGATCTGGGGTTAATCGAGCTCCAGCTCCAAAATGGTTGATAGAAGCTGCTGCTGGATACACTTCTTGCAGTTATCATGAAGCCTGGAGGTCTTGCTGCCTTCCCATATGCTGCAAGAGGAGCATTTGGCTCTCCTGACTGACATCCCCGCTGCTCTAACTGTGCAACAAGGAAGAAAGAGAATTAAATGGGAAAAAAATCTACCTCCAGCCTCCAACTCTCCTCGTCGTACATCTATGAGCAAAAGCCTCAACTGGCCCACTCCCACAATGGCTGCTCTGCTTAAACCTAGCATCTTTTTTATTGGCTCGATCCAAGTTCCTAATCCCCCACAAAATAGTGGCATGAGGAATGTCCTGATCACTCCCGCTTGCTTCTTTTGAAATCTCTCTCTTATTACTCACAATCCAAGGGAGTTGAAAAACTTCATCCAGATCGCCCACTTCCAAACCATGCTGACTGCCCCTAATCATCCCTGTCTTTCCAGGTGCACACTCATCTTATCCTCTCCAGTAACTATAGACTTAATGTTCTATAGTTCCCATTTTTATTCTTTGTCACTCTAAACAATAATTATTTAATATCAGAAAAGAGTTTGCAATTTATAACCTCATCATTAACCCTCAGTTCTGCAAGGACAATATCATAATGAAAGTAATGGAAACTATGTTATTTAAAGTACACCCAGGGAAGACATTTTATATATTAAAATCATCTCATAATTTTAATTAATTACCACCAGGCTTTGGTATAGGTGATTGGGTAACTGCAGTTCACAAAGCACCTGAGCCCATGACAGGAAGGGTCAGCTGACTCCATGGTCTGGAGGAGTCTTCACATAACATAAAAACCTCTCTTCTTTGACACATGGGGTGTCTTGTTGCAATGTTTTGAGGATTACAGGAGAAGTAGACATTTCTAAAAGGGCTGATTAGCCCATTTGCAAAGATTCTTTTTGATTTAATAACACCAAATTTTTTCCTGAATATTGATTAAATGGATAATGTGGGACAGTAACCAGTAACTAGAATTGCCTTATTAGTAGAAAGCACTGAACACAGAAAGAAAGACTCTGTGTCTTTCTTTAGAATTTGTTATTTTCTTTTGGACAACATAGTCACAAAGAAAGACACAGCACTATATTGCAGTTCCTACTTTCATTATTCATATAATTAGGTTCAGTTTCTTCCTTGGCTGGGCCTCTGCATCTGGCTCCTGTGGAAAAATTGAAATAGACATTAGGAAACATTAGTTGCCGATATAAAGGCATATGAAACAATACTGAGTTGTGAGGAGTAAAGGAGGGACTGCCAAGGCTCATTGCAGTGACGTTTTATTGCACACATGACTCAAGCTCATTGAACAGACATTACACACATACCTTTGAATGGAAATCCACTGGGTATCTGATGGTGGACAGCAAGGTAGATAGCTGGATCATGGTAGGTGCGTAGCACTAGGCTTGGTCAGGTCAGTAAGAAATGCAATCAGGGAAGCTGGTGACATCAGTGCTGAGGGGAGCTGGACAATCACTAAGAAAACTAGCAATATCTACCTGGAAGACAATGACTACCCCACAACAGACCAGGTAATGTTGGCCAGCCCCTTAATAGATGCCAGAGCAGCCTCAAACTTTTTCATGGGTCCTGAATTAGATGTAAGGTTTAGTTCCAGTCACAGGCTGGTGACAGAAAAGTGCAACTGTTGGAATCAGGAGCAACTGCAGGAGGAACATAGAGGGTCAGGATTTTCGACTGAAACATTAACCACGCTTAACCCTTTGAGTTCTTCCTGCAGTTCCTCATCCTGCCCATTTGCAAGAACACATTTATAGTAATCCATTAGTCATAGAAGTATCAGTTCATACAAATGCTATGCAACAGTTTTGAATGTATGTTGCTACATGCAGTTTCAAATAGTATGTTGCTCATTCCAAATGCACTAAACTTATTTCCATTACTCTTATAGAAGGAGATGCATGAATTTTAAATGTTATATCTTTTGAAGGGCACATACTTGCATCTTTAATAGTAAAAAGTAAATTGTGCACAATCGTTCCTAAGTTCACTATTTTTAAGATCATTATCGTGAGTTCATGCACCTGCTTGCCTTCACTTTGCACTGACAAGAAATAAAACAAAAGCATCTGTTATGTTGCGCGGGCAATATCTAGCAACGTTACACATGACCTGATTAACCTCCACTTGATTCCCATATTGTCTCAGACCATCCTTCTCACTTGTCCAACCACAAAACCTGAACAACCCTGACTCCTCGCTCCTCTCTCCACCCATGAGAAGGAAGTGATACACTTTTAATACTTCTGGTATTGTTTAGGTAAATACAAGTAAATTCAGTTAAAACGTACCTGAAACATTTTATGTAATTATTAATTACTACATATGAACAACTGCTGTTAAAAATTGATGGTTTTCATGGCTACAAATGTTGCATTGTTATTGGTTGGATGAGCTGTGATTAATTGCATAATAATCAATGTTTAACCACCTTGTTTAAAAACACAGAATTAAATTATGTAAGACCAATCATGCAATTCAGCCCTCTCTTTGTAATGCACCATATAATTTGAACTGTCATTCAATTTATTTTAATTTATTGAAACACTAGGCAAAGCATTTGAAAAAGTTCACACTGTCATTGTTTGCAACATTCAGAATGCAACTGAGGAAATCCGGAGGATGTAAATCCATTCTAAACCAAATGTAAGTTATACAGTAAATGATTGATTTCACGAGAATGGGCTTGCACTGATCATTCCCTACGCAGGATTTCTCTCAGCTATAATAAAACCTGTTGTCTTTAAAATCTTTCATAACTAGCTGCCTGCTAAACATACTGTACTTAACTGACACTATATTATCAAATCAACAAACAAGTCCTGCCTGGTCTGAACAGTTGTTGCTTTAATGGCAGCTTTTTTTGAGCGTTGTATGGTTTTTATATCATTTCAGGTTTACCTGGATATTCAGGTGGAGACACTGAGAGACGCTGAATTGGAACTACTTTTGACGTTGGCAGCGGCCTCTTTTGTACCTTTGTGCATTCATCTTTGGACATCTCTGCAAAAACAAGTGTAAAATTATAACCTTCACCAAATCAAGTGAAGGCTAAAATATTAATTCATTCTAAAGCAAAACCAAAGTTTCAATCCTGGATTTTGGTTGCCACAGACTGAGAATTATATGGGACTGCTGTTTTAAGATATCTGCGAGGCTAGCTAAGTCTACTGACTTCCACAAGTGGGTGATCTGCTAGACATTTTGGTCAAACATATTGATGCGGATCTGGAATCGCCAACCAAAGGCAATGCATCAAGGGTCAAGGCATCAAGGGTTTCTCCCCCAATTGTTAAAATTTAGATTCTAAATCTCTTCTGGATTGAATATCTCAAAAGAGGCAATGTTGTGATATGAACTCAAATGTTCTGGGCTGTGATTAGTCCACTCATATTAGATCACTCTAAATTAAACCCACCAAAATAAGTGAACACCACAGCCTAATTCAGTTTGTTTATTTTCCACAGGTCTCAATTACTGGGGAGGATTGTCCTTTAGAGAGTGGCCCTACTATGAGTGGTACTAACAATCTGTAAATATTATAGACAAAGATCAGGATGTTTCATGTATTGGGGACCTTTCTTTGCAGATTGCCAAGAACCTCACGTGGTCTGTACACACCAGCTGTGTGGTGAAAAAGGCACAACAGCATCTCTTTCACCTCAGACAGTAGAGGAAGTTTGGTATGGGCCCCTAAATCCGAAGAACTTTTGACAGGGGCACAATTGAGAGCATCCTGACTGGATGCATCACTGCCTGGTATGGGAACTGTACCTCTCTTAATGGCAGGACTCTGCAGAGAGTGGTGCAGATGGCCCAGCGCTTCTGTAGTTGTGAACTTCCCATGATTCAGGACATTTACAAGTACAGGTGTACAGAGGAGATTCAAACAAGAGGACATGAGTTGAGAGTTAGGGGGCAAAAGTTTAAGGGTAACAGGAGGGGAACTTCTTTACTCAGAGAGTGGTAGCTGTGTGGAGTGAACTTCCAGTAAAAGTGGTAGAGGCAGGTTCGGTATTGTCAGTTAAAGTAAAATTGGATAGGTATATGGACAGGAAAGGAATGGAGGGTTATGGGCTGAACGTGGGTCAGTGGGACTAGGTGAGAGTAAGCGTTCGGCATGGACTAGAAGGGCTGAGATGGCCTGTTTCCATGCTGTAAATGTTATCTGGTTATATGGTTATAATTCTGGAGGCAGGGAAGCCACTTTCTTTTAAGAAGGAGGACATCTCCTTCGTTCTGGAATGAAAAGCTGCATCCTGAGAGCAGATGCAGTGGACATGGAGGAATTGAGAGAAGGGGATGGTGTTATTACAAGAGACAGGGTGGAAAGAGGTATAGTCCAAGTCAGTGAATTTATAATAGACATTAGTAGATAAATGTTGGAGCATGGATGAAATCACCAGAGAGAGTGTTACTGCTGCTATAAAAGCAGCTTCTGTATTCGACAAAACAGGATACAGCAAGCATCGTACAGAGACCCTTTGGTGCAAAAGATCTGCTAGCTCACAGGGCCCCTACCAAAATGCAGGGGGAAAAGCTACTGTCTAGTGATTATGGATCACTTCAGCCAGTGGGTAAAGGCTTTCCCAACAAGGGACTGGACCGTCAGCACTGCACCACTGCATGGATCCTAGTTCAGGAAATCCTCCCAAGACGGGGAACCCCAGTTCAGGTGGATTCAGATCAGGGAGCACATTTCACGAGGAAAGTGATGAAGGAAATGTGCTGACTGCTAGGGATTCGACAACGGTTCCACATAGCCTACTACCCCCAGAGTTCAGGGATGGTAGAAAGGATGAACTGAACAATCAAGAATGCGTTAACCAGAGCTATAGCTGAGACAAGAAAGACACGGGCTGATGTATTACCCGGAACCCTGATGAGATTGCGTGCAACCCCATTGGGTCTCAACCCCTATGAATTATTGATGGGGCGAGCAGTGCAACTCCCCTATGGGGTAATTACAGGTTGCAGGGAGCCTGGGGCTTACAGGGATAGAATGACCCAATATGTGAAAGACCTTTGTAACCAAATTAAAGTGTTGAAGGACCGAGCGAAACAACAGCAGTGAATCGCTGATCAGAGAGAGCCAGAGGGAAAGGGGATAGCCCTTCCACCGCCCGGCGACCACGTCATGGTGAGGGTGCTGCCGGAAAGGCCGGGGTTTGCTCCCAGGTGGACAGGACCACTGACGGTCTCTTAACCAATGACACGTGTGTCTGTGCACAGACTCAGTGAGGCAGCCAGTGGAAACACTGGACTCAGGTTCAAGCATTTGACTCACCCTCTTGTTGCTCCCACAGACAGAGTGGGGGATCAAGTGTACCCAGTAACCATGTAATTACAGGGAACCTAAAAGAGGAACACCAGCCAGCCATGACACACCTGACCACAGCAGATGAAAACATACCCGGAGGAAACGCAAAGGCAGAAAACGCCGAGAGTGTGGCAGAGACACTGAGAGTGTGTTGGAAAACCATGAATAGCCTGCTGAAGTGTGTGATGATGGTGCTCTGTAAAGAAGGCTGGTTGCTGAAGGTAGTTGATTAATTTTATAGCATAGAATAGAAAATTATTGGAAAATAGATGGTAGGGGATTTTTAAGTTAAAGCAGAGACGGCAAGTTACACCATTTAGATTGCATTTCAGACTGCACACGGCATCTGAAAGCAGTCACCCCAGTCTGAGGAGCTGGGCCCTTTTTAGCAGTTTGGCCAGTGATTGACAGGAAAGTTCAGAAGGGGGTGCCACCAGGGAGAGTTCCTTGTAGACACTTACGTAGAGGACAGCCCAACCCCTTCCCATACATCGATGAGAGGGTCTGTGGGTGCTCCTGAAAGGAGAGTTTCAGTGGCCAGAGGATGAGGGGCTGAAGACAAAGGAATGTGATTAAGCTGCAGTAAGCCTGCAGAGAAGAGCTGACAGGCACACGAAAGGAGCCGCATTTCTAAAGACTTGGAACGGCCTCTCTGCTTAACATTTTGTTAGGGTCCGGTCCGGAACCGTGTTCCAGGTTTTGATTCGGTCCGGGGGTTGCAGACTCCGGGTTCTGCAGTTGTCCCTCCCATCACCCGTGATCTAGTTAGGACCCTCCTGGTTCAAGGAGGCACACCTGTAACTCATTGAGCTGCAGGTGTTTATAAGGGGCCTTGGGATTGGGACCAGGGGGTGGTAGTTTTGTTCTGTTACTCCGCTGGCTCTGAACTTGTCTCTGCATTCTGTTACCCCGCTGGCTCTGAACTTGTCTCTGCATTCTGTTACCCCGTTGGCTCTGAACTTGTCTCTGCATTCTGTTACCCCGCCTGGACTCAGACCTATTCTTCATCATGATTCTCTGCCCCGTACCAGTACTGCCAGGTTGGTCCGTTCCCCCACCTTTCTTTCCATGCGCTGGTCCTGCTTCTCTGCTCAGTTTTGTTTTCTGCGCGGTCGCGCTGTCTGCTGGCCATTTCTGAATTTCCCGTTGTTATGGCTGTTGTGTTGGTCAACCTGGACCTATGCCCGTTCCTACCCCTTGCCCCTGTTGGGCATGTCTGGCTGACCCGCTGTGGCCCAGCGGGGGTTCTGCCCCCTCCTTCTCTTCCACCCAAACCCTGGGATAGTGCCCCTCACCCGCCTAGGGGTCTGCGTCGTGCCCAGGCCTCCGGTGTTTCCGCCTGGGAGGCGGCCCTACCTGGGATACATGCCCAGGGAGGGCTCTCCACTAGCCTATTGCCACCTAGCCCTGTCTGTCTACCTGCCCGCCTGAACCTCGGGGAGCTGTCCCGCTCTGCCTGAACCCCAGCTCTACCCTTAAGTGCCATGGCATCCCCTTCCTGTCCTCCCCCTAGTACTTCAGTGTCTGCGTCCTGCATTTGGGTCCATCTGTCCACCCCCCCCCGGACACATTTGGTAGGTAGCGATTAGGGAATGCTAGGATAGATATCGAAGCACATGAAATTGGGCGGGGGGGAGTTTTGAGACAGGGTGTTTTTGCTGCCCTATTTGTTGACTTTTCCTGGTACAAATTTAATTTTGTCCAGGAGGGCCAAGAGGAGGGGCTGTTAGAGTGAATTTTTGGGTTTAGGTCTTCACACTTAACAAATCGCTTTGGCCACCAGTTTGACAAAGTACTGTGGATTGAGTTCATAATATATTCCCGAAAAGCTGTGAACCCAGTTCATTTGTAACAAAGCTGTTCCTAAAAGCTGTGAAGACCGGAATATGCTGTTGGTGCCTGGGGGTAGTTTCAAAGACAGCCTTATCTATACTTTGTAAGTATGGGTTGTCCTTCATGTTAAGCACATAAAATACCAACTAGCAGTCTCCAGATATAGAGACAAAGAGATCGAGAAAAGGGGAGGGAGGTATCAGAAATGGACCTGGTAAACTTGAGGGCAGTGTGTAAGTAATAAACATACAACAGGTATGGGATCAAAGAAGGCTCTTGAGGTTTATAGAGGTAACAAAAACAAAATTAGGAGAGCAAAAGGGGCCATAAACTTTTTAAAAAAACACACAGTAAGGCAACATATACAAGACAGCATAAATGTAAAATGGGAAGGAGAAGTTTTAAAAAGGTATTGAGAAGGCAAGTTATTTTTCACAAAAATTTGGGTGATACCTGGGACCCTCTACCAGAGATGGGGAATCAGATAATGTCAACTATACTGAACATTTTTTGACAGGAACAAGTAGACAGGATATGTTGTATAGGCAAGTGGTGCTGGACAGCTCCATGATTATACTTGCTCTGATACTGATTAGGAGTGGTACTGCCAGATGAGACATTAGCTATGGCTCTAGCTATCCCACCAGATGGGTGTAAAAGATCCAGTGAGAGCCTGGCCAGCATTTAAGGCTATAGCAGAAAACCAAGTGTTCATTGTCTTTTAAAAGAGTTCCATTCCTTATTTAAATCATACTGTTCTGAATGAGACGCCATGTGAGATATTAAAGATCCCAAACCTATGTGTGGTGTCAACATGCAAACATACCAATTTTGTTGCAATACTGTTTGGAATCAAGGTATGGTTTCAAAACTCCATTGGTCACTTTTATAAAATGGTAAACAACTTCTTGGAGGGTTGAGTATGTGACCTATTGAAAAGAGAAAAAATATCTATTTAGCTGTTTAGCTTTAATTGTACAATTCCTTTTCCCAGATACTTGGTGTAGATTGATTTTGGATGCTTGTCTAAAGCTGTTATCTTGAGTTCATTCATCTAATTAGTGCAGAATAAAACTTTGATTAGTTGAATATAAACCGTCTGCTTCCTATTACAGTGAGAGGTTCAATGGGTGTTCCATTGTTCCCAGTAAATGGAAAAGAGGGATTTTTTAGGACACATTTTCCTGCCTCTCTCCCAAGATGGATCTCTTGGTTTGAATTTGCATTTTCTCCTTTGATATATCAGTACTAAAATACCATATTTTCATAGAATCATAGAATGGGATCAGTTCAGAAGGCAGACATTTGGCCCATCGAGTCTTAGTCAGCTTTCTAGCAGAGCATCTCCCTGGATACCCCACCAGCTTTCTCTAAGTTGCCTTGCAAGTTTTTCTCCACCATATAATTCTCTTATCCACTTTCCAAGGCCACAATGAAACAACTTCCACCACATCTGAAGGAAGTGCATTCCAGGTCCAACCACATGCTGTATAAAAACATTCTTTCATCATGTTACAATTTATCTCTTCCTTTTTCTTTTACACCTGAAACTCCACTGTCAAAGGGAGTAACCTGCAACTTTCCATTGTGTCCAGACACCTCATCATTTTAGTTTCTTCTTTCACATCGCCCCTCAGCTTTCTTTTCACCAAAGCAAGTTCTGACTTCTCATCTGTCATTTCAATTGTAGTTCTCAAATCCGAAGCCATTCATTTAAATCTCTTTTTGACCCTCTACTGCTTTCATTTCCTTCCTTTAACGTGTTGACTAGAATACAGAACTTCAGCTAAGGCCAAAACAATGTTTTTCAAAGGATGTTCAAGTGTGTTTATTTTAATGCTAATGGTATTATGGATAATGGTGTGTATGGCTTAGGAAGGTAAAATTAAACACAGGACTTGAAGACTATAAAGAACTCAAGAAGGAAATTAGGAGAGCCAGAAGCAGCCTGAAAAGTATTTGCAAATAAGATTAAAGGGAATCCCAAGGCATTCTATGCATACAAGAGCAAGAAGATAACTAGGGGGAAGGTAGGACCACTCAGGAATAAAGAAGAGAACAGGTATTTGGAGGCAGAGAATGTCGCCAAGGTATTTTTCCCAAGCAGAAGGGCATTGATGAAAGTGAGACAAGTGTGGAACATAATATGTTAGGGCATTTTGAGATAAAGAATGAGATATTTCTGGGTCTCTTGAAGAAAGTTAAGGTGGATAAACTCCCAGGGACTGAAGGGATATACTCCAGGTTATTGTGAGAGGCAAGAGATGAGATTGATGAGATTTTGCTCAAAATGTGAGTGTCCTCTCTGGCTACAGTCATAATCCTGGAGGTCTGGTAAGTAGCTAATGATGTTCTTTTGTTCAAGAAAGGAAATAGAGATAATCCTGGAAACTATAGACCAATGAGTTGGGAAAGTATTGGAGAGAATTCTTAAGGAAAAGGACTAATGACCATTTGGGAACCCATGAACAGTCAGCATGGCTTTCTGTGGGGCAAGTCACGTTTTACTAACTTGACTCTCAAGACCGTCAAGAAGGCAACAGAGTTGATGGATGAAGATACGTTTAAGGATGTTGTCTACATGGATCTTAGTAAAGTTTTTGATAAGGTCCCTCAGAAATTTATAAGATGACGAGAGGCATACATAGACAGAGTAGACAGCTAATTTTTCTCCTACAGTCCAAAGATGTACCAGTTGATAGGTTAATTGGTCATTGGAAATTGTCCCATTAGAGTTAAAAGAACCATTGGTTGGTTGGTGGCTCGGCTTGAAGGGTCTGAAGGGCCTATTCTGCACTGCATGGAACCTCAGGAAATGGGTGTGGTCTTAATCTTCTGTATTTATCATGGCAAAGTTCATGAACAAGGCTCTTGAACAAAAGAAGATAACTACACATTCTATTTCTGATGTTCTCACAACTGATGGTCTCATTTTTACCTTGTTATTTCATACTCTTGTTATTTATTGCTACTTATTTATATTTTCATTTGCACAGTTTGTTGTTCAATGATCCTGTTTACAGTTACTGTTCTATAGATTTGCTAGCTGTGCCCTCAGGAAAAGAATCTCAGGGTTGCATGTGGTGGCATATATGTACTCTGATAATAAATATTACTTTGAACTTTATTGGAACTTTGAAAGCTGGGGTATTCAGGATGTCCAGTGACATAATGGAAGATTGGAGGGTAACAAATGTGCCTTTATTTAAGAAGGGCTGTAAGGAAAAGCCAGAGAACTACAGGCCAACAAGCCTAACTTCAATGGTGGGACAGTTGCTGGAAGGGATACTGAGATAGGATCTACCTGCATTTGAAAATCAGCATGTATTTGGACATAGGAAGTTTGGTCTCACAAATTTGATTGAGTTTTTTGAAGAGATAGTGAAGACAATTGATGTACATGTTACTCAATTTGTTAATTCTTTTAGTAGAAGGTAGATCTGTAAACTACAGAAACAGACACGACAGCTGATGATATTGAGCTGAACTAATTGAACCTGTAATTAAACACCTAACCAAACTAATCTTTTCTGCCAACATGCTCATATGCCTATCTAAGAACCTAAAATCTTCTAGCACATTTGCATTGACTACCATTCCAGGCACCACCACTCTCTGTGCTTTAAAATAAATAAATATTTTTTTTTTTTTTTGAAAGAACATACTCTACATATCTTCTCTGAAACTAATAACCACATTAATTCTTAAGGGGACCTATTCACTGCCTTAATATACTTCTAGAATCTCTTAGTAATCTCTTACTTCATTTGCCAGAAATATATTATGTACTTTTATTGCCCTCCTGATTTTCCTCTTGAGACCTCCTACACTATATGATCCCAGCTGCCTATACCAGACCTCTGGTATGCCCAATTCAAGTGTGACACTTGCTGGAAAATGTTCAGTTGCAAACTAAAAATGGTTATTACTGAGTTTCACTCTAAGAAATGTCAAGTATATATGATAAGGGTTAAAATGTCAACACTCACAATTTCTACAACATTAATAAAATAAGCAGGAGATCTTGAGCAATAATAGAGGGAAAAGAAACTCACTGGATTTTCCAGCTCAATGACAAATCCACGGTCCTCATTCGTCACTTTGTAATGTTTTATGATACCTTTACTGGAAGATAAATACTAAAATAAGTAATATCAACCATTCAAGTCACCCAATGTCAGTATGTGAAAGATGGAGAGGACATTAAGATTCCTATTAAATCTTCCCCCCTTACCTTAAACCTATGCCCTCTAATTTTTGGTTCTCCAATCCTGGGAAAAGGACTGAATGCAGTTGCCCAAACTGCGCCCCTAATGATCTTTTACACTTCTATAAGATCACTTCCTCATCTCCCACGCTCCAAGAAAGAATGTTCAACCTGTCTCTGTAACTCAGTTCCTCATCTCCCACACTCCAAGGACAGTCCAACCTGTCTCTATACTTCAGTTCTGCAACTTCTTGCAATGTATTTCTAAATCCTTTCTGTTCTCTTACTATTTTAATAACATGTTTACTGCAGGAGTGACCAAAACTGATACTAATGTGGCCTCAGAAGCATTTTGAACAACTACAACTTGACCAACATTGAGAGCGTTTATTTTCAATGTTATGACTGAAAAATTATTCTCCACCCTGTCTCCTTGTGACTCTACTTTCAGCAAACTATGTACTTGAACCCTAAGGTCATTCTGTTCTACAATGCTCAAAGGGGCCCTGCCATTCACTGTGAAAGATCTACCCGGATATGACTTTGCAAAATGCAACACCTCACGTTTAACTGAAATAACCTTTATTTGCCACTCCTTTGTCCAGTTACTCAGGTAATCAAGAGCCCACTGTAATTGTTGATAACCTTCTTCATTGTCCACTATACTACTTACTTCAGTGTTATTTTCAACCTTACTAACCATACTGTGTACTTTCTTACACAGCCAATAATATTGATCAC